>NW_027532594.1:6824702-7070703 GCF_008692635.1 Crocuta crocuta
CAGGTATAGATATAGAAATAGAATGTGGTTTCTCTTCATACCCAAAACTTTGCTTCAGTAGGTAGCTTATTGGCATTTAGAAGTTAAAAGCTTTCTCTTAAAAAACATTCAAACAAGAAAATCTGATTTAAGTTTCCCCCTTTGATATAGCAAAACAAAAGGTGAAACACACAAACTTGCCTGATTTAATAATAAGATTTCAGCCCAGAATCCAATTTGGGGTCTAGAATATCTTTTCCAAAGAGCATAGAAATGTAAAATAACTCTTGATTTTTAATGTTTAAGTAACTTTATTGTTTTTAAAGTGTTTTATTTTATTATTTCATTTCACATCATGACATTTTTTCTTTCACCAACTTAGAAATTTGAGAAAGGCAAAGGAAAGCAGTGAAGATGAAGGCAAAGCCAACCTGTGGTTTAACTAGACTGGAACTTCTGGTTTTAATGGTAAATGGGAGTATATGCCCTGGACTCAGACCTTAGTCTAGAAGAATACTTTGCCCTGAAGTAAATGAACCAATGGTTCCAAACAGATCAAGTTAGTAATGAGAGAGAGATTTTTGTATCACATTATTATTTACAATTTTTTTAATGTTTATTTTTTAGAAGGAGAGAGAGTGTAAGCAGGGAAGGGGCAGGGAGAGAGGGAGGCACAGGATCTGAAGCAGGCTCCAGGCTCTGAGCTGTTGGCACAAACCCCAATGCAGGGCTTGAACTCACGAACCATGAGATCACGGCCTGAGCCAAAGTCAGATGCTTAACTCACTGAGCCACCCAGGCACCCCATATCAGATTACCTTTTAACTGAAGTATAATTGACATACTATAGCCTATTGGTTCCAGGTGTGTATCATAATGATTCAATATTATTATACATCATGAATGACTTCCACCATAAGTCTTGTTACCATCTGTCACCATGCAGTTATTATAATATTACTATCTTCCCTATACTATACATTACACCATCATGACTAACTTGTATTATAACTGGACGTTTGCACCTCTTAATTCTCTTCACCTATTTCTGCCATTCTCCAACCCCCAACCCCTCCCCACTCTGGTAATCAACACTTTATTTCTCCCATCTATGAGTGCATTTCTGTTTTGTTTGGTTTGTTCGCTTGTTTTTAGGTTCCACATATAAGTGAAATAATAAAGTATTTTTTTCTCTATATGACTTATTTCACCTAGCATAGTACCCTCAAGTTCCATTTATGTTGTTGCAAATGATAAGATTCATTTTTCATGGCTGAGTAATATTCCATTACATTTATATATTACATCTTTTTATCCATTCAACTGTTGATGGACACTTAGGTTGCTTCCCTTTGTTGGTTATTGTAAGTAATGCTGCGTCACAGAGGGATGCATATATCTCTTTGAATTGATGTTTTTGTTTTCTCTGGATAAATACTTAGAAGTGGAGTTGCTAGATTGTATGGTAGTCATATTTTTAATTTTTTGAGGAATCTCCATACTGTTTTCCATAGTGGCTGTACCAATTTACATTCTAACCAACAGTGTATGATGGTTCTCTTTTCTCCATATCCTTGCCAACACTTATTATTTGTCTTTTTGATAATAAACAGTTTGATAGATCTGAGATGATATCTCATTGTGGTTTTGATTTGCATTTCCTTGTGATTAGTGATGTTGACCATCTTTTCATGTGATGTCTTTTGGCCATCTGTGTATCTTCACTGGAAAAATGTATATTCAAGTCCTCTGCCCATTTTTAAATTGAGTTATTTGTTTTTTTTTATATTAGCTTGTACACATTCTTTATGTATTTTGGACATTAACCCCTTAGTGGATGTATGATTTGCAAGTATCTTGTCCCACTAAGCAGGTTCCCTTTTCATTTTGTTGATGGTTTACTTCATTGTGCAAAAGGTTTTCAGTTTGATGTAATTGTTTTTTCTTTTTTCTTTTTTTTTTTTCCTTTTTAGAGAGAGAGTGGGAGTGAGTGGGGGAGAGGGGCAGAAGGAGATAGAGAATGAGAATCTTTTTTTTTTTTTTTTTTTACAAATAGTTTATTGTCAAGTTGGTTTCCATATAACACCCAGTGCTCATCCCCACAAGTGCCCTCCTCCATGCCCATCTCCCCCCTTCCCCCCACATCCATCTGTCCTCAGTTTGTTCTCAGCATTCAAGAGTCTCTCATGGTTTGCCGAGAGAATGAGAATCTTAAGCAGACTCCATGCTCAGTGCAGAGCCCCACATGGGGCTTGTTCCCATGACTCTGGAATCATGACCTGATCTGAAATCAAGAGTCGGATGCCCAAATGACTGAGCCATTCAGGTGCCCCAGTTTGAGGTAATTCTATCTGTCTATTTTAGCTTTCATTGCCTTGCCCGAGGAGATGGGTCCAAAATATATTGCTAAAACTAATGTCAAAGAGCTTATTGCCTAAATTTTCTTCTAGGAGTTTTATAATTTCAGGTCCTATATTTGAATCTTTAATCCACATTGAACTTATTTTTGTATATGATGTAAGATAGTGGTCCAGTTTTATTCTTTTGTATGTAGTTGTTCAGTTTTCCCAACACCATTTATTTAAGAGACTGTCTTTTCCCTATTGTATATTCTTGCCTCCTTTGTCATAGGTTAATTGAACTTATGTGACCTTTCTGGGCTTTCTATTCTATTCTGTTTATCTATGTGTGTGTTTTTGTGTCAGTATCCTGCTGTTTTGATTACTATTGCTTTGTAGTATAGTTTGAAAAACTAGGGAGCTTTGTGCTTCTCAAGATTGCTTTTGCTATTCAGTATGATTTTATTTATTGATTTATTTTTAAAATTTTTAAATGTTTTATTTATTTTAGAGAGAGAGATAGAGACAGCATGAGCAGGGGAGGGTCAGAGAGAGAGGGAGACACAGAATCCGGAGACAGGCTCCTGGCTCTGAGCTGGCTGTCAGCACAGAGCTCAACGCGGGGCTCGAACCCATGAACTGTGAGATCATGACCTGAGCTGAAGTTGGACGCTTAACCGACTGAGCCACCCAGGCGTCCCATTGTTTAACACAACCTCAAATCATATTGTTCACATTCACTAGATTTCCCTAGTTTTTTCCTAATGTACTTTTTCTGTTCCAGGATCCCAGCTAGGATGCCACATTACATTCAGTTATTCAGCTGCCTTCAGTTCCTCTTTGATGTGACAGTTTCTCAGACTTTCCTTGTTTTTGATGACCTTATCAGTATTGAAAAGTATTTGTCAGGTGTTTTGTAGAATGTCCTTCAGTTGGGATTTGTCTAGTTTTTTTTTTTTTAAGTGTATTTATTTATTTTGAGAGAGACAGAGAGAGTGAGTGGGGGAGATGAAAGGGGGCAGAGGATCTGAAGTGGGGTCTGCGCTGACAGCAGAGAACCCAGGGTTCAAGCCGGGGAGATCATGACCTGAGCCTAAGTCAGACACTTAACCGACTGAGCCATCCTGGTGTCCCTGTCTAGTATTTTTCCTTTTTTTTTTTTTTAATGATTAGACTGGGATTATGGGTCTTGAGAGGAAGATTTAATATACTTAATCATTTACTTATATTGGTATTGACTATGGATATTTATTTTATATTTTGCACTATAATCCATGCCTTTTTAAAAATGTACTTTCATTGCTAAGTAAAATGTGGATAAACTTCAAAATCAACAGAGGTGTACAACATTATTTTAGGGATTATGCAGTATGTATTTAATCAACCTGCCACTTTTTCCTTATTTCCAACAATGCTGGAATAACATCCTTGTGCATTCATTTTTGTGCACTTGTGTGACTATTTTAGTGTATTATTCTAACCCCATCTGTAAGACACATTCATTATACCTGAGCTATGTTTCCTGTTCTTCAGTCATATCCTGCTTTCTGTAGCTTAGGCGATTTTCTCTACCTAGAATGCTCTTCCCCATCTTTGCCCACTCAGTTTCCGTATTTGATTCAGGGCTCAGCTCCAAGGCATCTTGCTGTAGAAGCTTTTCTGTAGTGTTTTGAACAGAATTTTATGGTTCCATCCCACTTCTCTTTGTTGTTGTGTATGTATTATAATACTCACCATCTGAGCCTTCTGTTTTATCTCAAGACATTTTCCTACCAGTTCATTAACGGGTAGAGGAAGAAGTATGATCAGTCACACCCATCTGTGTACTCCACTGCGGTGATGGGCACATAAAATAACTAGTAGATAATGACTTTGAAGTGAAGAATCTGAGTAACTGACAAATTAACTGTATTCAATTTCATGGCTATTCTTGCTTTCTTTCACATACATTGTTGTTCCATGCTTCAGGGAGTTGAATATAGGTGCTAGGTTTTGTTTAAAGTGCAAATAACTGTGCTGTAGTTTAAATGTAATGTTTTCTAGTTGTCTGTCAAAAATGTTATTGGAAGGCTTTGGTATTACAGTGCCTTACAAAATGGGTATTCTAATGCGCCAAGTATTTATAGCAAATTGTACATCAAAGCAGGAGAAATGAAATGATTACATAAGTCCCCTTATACTTCTGACTTTTTTTTAAGTAAGCAGGGGGCATTATGTATCTTATATATTATAATTAGTAATAAGAGGTACATGTCAGGGACGCCTGGGTGGCTCAGTCGGTTCAACATCCGACTTCGGCTCAGGTCATGATCTCACGGTTCGTGGGTTCGAGCCCCGGGTCTGCTCAGCGGTGACAGCCAGCTCAGAGCCTGGAGCCTGTTTCAGGTTCTGTGTCTCCCTCTCTCTCTGACCCTCACGGGCTCACGCTCTCTCTCTCTCTCAGAAATAAATAAAACATTACAAATAAAAAAAGAGGTACATGTCAAAAACCAAAACAAAAACAAAGCCAAGAGACAATGTTAGTTTGGTTATAACGCTGTCAGTGAGCTGAGGCTAAAGAAGATCCCGTACTTCTGTGTGATGACACAGCCAGCCTGTACTTAGGAAGATTCGCGCCCCTTCCTCTATTACTAGGGGCGAGGTAACCTACACATCTGTGACCCCCGCTGGGTTGGAGGAGGCCTTGCCGCAGGCGCGCGCGCAGAGACCGCCACCCGCGGACACCTGGCTCCCAGCTCAGCCAAGCGATTGAGCCCCGCCTCTGCTCTCGAAGCCCAATCATCTGGAGACTCTGGGACACGTCCCGCTCCGGCCACGCCCCCAGCCAGCGGGGCGGGGGGCGTCTTTAAGAGCCGGCCGGCTGGCTCCCGACGTAGTTGGGGGGTGCGGGGTTGTGGGCGGGAGGCCTGAGTCCTGTGCCCAGAGGTGCTCGCTCGCCTCCTCCTTCCTCCTCGCGGCAGCCTCCGTGCCCTGCGTCGCNCCGGCGCTCGGCCGCTCCCCAGTGAGCCCGCCGGGAACTCGCACCCCTCGCGTTCCCCTGGCGCCCGAGGGGGCCGCCTCGGGCCATGGTGCCCTTCCCCGAGGAGCCCGCCGCCGCGCGGGGGACGAGCGAGGCGCAGCCGCCAGGCCCCGCGCCCACCCGGGCAGCTCCGCTACGGGGCCGGGGACCCTCGGACGGCCCCGAGGCGGTCGTCGAGAAGGTGGAGGTAGAGCTGGCGGGGCCGGGGGGGGCTGAGCCNCAGATGTGGGCACGGCGTGTTCGGAAACAAATCGCAGAACTTACTTGTCCGGATCCTCTTGCTAAGAGTAGGGTTTAAGAGTCTACAGTATACTTTCCTGTTAATTTTTGAGAACGGACAGAACCTTCCAGACCCAACAACACCGCAGTGATTTTTGCAGTCTCTTATGAGACCATGACCGTTGGGTTTTCGTTCCGGTGCCTCTGGGGCTGCAGAGGGGTGTGTGTGTGTTGAGGAGAGGCAGGGTTGGCGAGATTAAAGAGATTTATTCCAAGGTCAAGGGGAGTTCCCCAGGGGAGCCCTGCCCGGAGCCGCGGTTTGGTGTTTTGTTTGTTTGTTGTTTGTTTGTTTGTTTGTTTTTTGGGGGGAGACTGTGTGCTAAATATAGAAAGCATAGGAGACAGCCAGATCAGGGACTGGGAGGAGGAAGGTGAAGGGTTGCCCTTTCCTGTTGTGTTTGTCATATTTAACCATATACTAGACAAGATGAAAAAGTGCAGACTCAACATTTTTCCCCCCCTGTAGAGACTTATAATGTGATCTCTTGACTGACAGGTAAAAAACAAGTGCAAGACCTTTTGTATATAACTCTTTTAATACATTATTGCACTTCAGCCTGCAAGGCAGGTGCTCTCAGCCTTATTTAGGAGAGAACACTGAAGCTTGGTAAAATAGTGTCTTCCTGAGGAGCAGAATGGAGATAGAACACACCTCTTATGACATAAAGGGCTAAGGGATTTCCATGACTAAATAAGGCTCCTCCCTGCCATTTGAGGAACTTTATATGATTAATAGGCTTTTTTTTAAACCTTAATTTTCTATTTTTAGAGTGACTGTTCCTTAGGACTTTAGTGTGCATACAAAGAACATGCAGGAGACTGTTCTAACAAATTCTAAGGCAGAGGTAATGTTGGGAGTTTTAAAACCTTTTATAAATAGTGCTATACTGTATGTATCTTTCTGCAGCGAGCTTTTTCTTCTACTCTGCTTTGTTTGCAGTTTATCCACATAATTCCTCAACTTGAGTTGGTAGCTTAAATTCTTTACATTCTAACTTCAGGTTTTCCATTGTATGAATATATTATACTTTACTAATAATACTTTAACAATAAAGTAATAATAACACTTTAATAAACATTTAGATTACTCCCAAACTTCATATAAACAATGCTGCAGTGACTATTCCTGTACATGATCTCTTTGCATATGTGATGATATACCATATTTAATCTGGAATTTCTGTTCCTTAAACAGTAGCTCAAGAGCTACTGTGTTATGCAGGTCACAGGGCTACTAATAGGCTAATGTAATATCCTATGCTTAATTTTTATGGAAGGCAACTGTCGTAAAGTCTAGCAGGATTGATACGCATATGCAATACTGAACAAAAATTTTTTTTTCTATATGAGCATTGGGTATCTGGTAGGGAAAAGCTCAAGGAGGCAGAATTGGTAGAGTCAACATTTTAAGACTGGTTCCTTCCTCATTTAGCATATTCTTGACTGGGATTACAGATTTTTTACTGCAGTCAAGATAGCAAGACAATAGTCTTTTGTTTACCCGTGTTTCTGCAAACTCAGGTGAGTAGGTCCTTTGCTATCTGTGGATTTTCCTCCTTCCTTTTATGAGAGTGAGGGAGTGTGAGTGAGCAGCTGCTGGGGAAAGACCATAGTTTTGCGGGGGGCCAGAGTTTTGCAGTGTGGAAGCCTCTGCCTGTCTTCCACCCCCCAAGTTCCTGTTGGCTACAGTATTCCAATGCAGGCCACCCGAGAGGGAGGGAGGGGACAGGAACCTGCTCTCTGGAACTTTTTGAAGCTATTTTCAGTTTTGATGAATATCCTTCTCCATTTACTCAGTTAATCCTTGATGATTTTCAGTCATGTTTGTGTATAGGTGGGTGTATATTGGTTATACAGGTATGCCAGTTAAATACTGAAAATCATTGTACTTGTGCACCTGACTCCCATGTATGGTTGTGTCCAACTTAGGGTAAGTGGTGCTTGAAAACCAGCCTGTGCTCTGGTATACTTGTAATGGCCCCGTATAACAGAGCAGCCATGGTTGGATGCTCTGTGGTACAGAGCTGATAACTGATAAAATTTAAGGTCCAAGGAAGAAAAAAGATTTAACCTCATCTGTGAAAAAATGGTAACAAGATTCTCTTTTAGCCAGTTGTTACTGAGATCTACCCACCTCCTGCCCCAGCCCAACACACACACACACACACACACACACACACACACACACACACAGGTGTTTCATAGTCCATCCTTCACACCAGGCACGGAAGTATTTGAGAATACCTGAAGTTTGACTCTTCAGTCTTCTTTATTTTGATACTCTAATGCTGAGTCATTTGTGATCAAACAAATGCAAACTTCAAGTGCAATACAAAGAAGATCTGAATTGTTTAAGGCTTTTAGTTTTCAAAGCTGTGGTCCATTTTCTATTACTCTTACTCATGATTGATAATCCCAGCATTAGAAAGCACTTATTTCTGTCTCCATGTTTTCATTGGCTTCTTCATAGTGATGAGCCCAAGGGTACATAGGGAGGTAGTGGTGAAATACAAATCTAGGTTTTTAAAAGACAGCTCACTTTTCTTGAGAACTAACGATGTTCAAGGCCCAGTGCCTGCATTCCTATTTAAACCTTAGTGCAAGTCCAGGATATCGGCTTCATTGGCTATCTTTCTTTTCAGCTGTGGAAATTCAGGCCCACAGAGTTTAAGGAAGCAGTGGAGCCAGGATTCAGCCTCAGGTTTATGTGTCTCTAGAAACGAGGTTTTTAATGATTGATCATATTACATGACTAGATAGATTCTGCTAATTCAGTGTTCTTTATGCTGTAGATTAATCCAAGCGTTAACAATTGACTGAGCAGTATACCAGGCATTCTAGGGTTAGAAAAGAAGTCTGAAAGGTCATGATCTCACAGTTTTGTGAGTTCGAGCCCCAAGTCAGGCTCCATGCTGGCAATGCAGGGACTGCTTGAGATTCTCTCTCTATCTCCACCCCTCTCCTGTGTGTGCACTGGAGCAATTTCTTTCTCTCTCTTTCAAAATAAATAAAAAACTTAAAAAGTCTGGAAATTAGGGTGCTTGTTTCTTGATCTTACTTTGCTGTCAATAAATGATTGCCAATGGTTAATGTCTCATTGAAATAGATTTTTGTAGAGAAACTTCCCAGAAGAAACAAGATAATTTCATACGGCATTCAAGCAAAGTCTGGGGTTTCCTTTGAAGAATGATGTTCTTTTAGACTGACTCATGGTTGGATGATGTTTCCAGACAGGACTGAAAAGGAGCCTTTCACAGGCTTACTTCTTTTCAGGCTATCTCAACTCTTCCTGTGCAACTGATGATCCACCCAAAATTTCTCAAGAAAGGCCCTGAAGAAATTCATTAAGATATAGGTTAGTCTGTACATCTTAATGTTACTCCTTATTCATTCTACAAATGTTTACCAAGTTTCTGACACTCTCTGTGCTGGACACTAGAGATGGTAGTTGAGAGAAACAAGGTCAGCCATTCCCAAGGATTTTTTGATCTGCTGTGGGATACAAAGGAGTAAACAGAATACTTCCCTGAGGCATTTGCAATATATCCGTGCTCAGTCTTACTTTAAAAAGCTGAAATTCTCAGGAAATTCCAGTGGATGGTGAGTGCTGGGAAAGGCATTTGATGGTCTCTTTCTCTATGGTAATAAATCTTACTTTATTAATTTTAAGACTTTGGAAAGGGCAAGCAAGCTGAACTGCAAGTTAGGCAGTAGAACTAATGAGAAATGTCGTGTGCATCCCAGCCCCACTGGGTTACCCTGGCTGCTAAGGACCTGGTTCTCAGAGCCTGTCTTACACATGCTGCTGCATCAGAGGGAGCAGGCTGGCCTTGAGTTGTCTCTTTTAAGTTCAACTTTTACCTGTTCACCTGTGCACGGGCAAACGTGATGCTTTTGGGAAAGCTAAAATAATTACTATAGCTACTGGAACATTATTTTCCCTTAGAAATCACTACTGTGCTGGTGATTGGAAACCCCCCTTTTTAGTTCCTTCATGGAACGGATAAAGAGTCAAGGGTACTTTTCAGATACAGTGCTATGGACACTCTGGGATCTTACTAGTTTATCTAGTTTACTAACCTGCTTTCTTCCTGGAGAAAAAAATATTTTAATGGTAGATTCATTTTTTTTTATTATGTGTATTTTATCTTTTTTTTTTTTTTACAAATAAGTTTNCATGAACTGGTATATTCACTTTTTAAATATACTTATTTCAAACAAGTATATTTTCAGAATCAGTATTTAGGGTAGTTAATGATATCCTTTTGAAGATAGGTATCTCTGTGGCCCAGAGGTTTGGTCAAGTAAATTCCAAAGGCTTTGGGAACTCCAGAGGCTTCTTTCAGTAATTCCCAAAATGTTTTCTTTAACAGCTTTTCTTCAGAGTGGAGGTCTGTGGTCAAATAAGTTTGGGAAACATGGCACATTATCCTCCTTTCTTGGATATTTAAAGTACAAATCAAAGTATTAAAAATTTAGTAGTTTTAAAGAAGAGTAGATCATCAAAAAGATTCCAAAAGGGAGGCTCTTTGTTCATAATCTTTAATGCAACTCTGCCTTCTCTTCATGGAGGTAGATTGCTCTTTAGACAGTTAAAATCACATAGTAGGATTTTCAGTAGCACTTAAGGAGCAGTGCATCTTGTTATACCTTTCAGTAGAGTCCTACTAGCACCTCTGAAACCTCAAGTCGGTTCATGCGCCTGANACTGCTCAAAGAATAAACTCAAATCAAAAATAAAAGAATATCAGAATTATGTCAGGAGGGGGTTTGAGGTATCTTTTCGAATAACTTATACTCTGTACTCCTGATGTGATTTGCTGTATCTTTTGGTAGGGTTCTTGTGGAATCTGTGTTGCAGGTCCTTGAGGCTTCATCCTAGGCCATGTACTTCACTTTTCTTTCCTTCCTGTGTGTCTCATATGCCCTATGCCTCTAGACACTATCTTGGACAGTTCATTTTGGATACACAGGTATATCAGACTCAACTAAAATGAACTAATTTTTTAGCCACCTCATATAATATATATATGGCCACCAAAAAAAACAGCCCACTTGCAAGTAGACGTATCCTTCCTTCTGAATTCTCTGTGCGTGACACCTTTGGTTGCTTGGTCAGAAACCTGTAATTCATCTTAATTTCTTAGGTCTCCCTTTTCCTTTCCTATTTTGTTAAATCAGACACAGTCCTTTTGCATTTGCCTCCTTAATGCCTCATAAACCAATCCCCTTCTTTTCCTTAAGTACTGTCTTAATTCATGCCTTCATTAATTTTGGCCTCAATTATTGTCATAATGCTTTAATTGGTCTACCTGTCCTCGGTTACACACTCAAGTGACTTCTCTAAAACATAGGGCCATATTATTGTTCTGTTTAAAAGCTATCAATGAAACTCATTACTTCTGGGAAAACGTTGCACTCTATACACCAAAGGACTTCAGGTTCTGGCCCTTGCCTGATCCAGTAGCCTTATCTCTCACCTCTCTCTTCCTTCTTATTCTTTGTGCTTTGGCCAAGCCGAAAGCCTTGTGCTTTTCCAAATTTATCCAGATATCTTTTGCCTCTATGCCTTTGTGTGTGCCTTTGCTCTCTTCAGTGTGGTTGTTAGTCCTTGTTAAGATTCTGATGAAATAGTTAGTCATTTTATTCCTTTTGTCACAGCCATGGGAGAAAACAATGATTTTATGCAAGTGTTGTTACATTTTTGATGCAATTGGAATGTTCTGGGAGTGACATGAATTCAAATGAGTTATGAATTAAATTTAAAGTGGATGACAGAGGGGGTGCCTGACTGTCTTGTTAGCAGAGCATGGGAAAGGGAGGAGGTAGGGAGTCTCTGGGTGGTGAGTTTGAGCCCCATGCTGAGGATAGAGATTACTTTTGAAAAAGACCTAAAGTGGAAGACAGAGAACCTAACTGCAACCGATTCTAATCTAGCATTCTGTGAATGATATTTTAAGGAGAATCCATACTTAAGTGATAATTTGCATAGTCACTTGTTTAGGATTGGGGCACATGATATCAATATTTATACTTTTCAAGTTGAATTTAAGAGCATCTTTTCAGCTGGGCAAAAACTTGTGCTTATGTTAAAGCTGTCATGAAATGTAGAACCTTGCCGTTTTTCTCCCTTGAAACTTTTTTCTGCTTATTTACTTACCTGTATATTCTCTAGAACTTTAATAGTGTTTTCTACCCAAGGTATTTAGAAATCCTGGGAAATTGCCTTTGGAATCAAAAGTTACTACAATCCAATTAGAGATCTGATCTCCTATTCAGATTAAACAAACAAACCTTAACAAAAACAAACTAAACCTCAAACACTACTTGAATGGTTGGCTCACCATGGCTCTGAGCATCAGCCTAGCCTGGTGCCACCCATGAACCATGGTGTTTTCATTGGCAGTGATTCAGAACGAGCAACTCCAGTGCTCCTGGGAGCTGTGCAAACTCACCACACCATAGCCAGGTCCTCTGAGACTGTGGTGAGGGAGGAGAGCAGCGCTTGCAGATGTGCTTGTACACATACCAGATGGTGAGGTAACGCTACGGCGTCTTCATTGACAGCAGAAATAACTTCCTACCTTGTATATAGGAACTAGAGCTAAAAGAACTATTTCCAAGTTGCAAGTATTTTTTCATTTCACTAGTTTTTAGTTATGGGGATACATATGAAATACAGATGTGAAATAATGAATATGGACCAAAGCAGTGTTTCTGCTTAAATTAAGTCCGGGAAGGTATATGAGTCTGAGAGGGCAGCACAGTTCCCCCCACCCTGAGGAGCATGTCAGAAGTTCCAGAGAAGCACATTTAGTTTCCAAAAGCATAGTCAAGATTATAATTTTGTACGTGAAAAACAAAAGAATCTCATTATTTTCATAATATAAGCAAAAGTGACAAAATCTTAGCTGGTGGATAAAAACAGAAGCATGGCTTTATCTTCTGAATATTAGAGTGTCTCACTCAAAAGGTAAACCACCCTTAGAGGTGTGCATCAAGGATTATGAGACTTCCGTGTTTATCAAGAGGGAACAACGTTGATCAGAAACACTGCTACCCTCTATGGAAGAGAATCACTGACTAGAGTTTATGCATTGGTCTGTTCAGCTATTACTCTTTTTCTTTTTTCTTTGCTAAAGTAAATTGAATCAACAGTGTTCTGTGTGTATTCAGAAAGTCAAAATTTATTCTTATGACAAACTTAGACTGGATCCAAAGCCAATTCTGTGATATGCTTTATAAAAGCAGTAAACTACTACTCATTAAATGGAGGCATTTCTTGACTCTTCTGGGTAGATCGGTATTAATGCCAAGTCGAGTGGGTTAGACTGGTGACTTTTTGATAGTAAAAACCTTTTCATCTTGCTTAATTATCCTCTTTATTTTGACTTCATGTTCCATGTTTTCAAATGGCAGCATCTCAAAGGATTCACATTTGTCAGTAGTTGTTTAAACGACATTCCAAAAAGTTAAATGGTGTTTTCTGCAATTGGGGCAGAAAGTTGCCATTGTTGTTGTATACTAATGCAGCACTCTTGCAGCATTACCAACTCCACACTTCTCCCAGGTTTTTGGATTTCTTTCTGTTAGTTTATCTGTGGCTTTTAAGTTTTCCATTCTAAATTTTCCTGTCCTAAGATGAACAAGTGTTATGTTTATAATAAAAATATTAATGTTAAAAATAATCTACCATTAGCATTAGGAATCCTAACTTTCATGACTATTATAGTAAACTTGCCCTAAGAATAAGCTGTTCTGTAGGAATAAATGATACATGTATGGAAGGTTTTTTTTTTAATTTTTAAAAATGGTTTTATTTATTTTTGAGAGAGGGAGAGAGAGAGAGACAGAACACGAGTGGGGAAGCGGCAGAGAGAGAGGGAGACAGAATCTGGAGCAGGCTCCAGGCTCTGAGCTGTCAGCACAGAGCCTGACATGGGGCTCAAACCCGTGAACCACAAGATCATGATCTGAGCCTAGGCATGATGTTCAACTGATTGACCCACCCAGGTGTGCCTGCTTTTTTTTTTTTTTTTTTAAGTTTATTTATACATTTTGAGAGAGTGAGAGAGCAAGCAGGGGAGGCAGAGAGAGAGGGAGGAGAGAGAATCCTAAGCAGTCTCTGTACTGTCAGCAAGGAGTCCCACAAGAGGCTTGAACTCAGAAACTGTGAGATCATGACCTGAGCTGAAACCCAGAGCCGGCTGCTTAACCAGCTGAGCCACCCAGCTGCCTCTAGATGTATGGAGTTTTAGTTTTAGGTGTTCTAGTTTGTCTCCTTCTACTCAAGAGAAAAATATTAATTATGGAATAGGCTGGAAATGGAAAACCAAGAAGTACTAAACCTTAACTCTTCAAATTTATAACGGATGCATATATAACAAAAAGTTCTTGCATGTGTGTAGATGTCGTTAGTATTGGAACCACAATCCTTACAGGGGAGTTTGAGGCAGGGCCCCATAATCAAATACATTGATATTTCTGCAGCAAAATGTGAGTATTCAGAGCAAATGGGACAAATAAAGACTATAAATAGTCTCGTGTCAGTTCAGATTATATATTGCCTCCAAGGGACTGTTGATCCCATCTTACAAAAGACTTTGGGTTTGGGATTTCAGAGTTGCCAATACGGAATTGTAAATTTATATGTAAATATTTAGTTTTGTTGGGGCACCTGGGTGGTTCAGTCGATTGGGCGATTGACTTTGGCTCAGGTCATGATTTCATGGTTCATGAGTTCAAGTTCAGCGTCGGGCTCTGTGCTCACAGCTCAGACAGAGCCTGGAGCCTATTTCGGATTCTGTGTCTCCCTCTCTCTCTGCTTCTCTCTCTCTCATTCGTGCTCTGTTTCTCTCTCTCTCACAATTAAATAAACATTAAAAAAATAATTACTTTTGTTCTCAGTTTCTCAGTAAACATTCTTTTTAAGGTACATTTTTCTGTATCATGTAGTGTACCTACTTAAGGTTTTCAGTAAGTGTGTTCTTCTGCCATACTGATCTAACCTCAATTACTAACCAGCCCCCTTGGCAGAGTTGTAGGCAGTGTTAGGCACTATAAGTATCGTGTTTATTTACATCTTTGAACAAATTGTTTTTTCTCCTATAGATTGCTTACTCATGGTATATGTGTAAAGGTGAGATTGATTACTGGTCAGAGGGTATGAACAACTTTATAACACTTGTTACACATTGCCAGGTTGTTCTTTAGCGAACTTGAGCCAGTTTACTGTGCACCAGCAATATGTTGGCTACTTGAAAACCCTAGCAATGTTAAGTTTTGTTTTTATTAGTATTTGCTAATTTGGTAAGTTCTAATGCTATTTTTAAAAAGTAGTTTTAAATTATATTTCATTGTGTTTAGGGCTATGTGTTTTCCCAGATTTTTGAGCCCATTAGAAGCAGCAACATGGCTTGGCAGTTATATGTAATATCTGGGAATACCAGGGAGCTCATACCAGTATCTTAGAGTGAAACTTTGTTACCACGTGTGAGACTGCTAGGAAGGCCCGAGATTATTCTTGTTTTCATTCTCACCTGACACACCTTGGCAGGTGGGGCACACCCTTGTTCCCATGCATCTGGTCTCAGCACAGGTGTTGATCAGGGCTTTCCTTGGGCTTAGAAGTGGGGACGGAAACTAGCCATCTGGAGACTTGGCCAGAAGAACTTCCTGACCCTTCCAGGTGACACCTTATCCTTCCCAGGATCACATCTGCAAGAGCAGCCCTGTTTCCTTCTCGGTGCTATCATCTTGCCTCAACCTCCTCCAGACCCAGCCAATTTGGTTAAAAATAGTTTTAATTAATTAATTTGGGTGTATGTGTGTTAATTTTTTTTTTGCTTTTATTTATTTTTAAAAAGTCTAGAAATCCTTTATAGAGCACAAACTATGTAGTAGGGGTCATGCAGGAAAGAACAAATTTGACTTCTTCCATAGGCATGAGAGGTCATGAGGGAAGCAAAATGCCACGTACATAAATAACCCTAAAGCAATATGCTACACATGTTAAACACAGTATAAATAAGATACAGGATTTTAAAGGAGGGCACAATGTTTTCTAACTGAGCTGATCAGGGATGGCTTCATGGAGGTGGCTTTTGAGTTAGGCTTTAAAGTATTGGTAGATTTTTCCTCAGCAGATTTAGCAGAAAAAGATATTTCAGGTGGCATGCAAGGTCTGGGCAAGGGCGAAGAGGCAGCCTAATAACAGATGTTTTCTTGTGCTTTACTCCATATTTTATATTGTTTTATCTTTCTGATAATCATATGATACAACTGCTGTTATGATCATCCTGTTTTAGATTAGCAGCTAAGGCTAGTGAGCATTGGGGCTGCATTTGAACTTAAGTCTTTCGCATTAGGACCCCGGCTCTTTATACCTGAGTACACACTGGACTTACTAAGTGAAAGCAAGGTGTTTGGTTTTCTTAGAGCCAGGATATATATGTAAGGTAAGTCTCAGAAGATAAGGCTGGAAAAGAATGATGGAGCTGGGGCACAGAATGTTTGAATGCTCGGTAAAGAAGTTTGGATAATAGGCAATGGGAGATATTGAAGGTGTCTGAAGTTGTGTCAAAAAGAGGTGACTCGGTTGCAGAGGGAAAGACCTAGGAGGAACGCCAATTACAAAATTGTTGGCTGAGAGCTGGGTGAGATTTGAGGCACAGCTGTTGCAATGGGAAGGAAGGGACCGATGTGAGACATTTTACAGGATAGATTTGAGGGAACTTTAACAAATGATGGGTGTAAACTGTGACATGGAAGCAGAGATGGTATCTACATCTGGAGTCTGTTTTCATACTTTTTATTAAAAACATTTTTTTTAATGTTTTTACTTATTATTGAGAGACAGAGAGAGACAACATGAGCAGGGGAGGGGCAGAGAGAGAGGGAGACACAGAATCTGAAGCAGGCTCCAGGCTCTGAACTGTCAGCACAGGGCCCAACGCGGGGCTCAAACTCATGAACCGTGAGATCATGACCTGAGTCAAAGTCATACAGTTAACCGACTAAGCCACCCAGGTTCCCCTATGTCTTAACACTTTTTGGACTGGGAGCCCTACATTTTCATTCTGTACTGGTGCTACACATTATGTAGACAGTTCTGGATGGTGCCATTGTCAGGACCAGGGACGTGAGGAGGAGGAATTGACAGGGAAAGACTGACTCAAATGTTAGACATTTGAGTGTTAAAAACCAGCAGGATATCAAGGGATGGAAGTCAGATAACTGGAAATGTAAACCTGGAGCCTCAGAATGAAGCTGAAGCCAGAGGTAGAGCTTTGGAAAGACCCATGAGTCTCTAAGAGGAACATGATGTTGATAATAGAAACCCAGAAATTCTGTCTCAAGCAGACCTGAGGGCTTTAGTTAGTGTCCCTTGAAATCATCTTATTTAAAAGTAACAAAACGTCATTCCTTAAAAAGTCTTTCTAGCATTTAGATTTCTCTAATTCAGATCTGCAACTTCCCAAAGGTCAGAATTGTATTGTTACTACCACTGTCCTAAGTATTTCCACAACTAGTCCTAAGATTTATATTTTCCCTGTAGTTTAGCATAATCTCTAAGGCTACTGACATTTACTCTTTCTTTTATCCATGATGTAATTAAGCCAGTCTGTCAGTTTTATTTTCAAGATGTTTTGGACCAAGAGGCTAGGAGAATAGCTTACGATAGTTATAATTAATTTGTGTATTTCAAATTTAAATGTAAAGTATTGACAGTGATGGAAAACCCGTTCAACAGGCAAATGTTATCTTGTAGATCAGTTTTCAGGGTGTAGTAACTGAGTCAGCTACTTCTTATACAATTCATAATGAAAACAGCTAACTCTTCAGTGTAGGCTCACTTTTTAAAAAATTATCTAGGAAAACTAGGAAACCAGAATAAATGAATATACGTTCTCTGACTAGCACTAGGGTGGAATATTGCACAGTTTCTTAAGAAACATGATTGACTCAAAAAGAATGAAATCTTGCCATTTGCAACTACGTGGATGGAACTAGAGTGTATTATGCTAAGTGAAATTAGAGAAAGACAAATATCATATGACTTCACTCATATGAGGACAAAACAGATGAACATAAGGGGGGAGCAGAAGTAATATAAAAACAGGTGAAGAGGACAAAACATGAGAGACTCTTAAATATAGACAACAAATAGAGGGTTGCTGGAGACATTGTGGGAGGGGGAATGGGCTAAATGGTAAGGAGCTTAAGGAATCTACGCCTGACATCATTGTTGCACCATGTGCCAACTAACTTAGATGTAAATGATAAAGAATAAATAAATTATAGAAAAAAGAAACATGACTGACTTTTGCAAGTCCGTCACTTTAGACACCTGAGGTTTGGCAGCGAGAGAAGGCAGTGTCCTCATGTGCTTGCTTGCTGGCTGGGAATGGAGTTGGTCCTAATTCAGATAATAATTGGCTGTTTGGCTATGCTCAGGTATATTTTGCCTTAGTTTCCTGTCACACAGCCTAACAGTGAGACCCAAGCAAGATAATAGAATGTCAAAATGCTTTTGGATGCATAAAACAGCACAGATATGTCAAACAACATTGTTACTGAGCAGCTTGGCATGGTGCCTGTATGAGCGCGTGCGTGTGTTGACTCACGTGCTGTGCTATAATCTTTCAGAACTTGGGTCCTGAATTGCTCTCTTGTGATTGAAGCCTGGTTGAAGGTGTTGGACGTGCAGTGACCCTGGAGGAAGAACCTGTAAATGCAGAGGGTGATTGAAAGGAAATTGATAGTTGTGTAAGAGGAGGGTATCTGCTCCCTCCCTTTTTTTTTTTTCTTGGTAAGAAAATCTNTCTTACCTTTCCAGTAACTGTTTTATCTTTTACTATCATTTGGTTTCATTTACAAGGTCTGTATTAAAGCATATGTCAGGGTTTAAGGCAGTATTTTGACCATGCTTGTCTCCTGTTGTGCTTGCTGGGATGAATTGAAGTCCTGGCTTGCTGACAAGTAAATTTGATATCTAATGGTTATGGAGAGAGGAGGAAAAGGGAAGTCCAACTAAAGCATTTTTTCCTCAGAGTTTGATAAACAGAAGCCATGTAATCTTTTAAATCCCATGCCAACATTACAGGCAGAAAAAGACTTGCTGATAGCAAAGGTCAGGAATCACAAAAGAGCACTGTAAGCTTTTGGTATTGACTTCAGAACACACTGTTTTCTATAATTTAGTGTTCATTTGTTATATGTATGTATGCTGTTACAGTTTTGTGCATGTGGTAGTTGCTTTTTGTAACTTTAGTTAGGAAACAAATAATGAGTCACTTAAAAGGCAGACTATTACTCTTTTTGGAAAAAAAGTCTAGTAAAAGTAATGCTTAATCCAATTAATCTGTCTTCTTACTCTAATTCACTGTGATGACTTCAGGTGTCTGGTAGCAACTGAGAATGGGCTATGGAAAAATGTTAAGGCAATGTAATCCTCATTATTTATGGTCACTTAAGAGGATAAATTAATCACTGGTCACTAATCTTTGGATAATTACTCTATTTAACTGGAAATATCCTTAGTTTTTTGGAAAGCAAGTCAGTGGAGTTAGTAGAACTGTCAAAATTGATCAGCTTTTCTAAGTCTAATAATAAGTGAATAGAAACCAGTTGCCTGCAACCCTTTCTCCCCTGTGCTGTAGCATGATCCTTCTATAACTCCCAACATTGTATATGGAACAACAGGGAAGATATATTAATATGCTACCTTGTGGTTTTAGGTGGGCCTTCAGAGCCTGTTAGTTGAGGATTAACAAAGTTGCCATAACAGTAAAGGCTTGTAACCTGTGTATGTGGTTTTGGTTATTAGAATTAGGCAAGTTAATTACATTATAAAATTGGCTCGAATGTAGGTGGTTAAGAAGTGAGTCTTTTGGGGACAGCAATTCCATTTACTTGTGCATTAAATAAATATTTTGAAGGAGTCCAACATTGTTTGAGTACTGTACTTATTAGATGCTAGGGATGGGGATAGGAATAAAGAAGGGTATACATTTCAATCCCCAAGGAATAAATAAAGGAGGAAGTCCTAGCCTTGTATTTTCAGCATGGGTACAGTGTCTCAAATGCAGACTAGTATTCACTTTTGGAGTTTGAGGTCCTCATTCATGAGGTTCCTGAAGAATCTAAGAGTAAATGAGATTGTTGTATGGGTGGAATCAGAGACATATTACTTATTTATCACAGTCAAAGTAATGCCATTTTGATAATAACATTCACTTGTGTATATTACAAATTATTGCTTTTCTAAGATTTCTGGAAACAAAACAGAATTCTGCCAAGTATTGTTTCCAATCAACAGAGAAAGATTGTGTCATTATGGGAAACATAATACTGTACATGGGACTGACTTACTTTAGAGCTAAAATATAACTTTGGACTTTAGAAAACAGTTGACGGTTTAGAAATCTTAACTAGGACACATTTTAGAAAGCCCAATTTAATTAATTTTTAAAATCCCACTCTATCAAGGGATAATTTCATATAAAAGTCACCAATTTTAGGTCTACAATTTGATGAGTTCTGACAAATGCACAATCTTGCGACGACCATCACAATCATGATAGAGCCTTTCAGTCACCCCAAGATGTTCTCTTGTGTCTCTTTGCAGTCAGTCTTCCCCTATACCCTAGCCTCTGGCAGCCATTGATCAACATTGTTCCTATAGTTTGGCTTGCTCTAAAATTTTGTTTAAATGGAATCATACAGTATTTTTCTTTGTTTCTAGCTTTCACTCAGCATGATCGTTTTGAGGATTCATTCATGTTGTTTCATATATTAGTAGTTCATTTCTTTTTATTGCTGAATAGTATTCCATTATTGCCTATACTACAGTTTTTTTTATCCATTTACATGTTGATGGACATTTGGGTTGTTTCTAGTTTTTGCCTGTTATGAATAGTGCTGCTCTGAACATTTGTGTGTAGTTACCTATGTTTTCATGTCTTCCATGCACCTTATTTTAGTGTGAATTTTATTCTATATGCTTATTTGTAATTTTAAACTTCATAAGAGGATGACTTATTTGTAATTTTAAACTTCATAAGAGGATGATATTATGTATTATTTTTGTTAAGTAGGCTTCATGCCCAGTGTGGAGCCCAGTGTGGGGCTTGAACTCAGGACCCTGAGATCAAGACCTGAGCTGAGATTAAGGGTTGGATGTTTAACTGACTGAACCACCCAGGCACCTCTGTTATTTCTTTTTCTTTTTTTTTTTTTTAATTAAAAGAAATTGTGACTGAATGAGGAGTTGAAACAGTAAGTGGAAGACTCCGGAAAGACAGATTTTTCACTTGGGTGATTGGGTGAATGGTACTCCTGATCAAGAGAGTCAAATATGGCTAAGATTTCCTAATTTTAGAAAAGACTGAAGAGGGTCCATTGAAATGAGTCTGTGGGATGTCACCTCATTGGTGTGGGTGGAGGTAAGTGGAGCCTGATTAGTTTTTGGAGCAGTGAACGGGAAATAGAGGTGGGGGTGTAGGCTGAAAAGTGAAGAAATGATAAAAGGAGAAATATAGTGGTAGCCAGACGAGGATCAGCATCAAGGGAGGGTCATTTTATAAAAGACGGAAGTAGCTTGAGGAGAGGGAGCCTGTAGAGAGGGAGAAGGTGAAGTCACCAAGCGGCTAATTAATAGAATAAGGTTCATGAGCAAGTCAGATAAGGAATCCGGAGCACAGCCGGTGGCAGGGGTGGGGTGAGGGGAGTTTGCCAGGGGTGCCTTCTATTCAGGCTCTGGAGAGAAGAAAGAACAGGAACAAGCATGTACTGTAGTGGGGTACAGTAGCAGACCTCAAGAGAGTGGCAGAGGTTTGAGGGCTGAGTAGTGAGAAGAAGGATTGATAACAGCCCTGAGAACTCCACCATGATGGAAACTGGTACCACCACAAATTCATGTTTTCCAAAGATCGTGGCTTCCCCCCGCCCCCTTACTGTTCTCCGCAGCCTGATAAGTGAACAGGGAAGGTGAGCTGAACAATTGATAAAAGGTTGGAAAAGAATTGAAGCAAAATAATTTTACATTTTTTTTTTGGTCTGTTTTCAGCTCTATGCTATGTGGCTTCTCCTTCTCTCCGCCTTTTATACACCTCATCTTTTTTGGTAAAGTGGATTAAACCTTTAACAACCAAATGCAGTTTTTTACATTTTTTAAAAATTGTGGTAAAATCTGTATAATATAAAATTTACCATTTGAACCACTGTTAAGTGTACACTTGAGTGGGATTAAGTACATTCACAGTGTTGTGCACCCATCACTATCCTACAGTTTTAATTTGAGGCATGACCCTGTCATCTCTTTTCCTCCCTTTCTATTACTCCTGATCTGTAAATTCAACATAGTCCTTCACTGGATCCATGATTTGTATTGTTGAAATGGAGGTATTAATAACAGTAGATAACTGAGCTTAATTTTGGCAGGTGCTGTGCAAGGCCCAAATTGTGGCATTAACTTTCTCAATATTTAGTTGTAATTATTTGTTAATGTCTGTCTGCCTTACTAAGACATTACTAAGACTTACTTACCAAGGTCCTTGGGTGCAGAGGCTATCTGTGTCTTTTTCACAGTTATATCTGTACTGCCTGGCGTAGCAGGCTTGACACTATGCTTGACACATAGTAGGCATTCTGTGAAGTTTTTTTGTTTTCATTTTTTCAATGTTTGTTTATTTTTGAGAGACAAACAGAGCATGAGTGGGGGAGGGGCAGAGAGAGAGGGAGACACAGAATCCAAAGCAGGCTCCAGGCTCTGAGTTGTCAGCCCAGAGCCCGACTCAGGGCTCAAACCCACGAACTGAGAGATCATGACTTGAGCTGCAGTTGGGTGCTTAACTGACTAAGCCACCCAGACGCCCCATCAGTGAAGTTCTTAAACACTTGAAAGTCCTTTGCTGAAAGAATTTAGTTTAATAAGTTCTTTCTGCATGCTTCATATAAAGTAAGTAAAACTTGTATTCACACATTAATACAGATTATAGGGCATTCCACATTCCAATGTCTAGTTAATTAGTAGAAATCAAAAAGAGTTTATATTTGCAGTTTCACCTTGGAAGGTATTAGAGCAGATTGTGCATTAAACAAGTGGTTGTACAGAATTGGCAGCAATAATCCCAAAGCTTGAAGGCTGTAGGTTAATTAGGATAACTTGACAGAAAGTGAGTTAATCAAATTTTAGAGTTGAAAGAATGTTCCAATAATTTATGTTCACCCACACTTCAAATCTATCAGCAGGTAACAGGAACTTTAGTTGCAGAATACTCCAAAACAGCAAAATACCAGTGTGGATTTTATGACTTATGGTAATGTTTTGGAGAAAGAAAACCAATAAAATTGTTTGAGGACGTTTGGTACTATTACCTTGTATTAAATAAAATACACTAGAGTTTAAAATAATTCCCTTTGTTAAAGATGAAGATATGTAGTTAATACATTAATAAATTAGGAATTGTATATTTATACAGTTCCATTTATTAATGCTTTCGGTAGTACTTTAAGAAATATGCACAAATATGGGCATTTCTTCTTAATTGGTATTAAAGTATTTTTGTTTCCAACTGGCCTATGTTTAAATGGATATAAAGGGGGCAAAATACACATATAAGAATTAATTAGCAATATAGTGACATCCCTATAAAGATAATCACAATATGCCCTCTGATTCCAAAAGGTAGGGGCTCTTTCTCTCTGTGTTAGAAAAACCCAGTGAGGCTCTTAAAAACAAACAAACAAACAACAAATCTGCCTCCAGCAAGTTATTTTTTGGATCATAATGAAGGAGAATAGGAAAGCTATTAGGAGCTCTAGTTCTATAATTTTTTTACCCTTTTTAAATCTCAATGAGCTAAAACTGGAGTTTAGTTTTAGGGACAGTAATGGGAGTTTTCTTATGTATCATCTGCAAAATCTAGTCCTGAGTGATTACAATGGCTTTTTAGTGTGGCGTGTGTGCAGGTGCATGCAGGTAGACCAGAGACCTAGGTCTTTGAAATGGACTTCCTCCATGGGGCGCCTGGGTGGTTTAGTCGGTTAAGCGTCTGACTTTCGCTTAGGTCATGATCTCACGGTTCGTGGGTTCGGGCCCGCGTTGGGCTCTGTGCTGACTGCCGGCTCAGAGCCTGGAGCCTGTTTCGGAGTCTGTGTCTCCCTCTCTCTCTCTGACCCTCCCCTGCTCACGCTGTCTCTCTCTCTCTCTCTCCTAGAAATAAATAAAAATATAAAAAAAATGGACTTCCTCCACTAAAGTAACAGAAAGAGCAGGGAGCGAGGGGGAGGGGTGAGGAGGAGCAGAATCAGAGAAAACAAAGACTGAGGTTCCAGTCTTGGTTGTATAAATGCCACCCTGTCCCCTCATCACTGAGGCCTGCCCTATCCCATGCTGGTGTTGTGTCTGCTTTGCGGAGCGAGAGGAGTCTGCGTGTGAAGGTGGGGTCTGGGGTCTTGGTGCCTGCTAGGCTGACGTAAGCAGGTTGCATCTCTGGCTGGGCTCTGGGATGGCAACAGCACAAATTTCCAGGAAACAAATTTTCCTGTCATCATTTTTATTCCTGAATCATCATGTTTAGTTATTCAGATGTTTAGTATTGCCAGTTACTTAGAAATCAAGCAGGCAGCCTCTTCTGTTGCACCCCTTTCCTTCCTTTTTTTCTTATTTCTATCTTGTCTGCTACTCCTTGAAGTTAGTTAACCACAGGCATTTATTTTTATTTATTTATTTTTTAATAGTTTATTGTCAAGTTGGTTTCCATATAACACCCAGTGCCCATCCTGACAAGTGCCTGCTGTCACCCCCTCCTCCAAGCCCATCACCCCCTTTCCCCTTCCCCCACCCCCATCATCCCTGTTTGTTTTCAGCATTCCAGAGTCTCTCATGGTTTGCCTCCCTCCCTCTCCCCAACTATTTTTCCCCCCTTCTTCTCCCCCACAGTCCTCCCTTAAGTTCCTCCTAATCCTCCTATACAAAGCACAGGCATTTAAACATAGCGATTACCATTTCCACTCACAAGCATAGGGTTTCCTCCCTACCTCATTGGCTCCTAATCCTGTGGCGTGTGATGGTGACTTAAGATGTTTAAAGATGTCGCATACATGTAGTAACATTGGTAATCTTCAGAAGATAGTATTGAGTGAAAAT
Organism: Crocuta crocuta; assembly: GCF_008692635.1. Taxonomy (NCBI): domain Eukaryota; kingdom Metazoa; phylum Chordata; class Mammalia; order Carnivora; family Hyaenidae; genus Crocuta; species Crocuta crocuta. The sequence goes on from NW_027532594.1 coordinate 6,849,472, forward strand.
ATGAAGTTGTAGAGTGTTTAATATGGTACTGTTTACATTTCATTTGAAAACACGTAAAACAATACATTTCATAGAATCTAAAACACTATTTTTTTTTATTTTTAATGTTTTTCTTTATTTCTAGGAGAGAGAGAGAGAGAGAGAGAGACAGCGCGAGCAGGGGAGGGTCAGAGAGAGAGGGAGTCACAGACTGAAACAGGCTCCAGGCTCTGAGCTGGCAGTCAGCATAGAGCCCGACGCGGGGCTCGAACCCACGAACCGCGAGATCATGACCTAAGCGAAAGTCGGACGCTTAACCGACTAAGCCACCCAGGCGCCCCTAAAACACTATTGATACTAAGACACACCACTATTTTATATATATACTGAATTTACTGTAAGATGCATCCCAATTTATAGATGTTTTAATATGAAAAAAGCATCCTAGAGTTGAAGTAAGATAGATATACTTTATTGAAATGTACTTATATAATAAAAATATAAAACATGCATGGAAATGATATATAGCCAATTCAGGATCTCTACTTTATCTCTATGAAGGGAGGGAGGCATATAGGCACAGGGCCACATAAGGGGCTTCAGTGCTATAATTTCTTAAAGAATTTTTTTTAATGTTTATTTTTGAGAGAGAGAGAGAGAGACGAGAGACAGAGTGTGAGCAGGGGAGGGCCAGTGAGAGAGAGAAAGAGAGATACACACACATACACCCACATCCACACCACACACACACACACACACACCACGCACACACACAGAATCTAAAGCAGGCTCCAGGGTCCGAGCTGTCAGCACAGAGCCTGATATGGGGCTCAAACTCACAAACTCCAAGATCATGACCTGAGCCAAAGTCGAAAGCAACTGACTGAGCCACCCAGGTGCTCTTATAATTTATTTTCAAAAATCTGAAGCGAACATTGCCAAAAGTTCTTTTTATTTAAAAAATTTTATTATGGTTTTTATTTATTTTTGAGACAGAGACAGAGCATGAGAGGGGGAGGGGCAGAGAGAGAGGGAAACACAGAATCTGAAACAGGCTCCATGCTCTGAGCTGCCAGCACAGAACCTTATGCCGGCCTTGAGCCCACGAACTGCAAGATCATGACCTGAGCCAAAGTTGGACACCTAACCAACTGAGCCACCAAGGCACCCCTGAATCTTGCCAGAAGTTAAGATTAGACAAAGCTGGTTGATGAATTCCTGTAATTTTCTGCATGCTGTAAATATTTCAAATGAAAAATATATACTTAAAAGCTACATAAAAAGCAAGTTGCTAAAGTCTACATACAGTGGATCCTATTTTACCTTCTAGCAGTATTTGATTTTGTGTTCTTTCAGACTTTTTCCTACGTCTGTCACACCTAGCAGGTTTTGTTGTTGCTGCTGCTGTTGTGGGAAGACTGGGTGGGGCTTTTCTACATTTTCATTTTTGGGTATGAATTAAAAAACATACCGTGTATGATAAAAAGGGCAATGTTTTTAATGATGAAGACATCACAGAATGAGTAGGATTGGATGGCATTATTTCTTGGTTTTAATAAGGAGCAAGAAAATGTTTCATTTTTTGTTTCTTTGAAACCATTTTTCTGGTTGCTTCCTTGTTCTTTCTTAGTCATAAGGTGTCTCTTGAGGTCAGGTCTTGAGAATAAGAATTGCACAAGTTGAACAAAAGTGAGTACTGTCAGGGCACCTGGCTGACTCTGTCTGTGGAGCGTGCCACTCTTGATCTTGGGTTTGTGAGTTCCAGCCTCATGTTGGATGCAGAGCTTACTTAAAAAGAAAAAAAATACTATCATGCCTAGAAATCTGATAAAGAGACCTTTAAAACAGGGTCATGAAGCTTATGAACTCTTTTTTAAAATCCTTTTACTGAAACCTAAGACGTATTTCAGGTTTGTGCTGCTGCCACCAGCTGACGGGTGCAGTAGGGCATTTGCTTGTTTCCCCAGCAGAGAGGAGTGTGGAGGTGAAAGGGGCATTGTGTTATCACACTACCCTCAGGGGTCTGTAACCTTCTACCTCCGTGAAGGACTATTTTTCATATCCCATAATATTGTCTTACTATCACACTTAGGTGTTTAATAGTCCTTACTGGTTGATTAAAATAAAACTTGGGGAGATCTATGAAAAAGTGCCAAATACCCAGAATCTCATTCCTACGATCTTGCCCAATGACTCCTAAGAAAGAAAGAGCCATATGCATGAAGCTCTCCACTATACCATGATTGTCAAAAAGTGAAACTTTGGAGTCCATTTAATATGTCTTCAAATATGGAAATGGTTAAATAAATGATAACAGTCTTGTTTTATGGATTATATTGCAACTGTAAATGAAAATGATTGCTATGTAGCCACATAGAAAATGTTCCATGGTGAAAAGAACAGATGAACCATGATATGACTCTAGGAATGTATGTGAACGTGAGCACAGATGAAGGGAATGTGGAAACAACAAAACAGCTGTGTTAAAATGGTAGAATTTTGAGTGGATTTCTGCTCTTACCATTTGTAAAAATATTTGTACTTATTTTTTGTAGGGTGGGGGAAGTCAGATCCTTTAAAGAAAAATTTAAATTTCTCTTTAAGAAAACGGCAGATGGTTGTTTGGAGGATACTAGGAAACTAAAAGTAGTGGCCCCTTTGAAGATAAAATGAAAACATTTTAAACCAGATTTGCCTTTGCAAATATTGATTATTTAATTTTGTTTTTTTGAGGTTAAGTTGGCCTAGTGCAATTGTGTGGAAATCGGAATATTGCAGAGGACTGGCAAAAAGAAGTGGGAGGATCAAAGCCAGTGTGACTGGTTTATTCTTTTGCACTACCAAATAAACCAAATTTTTGGACTGTGTCTGCTTTAGTCAATGTTTGGGTATTTGCTTTGAAGCTATTCGTTGGCAGTCATGCCATTAGGATGCACACAAGAGCCATAGTCTGACCCTGAGCTGGTAGAATCATGGTAGAACCAAAGGAAATGGTTCATTTCTTTTCTCTATACTGCTTGTTTTTTTTTTATTTTTACATAACCACAGATTTATAGCTACCAAAAAAAAGTCCCATGATTAACGCATGGTTAAATCATCTTGCCATCATAGGTAGACTGGGCCTGTGCGACTGATGAGAGGATAGAAAAGTACTAATAGACTGAAGCAGTTTGAGACCTTTAGTGCCTGGCGAACCAATTAATCCAGCATCTTCATATACAGCTAAGTAAGTACCAGGGAATCAGCAATGAACCTATGTCTTAGGACTCTGTACCTATCTAGTACCCTTTCTGTTGTGCAATGAGAGAAGGAGGGAAAGGGAGAGCAGAGCCAAATTATTGACATTTTAGGGGCTACTTTTTCGGGGAGGAAAGAACATCAGACTTGATGTCATTATCATCTTAAGTTATAGTTTTTACAAAAATGCCCCAAAATGAAAATGCATAAAAGACATGAATAGACAGTTCACCAAAGAAGTAGTATGATAAAAATGAAAAAATATGCAGCATAATTAAAATATAAATAATAAATGCATATTGCTACCTCAAGGTAAAAAATTTACATACAAAATTTATTATTAATATCATTAGCGGGGTGCTTGGATAGCTCAGCAGGTTAAGCATCTGACTCTTGATTTCAGCTCAGGTCATGTCTCGCTGACTTGAGATTGAGCCCTGCATCAATCGGGCTCCGTGTTGAGTGCGGAGCCTGCTTGGGATTCTCTCTCTCCCTCCGTCTGCTCCTCCTTCACTTGTGCTCTTGAGCTCTCTTCTCTCTCGAACAAAAAATAGACCATTGTCCTTACAGGGCTTTTTGTTGACAATTGAATCTAATTTTAGGAAACAAATGGAAAAAATGCAGTGCAAATGTGAAAGATAAAGATAACCTGGTCAATGAATTTCAGGAAAGTTGTGGTAGCTTTAAATCTTTTTCCTCAATCCTTCAATCCTATCTGGCACCTGTAGATGAATTATCTCAGGTGGTGTTTGCAGACAGTGAACCCCTAGGAAGGAAGCTGTGAAGAGCTCAAAGCAGTTGAGACTAGGTATCCGCACCTCCTTTTCCTTTCCTTCTGTGTCCTATACAGAGAGGGTGGTGCAGATCTGACTAAAGGAATTGTCCTCATCCCCGTTCAGAAGATTACTGCAGGGCCTCAGGAAGACAAAGCCAAGGAAATAGAATCCTCAAAATCGGAAAGGGACCCTAGTATAGTTATTGGAGGCTGTCATGCTGAAGACAGGGTTTGGACTGTGTTGTAACTCTGAAGCCAAATGTGGTTTTCTGAAGCCAAGTAAGGGGACTGAGTGGGTTGTCTGTCCTTGGCAACCATGAGCCACATCTCTGAACAGACCTTATCATCTGGGCTAAACCAGCCCAGGAGTTCTGATGAGAGGATTGAACTTAATATTTTAATATTGCTGACACAGAAATAGCTCCCCTCAAATCTCATTTGGAAGTAAGCAGGGTAAAAGTAATAAATATTCAGTGTTGCTTTTTAACTAAATTATATATTTTAGAGATGGGCCCAAGTCAGACCATATAGAAAAGCCTCATCCTTTTTCATTCTGTAGCAAGGCTGGGCAAATGGTCTTTGTAAAGGACCATATGGTAAATATTTTAATGTAGGCCAAACAGTCTCTTTCACAACTACTCAGCTGCGCTACTGTTGTAGCACAAAAGCAGCCATACACAACATGTAAAGGAATGTAATTTACTCATTTCAGTAAAGCTGTATTGGATCCTGACATTTGAGTTTTATGTAATAATTTGTTATGACATATTCTTTTCATTTTTTTTCAACCATTTGAATATGTAAAAACCATTTTTAGCTTTTGAGCTGTATAAAAACAGGCAGCTGGCCAGACCTGGNTAGAAGCCATATTTTAGCAAGTAGAAACAGGTAAAGTTAATATTATATTTAACACATCCCAACACTATTATTTTAATATGTAATCAATGTTAAAATTAGTGAGATTTTTTTTCTTTCTTTTTTTTTTCAGAAGTCTTTGAAATTCTTTGTGTTCTTTACATTTATAGCACATCCCAGTTTGGAGGCTTGATACTGATCTTGTATTTAGGATTCTTAAAATGTACAGTTGGGAGAAACAGATTTGCATACATAATTTGTTCCAAACATACTTAAAAGTTTTCCAGTAACTGAATTGAATATTAGGTCTAAGTGCTCAGTGGCTCTTTCTGTATGCTTTTCTGCAGTGTTGCATTGTATGGATGTCCCACAATTAACTGGTTCTGATCGATGGACCATAGGTGGTTTCCAGTCTTTTGGTTTTACAGACAATGTTATAATGAATATTTTCATACATACAAATTATTAACATATGTTAGTACATTTGTAGATACATTCCTAAAAGTGAAAGTTCTGGGTCAAAGTATATGTGCATCTTTTCACTTTTAAAAACTTTTTATTTAACAATAAAGTTACAAGAATAGTTATCAAAATACCTATAAACCCTTAATCACCTCCTAATATTTTATTCCATTTGCTTTATCATTTGTGTGTACCCGTACACTTTTTCTTTCTGGTGTTGTGTTTGTGTATATGTACACACATACATCCACATATATTTGAGACAGCTTTTTTTTTTTCTGAACCATTTAAGAATAAGCTGAGAAAAATAAGTTGAATATATTATGACGTTTTCCTTCTAAATGCTTAAGTGTATATTTCCTCAAAATAAGGATATTCCTTTATATAACTACAATAAGTTATCAACTTCAGTAAGGACATAGATACAATATACTTCTTTAATATATATATAATCCGTATTCCAATTTTGTCACTTGACCAAAAAATTTCCTTTTTGGTCTGTACTTTTAATTTTAATAACAATTACCAGATTGTCTCCATATTGCCACTTTCCCTAAAATAGTACATGAGAATGTGCGATGTACCTTCAACTTCACCAACACAGTTATTTTAACATGTTTTAACAGTCTGTTAGGAAAAGAATGGTACTACGTCATAACTTGTATTTCTCTTATAATGAGTAAAGTTGAGGATCTTCTCTTGTGTAAAAAGTGTTACTTATTTAGATTTCTTTTTTGTGAAGTGTCTGTTATATCCTTTGTTTATTTTTCTACTGGGATGTTGGCTTTCTTTTATAGATTAGTTGGAATTCCTGATTTGTTGAGAACTTCAGCCATTTGTTGGTGATATGAGTTGCAAATACTCTTGCCAGTTTGTCATTTGGTGTTTGGTTTTGTTTATGGTATTTGTTATTGTTGCTGTTTGTTTGTATATGGGGTATTCTGAAAGCATGATGTACTGGCGGGATTAACTGTGACTATTTTGTATAATATTTAGATTTCATAATCAAATCCACAAGTGTGCTTGGGGTGTTGGCAGAGCAGTGTAAGAAAGGAAGAGGCAGGTTTTCATCTCAGGATAAGGGGTGAGTAAACCAAATAAAATGGGACGCATTTATTTTGTACTTAAATAATTGCTACTAACTTCCCTATACAATGGCTGTTAACTCTGGCTCTCAAATAAAAAAAAAAACCCACAAAAAAACAAAACACAAAAACCAGTTATGGTGAATGTATTTAATGTTGTCTGGAGCTTGATCGTATCCAGGCCCTACCTAGGACTTGGAATTTTAGAAACTAACATTGCAAAGGAACACTATAACCCTACTGGTTTGGAAGATATGGTACTGGAAGGATTTCTCTTCTTTACTTTGATCATTTTTGGTGTTTCTTTCAAATATTTTATGTATCCAACCACATAATTTCTATGATAAAGGAATTTCTCTATTTTAAAAAAAAATTTTAATGTTATATATTTGTTTATTATTATTTTTTTTATTTCTGAGAGAAAGAGAGACAGTGTGAGCAGGGGAGGGTCAGAGAGAGAGGGAGACACAGAATCTGAAACAGGCTACAGGCTCTGAGCTGTCAGCACAGAGCCCGATGCGGAGCTCCAACCCATGAACCGTGAGATCATGACCTGAGCCGAAGTCGGACGCTTAACTGACTGAGCCACCCAGGCGCCCCTAAAGGAATTTCTTTTAAAGCTGGTCAGGTGCAATCTTTAAATATGGAGTTGGTTTAACCATTAAGTAGTATTAATGGGGACATCAACATAGATAATAATTTAAAATATTTAAAAATAGGAAAAGCATGGTCATAACTGTAAGGCATGCATTTGTTTCCATAAAAGCTGATTTGCACATGTCTTCACATTGCAGAATCACATTGGTATTCAGACTAACATGCTGACATTGTTCTTGCAGCATCACTAGTTTGGGTCCCACGAAGCATTTTTTCCATTTCTTTTTTTCCCTGTATGTAATACTTTCTCAGGCTCTTGGGTAAATAATCAAGACATTTTCCTCTGGGTCTACTTATAAATCACAGGCACATGCCCAGTGTGAAAAGTGCTCATCCAAACTGATTAAAAATAAATATAAGCACACAAAAATGGCCCCTAAATCAGAGGTTGAAGTTGATAAATGCCAGTTTTACTGCATGTCATTGTTTCAGAGACTTAACTTAGTTTATGGACTCGTATAGGGCCAGAAAATCTGGCAGCCTTTGCTTTTTCTAAATATGTTTTTCTATAGTTTGTACACAATATAAATTTCATACTTTCAATGGAAGTAAAATGCCAGTTGGAATCTATTATTGTATGTATATCTCAGTCTAGAATTATTTAAAAAGACCTAATAATTTTGGATTTGTATTTTATATTAGATTTATCAGACATAAAATTACCCTTTCAAGTTACTGTAAACATTTTTATTTTTTAATTTTTATTAAAAAAATTTTTTATGTTTATTTATAAGAGAGAGAGAGAGACTGAGGGCAAATGGGGGAGGGGCAGAGAAGTAGGGAGACACAATCTGAAGCAGCCAGCACGGAGCCCAATGTGGGGCTCGAATCCATGAACCATGAGGTCATGACCCGAGCCAAAGTCAGACACTTAACTAACTGAGCCTCCCAGGTGCCCCAAATTTCAGTAAACACTGTTACTTTAGTTGTCTTGTTGTGAACTGGTGACTAGTTTATGGACTGGCACCCATCCATGGACCACTTAAGCACCGGTTTCAGTGACTTTTGCTGTGCACCAATAGGTAGTATAGATTGTTTGGCAGTCTTTTGACAAAGAGGATGAACATCTTGTTATAGTGCTCATTTTTAGTATTTGAACAAGAGATTAGGGTTGTCTCAGTCACTGCAGAGTGCTTAATGTGATTTTTTTAAAGAATTTATTTGATAGGTGTCTGACAGGTGTCAGAGTTATTTTTACTCTTTAGAACTTCTTGTGTAAACGAAACTACTCTGAAATAAAGCTTATTTTGTGGGGAATAATTTTTAAAATGTGGTATGTGGATATAAGGGAGGTAGAATTTTATTCCTCTAATGAAAAAAAAATAAAGTGTTCTGTGAAATATTTCTGTGCATCTGTTTTTTCAGTTCATACATTCAGAGTATATTTGGAATGTTTATTCCTAAGTGATTTTGGAATATACAATGCAGTCAACTTCTTAAATGGTTTTAATGAGCCATGGGTCAAAAAATGACGTGTAAAATCTGGCACACATGCTTCCCACCACGTTGGAGGATTTGAGGCAGCATGGTTACCCCACAGAGCTGGATTAGTTGCATTCTTTGACACCAGCATTATCAAGATTTTGTTGTAGTTTGAAGAGCATAGTTTCTAGAGAAATTCTGTGTTATTCTATTTCCATTTAAAGCATAATTTCAAGAAGGTTTCAATTTTTAGAAATTTACAGACTAACCTCCTTTCCCTTTGATTTACTTGTTACAGTAGAGAACCCGGCAAACCTCAGCTTCCTTGGCATATAGCCTATGCAGTTGCACACGGCTCTATGCTCAGAAGGATCCCATGTTTGATTTAATGCTTTGCTGTTCAGCATCTTGTTGTATTTGATCTTGTTTTGTACATGAAGTCCAGTGGGACAGTGGAGCCTGTGCTCTGGGTTTGGGACCTTGGCTCTACAGTTCTGTCTTTCTACCTCCTCAGACCCTGTTATGCTTCCCCTTCCCAGCCACCGCCCCATGTCTGCTGCCACTCTTCACCTGGGGTGGTAAGTGGGTCGTGTTAGGGAGGACGAGGCTCATGTTCTGCGGTTACTCTCCAGCTGCTGCTTGGCCTGCGTGCAGGCTTTAGGGAGGGTTGGGGTTGGTTACTTATATCTCGTAGTGTTGTGGGGAGTGGTGGTAGCCAACCCTGCCCCAGGCTGGCAGCACACTGGTGTGTTTTGTGGGTCAGTGTCTAGCTCACCCCCAGTCTAGGTATCTAGTATGTCCAGGTGTAGAGGTTTAAAAACCTGTGGGCATCACTTGCCATGGATTCAGGTGGCTCGCCAATGGGCAGGGGAAATGCCTGGCTCTACTTCCCCTCAGTCTGGTGAGTGGTCAGAGGGAAAACCTAACAGCCATCAGGCCTCAGCGTATACTTTGTATACGTGCAGTCCCCCTTCTCCGCTAAAGGTCTTTTCCCTTGAATATTTTTGTACCTGAAAGAGTGCTCCTTTGGGTTGCCTGAGGCACCCTTTCTTCCTCCTTCCAACCTACTCGAGTCTGCTTGAATTTGTCTCTTTGGCCTGGCTTGAGGTACTCTCTGGGAACCAGCCATGAAATATAAATTTTTGAATTTCAGTGATTCTGCATATGAGTTAAATGCTCTTATATTCGTATTTAAGACAAGCATTGCACAGCATAAAAATAGTAAAGTTCATTCTAATAATGAGACATTTTTATTTTTCCTTACTATGACCACAAGGCATCAGTGGCCTCTCTTAACATGTTTCAGATAGAAAGATAAGCCTTCTTCAAGTTGGATTATACAAACATACATGAAATTTGATGTGCGATAGACTGGACCCGTGAGGCTTTTAGTTCAGAAGAATAATCTTACTCAATTTGCTGTATTTTTACTATATACAGTATATTCTGACAGAACACATCTTTTCATTAAGCATGTGATTTTTATGTGAGCATGTAATGCCAGGAATGATTTCTACTCTGAACTGAGTTTCTTTCCTGTCCATGTGCCTGTCAGCTTCCTAGTTTCTGACTTTGGGAACTCATGGATTTTATGACTATGGCTTGCCCTTAGTTTTGCCTGTGACTCCTCTGGCCTTGAAGATATGGCCCTTCATTCATTCCTTCTCCTCATTGACAGCCTCCTCTATCTTACTCTTGTGTGTCTTAAACTTGGACCTGACTCTGCCCTTTGGCTCTAGTCTAGTTTGCTTCTCAACATGCCCTAGAAACTCACTTTGGCTGCATAGACAACGAGATGCTTTCGGATTTTAAACATGGAACCCAATGTGCTTTCACAGAGGAGTTCAGATTCTGGCAGGATTGGGTCACTGATTTTCCAGGCAAGAGAAGCTTTCATTCTTGGACTGCCTACCATCGAGAACTTCTTCCTCCACCGTGGGCTGGCTAGGGAGGAACTCTGCCATCTTTCTCACTGTGCTCTTTAGAGTGTCTGTGGCACGATTGAGATCATTTAGGTGCAGCTTTTCCATGCTGACTTAGCACCTGGTTTAGGTAAGGGCTCTTGTTACCCAGCTTTATCAAGTTCTTATCACACTCAATATAGCTCCTGCTTCCTGCTTCCCCAGAGAGAACTGTTGGGCTTTGCTTCAGGCTGTTTTGTGTGGCAGGAGTTCACCCTCAGTTGCTGGCTGTCACCCATCTCCTGGGAGAGGGGTGCTGAGTGTGATCACTAGATACTGCTGTTGGTATTTTATTTACTGCCAGTTCATCATTACTGAGAATCGTTTCATTTGGAAAATAAACATTGCCTCACCTGTTCATGGCATAATATTTTTACTCTTGCTTTTCACTCACATGTTGCATATTAACTTTCCTTCTGAGAAGATCAGCGTGATCTTGGAGCCTGGTGTGATCTGGATCTTATTACTCCTCGTGTATGTTTTTATCATTAGGTGCTTCTTTGGACGCTAGCCCATACCTCTTGTCGTCATCCTGTCAGGCTGATTCTGCCTGGTTCCTTAGTAACTTTGCTTTTGGGGTTTAATTTCTTCATCCTACCTACTTCTGCCTTGCCTGTCAAGTATAATCCTCTCACGAGCAGCTGTGCCTGATAATCCTGGTAGAAAGGCTACAGCCCAGGATGTTCTAATGCTTGCAAGGAAGTCTCTTCACATTACTGCAGCGTAAAAGAACCTTTTCCATTTCAGCCTCTCATAGCTTACTGGATCAATCATTTATTTACTTGTACCGTTCATGTCCGTGCTCAGGTATGTGTTAATGTATCTCTCAGACTGTGGCTCCCTCTGGAGAAGGATCAGTGCCTGACATTAGCCTCCTCCTCAGTGTCTAATTTCGTGCCTAAAAAAGGGAGACCTGCTGGCTGAGATGCTCTGCAGGGTTCCCTGTCTGAGCCCTAGAGCCAGGAGGTAATTGTTGTCTGATTCTGTTGTGTTCTAGTAGACTAATAACTAGTATTAGTAATAACTGAATATTCTGATGTAGGTCTAAGGGACAAATACAAGTCTGAATTGGAGCCCCTCATCACAGATAGTTTCCCAGGGGGCCTGGATTTGAGTCTTTGTCCTTCATACTAATTTTTATGACCCTCACTCAGCTGAAGGGGTCTTTTCTTACCTAAATGCCCTCCTGAAGGAGGCACTGATATTCATCAGTAGAAGAGCAATAGGGTTTACGTAATGTTACCATTAGGGAGACACTGGTTTAAATCCTGTCTTCTCCCTCTTTTTGCCCTTTCAAATCTATAGGAAGTCCCAGAATTGAGGGGTCAGGACTGGATCAGAAGAAGCAGGAAAGTAGGCGAGTCAGAGGTGGGAAGGGGCCACAGACCAAGTATCTACTCCAAAGTGTGTTCAGAGGCTGCATTAAGAGCAAACCAAACACTCTGAGATCCTAAGAGAAAATTGCCCTGAATCCAAGATAATTTCATTCTAAGACATAAGATGGAGGGTTTTTTTTTTATGTTTGTTTATTTTTGAGAGAGAGAGAGAGACCGAGCATGAGTGGGGGAGTGGCAGAGAGAAAGGGAGACACAGAATCTGAAGCAGGCTCCAGGCATCAGCTGTCAGCACAGAGCCCGAAACGGGGCTCGAACTCATAAACCATGACATCATGACCTGAGCCGAAGTAGGATGCTTAACTGACTGAGCCACTCAGGTGCCACAAGATGGAGGCGTTTTTGATTAACAGTGGGCTTTTTAGTTGCCACAAAGCAAATAAACTTTGGAAGATAAGATTGGCTATGGAATACAAAGGACCCTATGCTTTCAACTATCTGCTCATTCTGAACCGAATTATTTGGTGTTGGTTGATGGCTCAAAAGTGGACTTTTATTTTGTACTTACAGTTTGAAAAATATATTTTTTAAGTTTATTTATTTATTTTGGAAGAGAGGGTGAGAGAGCAAGCACAAGTGGGGGAGGGACAGAGAGGGGGAGAGAGAGAGAGAGAGAGAGAGAGAGAGAGAGAGAATCCCAAGCAGGCTCCGCACTGTCAGCAAAGAACCCAATGTGGGACTTGATCTCACAGCCCATGAGATTGTGACCTGAGCCAGAATCAAAAGTCAGATGCTTAACTGACTAAGTCACCCAGGCTGCCCCTGAAAAAATATTAAAAAAAAAATTTTTTTTATAGTTTATTTTTGAGACAAAGACAGAGCATGAATGGGGGAGGGGCAGAGAGAGAGGGAGACATGGAATCCAATGGAATCTGTGCTGGAGCTGCCAGCACAGAGCCTGATGCGGGGCTCAAACCCATGAACCGCGAGATCATGACCTTAGCCAAAGTCGGACGCTTAACTGACTGAGCCACCCAGACGCCCACCCGAAAAAATATTTTTAAGTGTTTTGTTTTCTCCAACAGAGTGCTTTTCCTTCACTGAATCCCTAAAATTTCATTCTGGCTTAGTTATTGAGTGGGAATGTGAGGGTATAATAATTTTTAGTATGATCTTTAGCATGATATAAAAATAAATCTATGGAAACATGAAGTAGAAAATGTTCTTTATAGACAATAGGAAAATCAAATGTTTATGAACTCCGCTTATCAACTGTTTGTTTTTCCTACCTCTGTGATTTTATCCATTAATGACTGTCAGAGTTCAAATTCAGTTCATTGCACAGTATCTGGAAATTTTCCTTACTGTTAATTAGTAGGACTTCGAATCATAAGTGCTGATGGCATGATTCATTAAAGGTAGTCCTACTTTAACCTTAGTACTGTTATACTGGGAATAACAGTATACTGTTATACTGGGAATATATAAATGTATGTATATATATGTATATATATGATATACTGTTATACTGGGAATAACAGTTCGGAAGATGAAATACAATTAGAGAAATAATTTATAAAAGTATCTTAACTTTTATTAATCTAATTTTAACCCTAAGTTTCATTTGTGTTTCTAAATTCCTCAGCTAGACCTAAGTAGGTCATGAAATCTACAGACTTTAGTTCAAAGATCTTTTGCTTCTGTAATTAACCACACTGTAGATCACATTATCAGCATTAAAAGCAGTGTTATTAAATTATAGATAATTTATTAGATCATCTTCAGAGCTAATGGAAGTAGTTTTGAGCAAATTTTTCTAGAAACGATAGTATGTTTTGATAAATATATATGGGCATGGAGTGGTTATCACTCCCAAGAAATTTCTGGGAAACTGGGACACATTTACAGTAAGATGTTATGATTAAGACTTCTTGAAAAACCATCTGACTTGATTTCTCCAAAAACTACTGTCTCCATAGCTCATCAAACTGTCCTTGAAATCCCTTTGCCTCTGTTAAGTTTTTCTAGATGGTCTGAATAAGGGAATATAATTTCTTGGATATTTCTGTGGTTAAATTAGTATTTCCTACAACCCTCCTTAACCTGAATATCAGTAAAACCTTATATGTATACTGCGTATTTGCTGTTAGAATTGCTGTATAACAAATGTAAATCTGTTTACTGCTTCTACTTTCAAATGTATTTTTACAAAAACATCATCCTTAATCCTAGCATGACCAACATGTAAGATGGTGGTATTATTATCCTTATGGTTACAGATGAAGAAACTGAGGCTCAGATTAACTAGATCAAACAGGAAGTACCTGGACCTGGATCTTTGGACTCCAGAGTCCATGTTCCTTCTACTCTTCTCTACTGGATACTGCCGTACACTGCTTTACATTAAAAGTTCTTAGTGAAGACAGTCATGGCAGTTAGTAACTTGAATCAATAGTGGCTTTGTTCAGACATGGGCATGTGCATATTTTATGGTGGATGTTTATATGTAGGTAATATTTGTCATAAATGTCAGAATTATAATCAGTAGTGACTTATTTTTAGAGTTATAGTTGAGAATCACTTACTATTTTAGTGGGAATTTGTGGAACTCTTAGAATAAAAGATATTAAGATTTTGAATACTGTTCAAAGCAGTGTTGCAAATTGGGCATTATCTCATTTGTGTGTGTGTGTGTGTGTGTGTGTGTGTTTGTGTGTGTGTGATGAATGAGGAACCGATGTGTTGGTGTTTGGTTATAAAGATAAGTATTTTCTTGGTATTTGTATGTCCTCTTTCTGATGCCAATCTTTTGGTTAGCTTCTTCCCATATTTCATATTTATGCAGTTGCAGCTGAAGGATAGGTGGACAGAACATGAATTGACTTATATTAAAATATCTAGGGGCACCTGAGTGGCTCAGTCTGTTAAGCATCTCTTTTTTCTTTTAATTTATTTTTTAAATTTATATCCAAGTTAGTTAGCGTGTAGTGCAACAATGATTTCAGGAGTAGATCCTTAATGCCCCTTACGCATTTAGTCCATCTTACCTCCCCCAACCCCTCCAGTAACCCTCTGTTTGTTCTTCATATTTAAGATTCTTTTATGTTTTATCCCCCTCCCTGTTTTTATATTATTTTTGCTTCCTTTCCCTTATGTTCATCTGTTTTGTATCTTAAAGTCCTCATGTAAGTGAAGTCATATGGTATTTGTCTTTCTCTGACTAATTTAAGCGTCTGACTCTTAATTTCGGCTCAAGTCATTATCTCAAGATTCATGAGTGTGAGCCCTGCATAGGGCTCTGTTCTGACAGTGTGGAGCCTGCTTGGGATTCTTTCTCTGTCTCCCTCTCTCTCTGCCCCTCCCCCACTTGTATGCGCGTGCGGACATGCTCTCTCTCTCAAAATAAACAAACTTAAAAAAAGGTTAAAAATATATCTAAAAGTGTCAGATTCACACTACTACTGTCAACTGCACCAGAGATGAAGTGTGAGATTAAAGAATTTTATTGCTTACTTATTTTTTTTTGACCTAGCTAGATTCACATTAGGTAGTCTGATTATTTTAGGAAACTAATACATTGCATAGCACTTTATACTTTTTAGTCTGTTTTTATATATTTACTCCTCACAACAAACCTGTCAAGTCAAGTGAGATGACATGGTTATTATCCTATCACAAGTGAAGAAATAGGACTTAAAGATAGTATAGAACCATGGTTAGGAGTATATGTTCTTATATTTTTATACATTCTTTTATGAATCAGACCAGAACTCTGGTTCTGCCAGTTACTACCTGAGTGACCTTGCAGAAAGTTACTCTTTCTAAGCCTTGGTTTTCAAATCTGTAAAATGGGGGACCTTGTAAGCTTACTGAAGGGTTTAAATGAGATAATGGGTAGACACTATTTAGAATCAATAAATATTAGGTAGCATTATCATCTTCAGAGCTTATTACTTATGTAACTCACCAAAAACTGAGAGTCCCTTTTCTGTGCCCATCAATGGGCTAGGCATCAGGTACATGATGGTGAACTAGACAGATATGGTCCTTATTCTAATAGAATTTATGTTTTAGTAGTAGAAATGGTAAATGAGTCAATGAGAACTTCATGGAGTGACACAAACTCTGAGGGAAGTAAAATGGACAGTGCTTGAAAGGGGCATTCTTAGTTGGGGTGGTCATGTTGGAGAAAGTGGCATTTGATCTGAGACCCAAGTGGCCATAGCTGTGTGCAGATCTGGGGACATAGTCTTCTAGGGGGAGGAAAACAGTACAAAGGCTGAGAGGAAGGGTAAGGGTGGCACAGAACAGAGAGACATTGTCCAGTGTGGAGAGGTGGAGGGCCGGATTGTGTAGGGTTTGTATGCCAGGGAAAAGCACTTGGATTTCTTCCAAGCGTTGGGTTATGGGCAGGGGAGGGATATGTTCAATTTGAAGCAAGCACTAAGGAGGTACTATGAAAGAAAGGTATAGATGAAACATTTCTGTGGTCTTTTAGAGTCTTCTGTGTTATAAAACTAGCACATGGCAGATTAGCAGTTAGAGCGCCGCACAGTGTTCCGGCTGGTGTACTCCTAATCTGCTAATCGAAGCGATTTCTCCTGTGTTCTCACAGCAGTCATCTCTCAAGTGACATTATGGTTTGTCTTATCTACCAATGAATCTGTTTCTGTAAGTCTTAAGAGCATGGAGAGTTGTAAGAAAGTGGGGGGAAATGATAAAAAGACTATTTCTGAACAATGGATATGAAATAGAGTTTAGGAAGTAGGGGAGTGAAAGAAAAGGCATGGAGATGAGGGATGCTGTTTACCCTGTGGCTTCCTGAGGTACCACGGGTGAGTCCATATGGGCTGGGCCAGGACTCTCCCAGGTTCATGATGAATCCAGGCAGTGCAGCCCAGATGCTGCTGCTTTGGTTCTGTAGCCTGAGATTGTTAGTTTTTCTCCTCTCCATTGAGGCCAAAAGGGGCAGCGATACCCTGTGTTTTCTTCTTAGAACAAGGTTCTCCTTCCTTGGGAGTTTATTTCTTTGAGTCATTCCATCAGTTTAGCTATGATAATCGATCGATGAACATAATGGTCATATGTAATTATTATAGTGGCTAACATTTATTGAGTACTTACTAAGAGTTAGTTTTAAGTTCTTTTACCTATATTATTCTACTAATCCTTAAACCCTCTGAGGTAGATGCTACTGATAAGGAAAATGAGGCACAGAGAGGTTAATTATCTATGTGTGGTCCTAGAGCAGGTCATTGAAGCCCAGGGCTCAAACCTATGCTTAATTTTAGAGTAGACATGATACTCTTAGTTGCTTCTGCACACTGTTACATATTTAATAGTTACTTATTGATTATTTAGTGGTCTGAAAGGGGGTGTGATGTTCTTCTACTGGAAAATGTAGCCTCCTTGATGAAGACAATACCAGTTGGTTTTAAGAATAAATATGGAAGTTAATTCCATAGCACCAAACTATAAGGCTTTCTGTTCTGAAGAATTTCACCTGTATACCACCCACAGGAAAGACATGCATTTAGGAAGGGTGTTTATTGAGGAGGGAACCAGTACCTCTGTATCTTCTGTTCCTAATAGAAGGGGGCTTACCAGTGACAGATTGTGATTATTACCTCTTTAGTGGTTTTTAATTGTACAAACGATGTAATAAGAAATAATTTATAACTCAAGAAAAATCTTTACCTCAACAGAGTAACTGTTTTTATCTTTCACATGCACTTCTAGTTTATTTACATATAATTTGTACATAGTTCTAGAATACTTTTCATTTAACATTATATTATTATGGGTTATTAGGTTAGTCAGTAAGTCTCTCCAGTTAAAAAAGGAAAAGATTGGAATAGGAAGGGCTGCAAGGCATTAATGATCATTGGGGTCATGCCTACCAAGCCAGCAATGTCAGTTTCAGAGCTGGCCTTGGAAGGAGCTACTGTGTGTTAGACCTTGGAAAGTCTTCATCTTTCCATGTAGTCTGTCAGGCTTCCAAGAAAACCAGTGGGGGGCGGGGGTGGTGGTGGAAAAATACAGTGATTTGGAGCCCATGTGAAACTCACAAGCTGGTTGAGTTCAGTGTTGGGAAAGAGGAAGAACAGTCCCTACTTGATACGGTATTTTAACTTAAGTGGATAGGGAATGTGTCATAGTTTGTCAAAATTATCAATATTTTGCTCTCTTTTTAGTGGCTTTAATAGTTACTTATTGGTTACAAATTTAGTTTTATCAGAGTGGAAGAACAGTTCTTGATAAATGCTATTTTAGTGATAAAGCTGTTATTCTGTATTCAGTTTAATTCAAAGTGGTTTTCAACTTTCAAATTTGTGTTACTGTAGACTGGCCACATGCATTCAGAGGCCTCCATGTTCAACTCCAGATGCCCTCAAGGATGGAATCCTTACTGAAAGCTCTTCTGTCCAAATTGTCCTTTTTCTATTGTGCCTCTGGATGTGATAAGAGGTAACTTGAGTGAAAGTCAGTGAGACAAAGTAGAAATCCTGTTAAACCTGTTTGGACAAGGCCTGAGACAATTAATAGAGATACCTGTTTCCATTTTTCTCCTTTATAAAATAAGTAAAATTCGAAGTATCATGATTTTTGGGCTTTGGCACATTTGATTTGATCCGATTGAAGTCATCTCACACAGCAAATCCCTGGGAAAAAAATGTATACAAACGAGAATTCCAAAGCCAGGTTTTATATTAAATTCATGCCATTACAATGTAAGAATGCCTGAATTTGGGTTATGAACTGGAATATTTAATTATGGGACACATCCTTATATCAGAACATATAGTTTGCTTTGAAACACTTCTTTGTATATTCTTTAAGACATCCCTCCCCTTTCTGTCATAACAAGAGTTTGAGGCAAGTGTGGGCACTGGAGCACTATACAGGTTGGGGTCGTGGCGGGGGTGGGGTGGGGAGATGCATTGTAAATAAAATGCCACTATAGTGGAGTCAGCACAGTTTGATTTCTGGGAGAGCAGGTCTTCCTGTTAAATTCACATAAAGGCTTTCTTCTCTACTACAGAAACTTATTTATGCGGCAGTCTTCAGTGAACCTGTTCACTGGCATATGGCCATTTCCTTTGTGTTTACATTTAAATAGTGTCTAGAAAAAAGCATCTTTTCATGAGCTGTTCTCTTTCTGGTGGTCTCTGCCCTTTTTTGGGTGCTCTAGTTGAATGACCGCTGTTGTGCTCTTGCACCGGGCATTCTGTTGTGTGTGGTAGAGCTGCCTTCTGGCTTGGTAAACATCACATCTGCCCTCAGGGAGGCTGCGGCTTTCCCCGGGCAGAAAGGCCACTCACGTTTTGCTGCTGCTGTTTACTGGGTACCTCTGTTTCTGTGAGTGCACACACTCTCCACTTCCCTCCCTGGGCCCCGGACTTGGGTTCCATTTGGCCATCATCCATGCTCCCACCTGCCCATCTCTGCTATGATAGAATTCATTAGGATAATAAAATAGCTTTTTCCTACAAGAATAATCTGTTTTTTAGTAGGCAGCGATGTGCAGTAGTTAAGAACATGATCCAAATTGTATTTGAATCCTGGCTGGGTTACTTACTAGCTATGTAATCTCAAATAAGTTACTTGGTTTCCTTAGGTAGAAAGGATATACTAATAATACTCTCCTCATGGGGTTGTTATGAGGATTAAATGAGTTAATATTTTATTATAAAACAGGACCGTCTCTAGCATATGGTAAACATTATATGAACGTAAAGTAAAAGAAACACTTTTTCTTTTAAATGTTTATTCTTGAGAGAGGGAGACAGTGCGAACAGCTGAGAGTCAGAGAGAGGGAGACACAGAATCCAAAGCAGGCTCCAGACTCTGAGCTGTCAGCACAGAGCCTGATGCAGGGCTTCAACTCATGAACCATGATCATGACCTGAGCTAAAGTCAGACGCTTAACTGACTGAGCCACCCAGGCGCCCTAAATACTCTTTTTTTTTTTTTTTAAGTTTATTTGAGAGAGAGCACATGAGTGTGCAAGGGTTGGGGAGAGGCAGAGGGAGAAGAAGAGAGAGAATCCCGAGCAGCACAGAGCTGGACTCGGGGTCTGATCTCATGAAGTGTGAGATCATGATGTGAGCTGAAGTCAAAAGTTGGGGGCCTAACTGCCTAACTGACTGAACCACCCGGGCACCCCTATACTTTTTTTCTAATTATAAAAGTAATACACTAACGTAGAAAACTTGGAGAATTTTGTATTACTTAGGAAGAGCTGGAATCCACATAGATGGGATAGTCAGGATGACAGGAGTGTATTTCAGGTAGGGAAGTGTACATATGGTCTTTGAACTCCTAGACTGGTTGTCTTATTCATCATGATGGTTTGCTGTTTCTCTGATTTTCATTTTTGATGAATTAATAAATTTGGTATATTTGATGAATGAATTTTCAGCAAATTGGCCTTGACCCCATGTCTTACTAACTAGCTCTGTGACTTTTGGAGAATTACTTAATCTTTGTAAGCCTCAATTTTCCTGTCAGTGAAATGGAGTCAGTACTCTGTCTGGCAGAGTTACTGTGAGGATTAAATAACATGAGTATGGAAAGCTCTTGGCTCTATGCCTGGCCAACCAGAGTACCATTTGGATGTTCTTTTCTCTTGATTCCTTCCCAGTTCTTTTGACCATATTGGAGGTGATATATATAGAAGCTCCCTAGTTGCCTGAGGGAGCAAGGATCCTGGAGAGTTGTATGGCTTGACTCAGAATCCTCCAAAAGCTGAATTCATAGAAGAACAAAGTGAACAAACTGACTCCACTTCACCCATACTTTATACCTAGTTGGTTAGAAGATTTATAGCATCTATCACGGTCACACATAGTGACCTTCTGAGATGCTTTTTCCTGTTCCTTTTTTTCCTCCTTTTGCTGTGAAATACAACCTATCCTGTAAAAGTATAATTATGAACACTCTCTGAAGAAACAGAATATTGCCAGCCCAGCCTGCTTCTTAAGTACAAATGGAATCCTTTATACCTTATGTCTAAAAACTGTTAAAATATTCTCTGTGTCTTGAAAAATAAGCCTTCCTAGTAAAAAAAAATTAGGAAATATGTAAAGTTATGGTTTCTTCCCCCAGTTTATTTATTTATTTTTGAGAGAGAGAAAGCATGCACGTGAGCGGGAGAGAGGCAGGGGTGGGAGGCAGAAGCCCTGAGGCAAGCTCTGCGCTGAACTCAGGGACCCTGAGATCATGACCTGAGCCCAAGTTGGTCACTTAACCAACTGAGCCACCCAGGCGCCCCTGTAAAGTTATGGTTTTAACTGAATGTCAGCAAAATACCAAAGATAGCTGAATTCCATTATTATTTCATATATTTTTTATACTTCTTCTAGGCCTGTAATGTTTAGTTGAGTAATAAAATGAATAAAGTAAAATATACTCACAAATTACTATAATTCTATAAAACTATTTACCTTTATTTCAGCAAAATTGCATGCTATTATAATCAAGATATTTTGGTGTACTAGCAACAAGATGTAGTCATGGTAATTTCTTAAGGATTAAAAAATAAGGGGGGCGCCTGGGTGGCTTAGTTGGTTGAGCGTCCGACTTTCGCTTAGGTCATGATCTCGCGGTTCGTGGGTTCGAGCCCCGCGTCGGGCTCTGTGGTGACTGCCAGCACAGAGCCTGGAGCCTGTTTCAGAGTCTGTGTCTCCCTCTCTCTCTGACCCTCCCTGCTCACGCTGTCTCTCTCTCTCTCTCCTAGAAATAAATAAAAATATAGAAAAAAAAATAAGGTATTTGAACCACAATATTTGAATACTTTTTGACAAAAGTGTAAATTAAAGTAAATGTAAAAGTAAGAAACAAAATACACACTGTATTATTCCATTTATGGAAAAGTCTAGAAAATGCAAACTAATCTGTAGTGACAGAAAATGAATCAGCAGTTGTTTGGAAAGGAGCTGGAGTGAGGAATTACAATGGGGCATGAGGAAATTTTTGAAAGAATAGAAATATTCATTATCTTAATTATAGCAGTGGTGTATACCCCTGCTAGAGCTTCTCATTGAGCACTTTATGTGCAGTATATTGCATTATAATTTGTCTATAAAATTGTAAAAATTGAAAATTTTGTTTTTAAAATGTTACTTGTTTTCTCCTAAATAGTAAAAATTGTTGAGATAAAAAAGGAAGCCAAGGGGCACCTGGGTGGCTGTCAGTTAAGTGTCTGACTTTGGCTCAGGTCATGATCTTGCGGTTCATGGGTTCGAGCCCTGCATTGGGTTCTGTGCTGACAGCTCAGAGCCTGGAGCCTGTTTTCAGATTCTGTGCCTCCTTCTCTCTCTGCACCTCCCCCACTCATGCTCTGTCTCTCTCTGTCTCAAAAATAAATTAAAAAAAAAAAAAAAAGCAAGCCAAGACAGAATAGTCTTTTTAACTAAAGATGTTGGGACAACTAGATAACCACATGAGGAAGAATGAAGTTGGATCTCTATCTTACATCATATACAAAAATTAATTAAAAATGGGTCAAAGACCTAAATAGAAGAGCTAAAATTGTAAAAGTCCCAGAAATAAGCATAGGCATACATATTCATGACCTCAGATTAGGCAGTGGTTTCTTAGATATGACATCAGAAACAGAAACAACAAAAAGAAAAAATAGATACATTGAGTTTCATCAAAATGAAAAACTTCTATTTCAAAGGACACCATCAAAACAGTGAAAAAAAGAACCCAAAGAATGGGAGAAAATGTTTTACAAATCATGTAAAAGGACTAGTGTCCAGAATATATAAAGAACTCTTACAAGTCAATAATGAAAAGACAAGGAACACAATTTAAAAATGGGGGGGGGACTTGGGCGGTTTAGTTGGTTAAGTGTTGGACTCTTGATTTTGGCTCACGTCATGATCTCACAGTTCATGGGATTGAGCTCTGCACTGGGCTCTGTGCTGACAGTGTGGAGGCTGCTTGGGATTCTCTCTCTGTCTCTCTTCCCCTCCCCCACTCATGTGTTGTTTCTCTCTCTTTCTTTCTCTATGTCAAAATAAATAAACATTAAAAAAATAAAAATGGGGAAAGGATTTGAATGGGCATTTCTTCAAAAAAGATCTATAGGTGGTCAATGAGCATATGAAAAGATGCTCAGCATCACTAGTGATTAGGAATATGCAAATAGAAATCATAGTGAAATACCATTTCACTCCCATGAATGATGAATAATAACAAATGTTGGAAGGCAATGGAAAAATTAGAACCTTCATATGTTACTGGTGAGAATGTAAAATGGTGCAGCCATGTGGGAAAATAGTCTGGCAGTTCCTCAGAAAGTTACAATATGACACAGCCATTCTACCCAGGAGAATTGAAAAGCACTGTAAATGCAGAATTTTGTGTAGAAACATTCAGCATAGCTTTATTTATAATAACCCAAAAGTGGAAAAACGACCCAAATGTCCATCAATGAATGAATGGATAAACAAAATATGGCATATTCATAAATGGAATATTACTTAGCCACAAAAAGGAACAAAGTATTTATTCATGCTACAGGGATGAGGTTTGAAAACATTATACTAAATGAAAGAAGCTGGACACAAATGGAAGCATATTTTGTACTTCCATTTATATAAAATGTCCAGAATAGCCAATTCCATGAAGATGGGCTGAGTAGAGGAAGGAATAGGAGTGACTACCAATGGGTACTGAGTTTCTTTTTAGGGTGAGGAAAATGTTCTGTAATAAGATAATGATGATTGTACAACTTTGTGAATATACTAACCACTGAGTTGATAAGGTCAAATTTTATGGTATGTGAATTATATCTCATTAAATTAGTTACATGAGAAAAATTGAAAGACAAAGTACAGAATATAAATCGAGTTTTAATTTTCTTTTAATGTTTATCTATCTATCTATCTATCTATCTATCTATCTATCTATTTAATGTTTTACTTATTTCTGAGAGAGACAGTGTGAGCAAGGGGGTGTCAGAGAGAGAGGGAGACACAGAATCTGAAACAGACTCCAGGCTCTGAGCTAGCTGTCAGCACACAGCCTGATGCTGGGCTCAAACCCACAAACCGTGAGATCACAACCTGAGCTGAAGTCGGACACTTAACCAACTGAGCCACGCAGGCGCCCCTACTGTTTGTTTATTTTTGAGATAGAGCGTGATTGGGGAGGTGCAGAGGGAGAGGGGACAGAGATCCGAAATTGGCTCTGTGCTGACAACAGAGAGCCTGATTCGGGGCTTGAACTCATGAGCTGTGAGATCACAACCTGAGCTGAAGTCGAACACTCAGTCAACTGAGCCACCCAGACACCCCACAAGTCTTAATTTTAAATACAAAGTATTTATAGTTGAATTTGATTTATTTTTGAAATTTAATAAAGTCTTACTAAATAGTTTTTTATAAGATCAAAATGGTTCTAACATTTAGTGTCTATTAATTTCTGATAAAATAATCAAGGTCATGTTTCACTCATACTAGATCCACTAACATATATATGTATTTAGGAATAATATGAATTGTTTAATGCAGCAAAATGTTTCTCTTTATGTAATGGCTGTGGATTTCATGCTAATTAGTGAGTACCACCAGAACCATGAACTGGAACAGGAAGAAAAGCAAGAAAATGAACATCTAGCTCTACTTGGAAGTGAAACTTCATTATGCAAGGATTCACTGCATTTTGTTCTCTTAGAAGAAGGATTTGATAAGTTAATTCATTTTTCTCTGACCTAAATGCTTTTGCAGCAGCACAGTTTCAATTTCATGGCGATTAGATGAAGTCCCCTTTGTTACGTGGACCTAGGACAGCAGATATGGAGATGCACTTCTCCGAGGCCTGAACAAGAGCACATGTTTAGTTACAAGTCTTACTGGGTCAGGACTGAGCATCCATGTGTTCTTTAATGAGATTTGTATGTACATGTGAGTCTGTGATCTGCCGGGGTCTAGGGCAGGGGTCCCTCTTGTGGGGTTCTCGGGGACTGCTTCTGATCTTATCATACCCTTCTTTAGGCCTTACTTGATCATGAGTCTACTTTTTCACTGTTATACTTTCAGTAGATGCTTATTATTTAAATTTGATTTTAAGATTAAACAGAATGGTAGAGATAATTTTGACTTGGCTAAAACTAATCTTTCCTTTTATGCTACAGCAAGATCAAGATTTCTAAACATAGTAGTACAGAGCAAAGGCTGAATGGTTTTGGTATCCTTCTAAGCTATTTTTTTCCCCCTCAATCATTTATCAATTCAACTTGTCTTTATAAATTCTTTATATAAAAGATGATCTAAGTCCTAAATCTAGTCAGGGAGGAATGTGAGAGGCTTGTCTTGCAACCCAGCCTCTATATGCAGTTTGTTGTTTATATTGGCAGTTTAATTTCTCTCTTAATTTCCTGCTCTTCAGTAGTAAATAACTCCCTGGCAGGATTACTTGTGGCTAGGAATGCTCTTATCAGAGCATCTTTGTTTAGTTGGTACTTAGGGCAGGACAAGGAGGCATTTGATTCACCAAGACAGAATCTGTTAGGTACAAACTTACTTGTGTGGGTTGATGCTTTCTTAGAATATCAAAACTTGTTTGTACATGATGGCTGTAGGAGGAGGTGCTTCCCTGTGTTTTCAGAAGGTTTGTGATAGCTCTTTTTGAATTCTTAGTGGGTAGTGTGACAGAGTGGCTAAGAACATGGCATCCAGACTCTCTGGGTTCCCTTCCTCCACTCTGTATCTTTGTGGCCTTGGGCAAGTTATTTGACCATTCTTTGCCTCAGTTTCCTCCATTATACAAGGGTAGTATGACTTCTGTCAGTGTTGTTGTAAGGATTAAATAAATTCTGCATATAAAGCACGTACAAGTTCCTGGCACATAGTAAGCACTTCATAAGTGCTACTTAGTGCAAAACTCCATAGGAAATGTGTACAGAGTTCTGGGCTACTGAAGGGGTGATGTGAGATTAACTGGAAATTTTACCTTGGAGTGTATTGTAGACCTACCTAAACTACTTATGCTCAGATAAACCCCTTTGAAAGGAGTAAACAGGTCTTTCTTCCCTCTTGAAGGGAATGGAGATATAGTAGCTGTCTACAAGGAGCTTTGTTACTCAGCTCTGTGAGGGATAATGTTCCTTTTTGCCTTTTAGACAACACATGCTGCTATTAAGTATTAAATAGTAAGATGAAGCTTTATGATTTCAAATTCTCCCAAATCTCACAAGGGACTTTTTTTTTTTTTTAAGTAATTGTCTCTACTATTACCTTCCTCTGCAGAAGTGACATTGCCAGGCAAGGCAGCCTATTCATAGTCAGGACTCTTCTCTGTTTTGCTTTGTGGCAATCACTTTCACCTTCTGTTTCTCCTTCACATGACACATATTCTTGTTGTTAAAGGAAGGATGGTTGACTTAATGCTTTCCAGGGCTAGACGTTCTAGCAAGTTAGTGACTGAACTAGGTTTTTAGCGCAGATAAAACTAGTTACAAGCATAAGACTATTTCTTGTTAGCCCTTCTACCCCCAGTCAAGACACGCTATGATTTGACTGGGCTCAGAGAATCTGCCTTTATCCTTGATATCTGACCTGCAGACTTCATCTCTCCCTCAGAATTTGTATCTGCGCTCTCAAATCTTGAGCCAGTCCACACCACCATTATGACCCTCCTATTCCCAGGGGTATCTTCTCTGCTTAGGCTGTTCGCGAGGTAGTTTTGTTAAGTTATTCCATCGTAATGGGGTCATACGATTTTTAAAAGCTATATATATATATATGTATGTATATAGCATAAAAGACTTTTCTAAGTCTTCTAATAAAAAGTAGCAGTCCCCTGTCCCACTCCCCCTTACCCTGAGTACCCAGTTCCAAAGGCATTACTTTTAACTTGCTTCATAGTGTCTTATGGCTGTCTTCGTATTTCTAAACAAAATGCTTACATGGCTATATTTTGAATTTTCAAACTTCTCTGCAGACTTCTTTCTGTGGAGGGTGAAGATAGGACTCTTTTATACTACCCTTTTTTCTTCTCCTCTGACTATTATGGTTTTTGGTTAAATCATTTCAATGGCAATATAGCACAGTGGCTAAGAGTGAGGGCTTTAGGCTCAAATTCCAGCCTTTCCATCTACTGAATTAATGTGATTTTTAGCAAGTTTTTAAATCTCAGTGTCTCTGCTTTCTCAGGAGGAACCTACCTCATGGGATTGCTATGGATATTAAATGACTTAATATATGTGAAGCATGTAGAGTGTCTGCCACATGGTGAATTTTAAGGAAATTCTAGTTGTCATCCTCATAAATATCATTATGATCTATGGCCACCTAATATTTCTCCCTGCATTTAAAGGATGGGGCTGGCATGGTAATTATAGGTCAGCTGTAAATCTTTCCTGCAGGCTGTTCCCTGTAAGCTTAGATCATGGATGATCAGAGAATTTGGACCTCTTGAGGACAAGCCGAGACTGAGGCGTGAACCCCAGAAGGGACTGACTGAGCATGCTCAGTTCCTCCCACCAAAGGCACCAGGCAAACAGTCCTCTTCCCCAGGAGGAGCTGCTGAGAAGGTGGAGACAGGTCTTGAGTTGCCTCCACTGGGAAGTCCCCGAATGGAAACAAGAGACCAGGGAATGCGGAAGGTTCCCTGTGGCAAGTCTCTACTGGAGCTTTGTTAGGACAGATGTTTTGTCCTGTGGGTGCGTATTTGTGATCTCTACAACATAACTGCTTACTCACTGTGTTGCTTTTGGAAATTTGTAACATCCAAACATGCAAGTGTGAAGTATGCTCTCAGGAAAATATATAAATGTATGTTACATTTTTTATTCCTTTTTTTTTTAAGAGAGAGAGAGTACGAGTGGGGGAGAAGGGGCAGAGAGAGAGAGAGAGAGAGAGAGAGAATCTCAAGCAGGCTCCATGCTCAGTGTGGACCTTAGTTCAGATCCCTTGGATCATGACCTGAGCCAAAACAAGAGTCAGACACTCAACTGAGCCACCCAGGTACTCCTTTTTATTCCTTTTTAACCAGTTCCATCCATCAAGTGACCCGTAGTAGTGTCCAAAACCAACAACAAGGTAATTGAGGTAGTTTGAGGCTTATTTGTAACTTCCCTAACAATAATTTGTTCAAAATACGGAGACTGAGAAAGTGCCCCATGATATGGAAACTTCTGAAAGAATTCTGTATAAAGCAACTATTGCTTTAATATAAAGCAATTATTTCAGTTATTCCTGAGGAACAATTTTGGGAGAAGAAACTTGCATATTCAGTTAGTTGTTGGCATTTTCAAACAAACTGCTCTTCCTCTTTCCCTGCTCCCAAACCAGTTCATTTTCCTTATTCATAGACTCTGCCTCTGCTTCCCCTTCATTTTGTTGCCTACTCAGATCTCTTAAGAGTAGACCTTATCGCTATTCCCTTCATTTCTTTATAACTAATGAATCATAAGTTCTGTTGATTCTATCACTCACGTCTCTTATCTGTCCCTTTGGCTATCCTGCCACTTCTGAGTTCGGACCAACAAGTAGTTGTGATGAATTAAAAACTGCTATACATGAGATGCAAAATAAAATGGAGGCGTCCAATGCATGGATTGAAGAGGCAGAAAGGAGAATAAGTGATTAAGAAGACAATTATAGAAAAAGAGCAAGCTGAGAAAAAGAGAGATACACTGATACAGGAACACAAAAGGAGAGTTTGAGAGCTCAGTGATACAATCAAATGGAATAATATCTGTATCATAGGAATTCCAGAAGAGGAAGAGAGAGGGAAAGGCGCTAAAGGAGTCCTTGAACAAAGTATAGCAGAGAACTTCCCCAATCTGCGGAAGGAAACAGATGTTGAAATCCAGGAGGCACAGAGAACTCCCCTCAGATGTAACTTGAATCGATCTGCACAACATATCATAGTGAAACTGGCAAAATATAAGCACAAAGAGAGAATTTTGAAAGCAGCTAGGGAGAAAAGGGCTCTAACATACAAAGGGAAACCTATCAGAGTGGTGACAGACCTATGTACTGAAACTTGGCAAGCCAGAAAAAATGGCAGGAAATCTTCAATGTGATGAACAGAAAAAATACACAGCCAAGAATCCTCTATCCAGCAAGCCTGTCATTCAGAATAGAAGGAGAGACAAATGTCTTTTCAAATAAACAAAAATTAAAAGAATTTGTCACCACTAAACAAGCCCTACAAGAAATCTTGAGGGGGACTCTCTGAGGGAAATGTTACAAGGAACGCAAGATACCAGAGACACCACCACAAGCATGAATCCCACAAAGGACATATGATGACTCTAAACCCATATATTTCAGTAATAACACTGAATGTAAATGGACTAAATGCTCCAATCAAAAGACATAGGGTAGCAGAATGGATAAAAAACCAAAATCCATCTATTTGCTGTCTATAAGAAACTCATTTTAGACTGGACANCGTTTGCAAGTATAGGAGGATTAGGAGGAGCTTAATGGAGGACCATGGGGGAGAAGAATGGTAAAAATAGTTGGGGAGAGGGAGGGAGGCAAACCATGAGAGACTCTTGAATGCCAAGAACATATTGAGGGCTGATGGGGGTGGGGGCGAGGGCAAGGGTGGAGGAGGGCATGGAGGAGGGCATTTGTGGGGATGAGTACTGGGTGTTATATGGAAACCAACTTGAGAATAAGCTATTTTTAAAAATTAGAAAACAACAAAAAATAAACGTGAAAAAAATAGTTCCCTAGCTTAGGTTCCCTGACAAGAGTTTATAAAAGCAGTATGGTTGTTTATAAGGGATGAAGGAATGGACAGAGCAGAGCTTTAGACCAGACAGTATGGTGTCTAAATCTAGAGGTTTCCATTTAAATAGCTGAGCACCTTAGGTAAATCACTTAATTTCTGTGCTTTGGCTGTTTCAGAGACTGTAATACAGGGATATTGTCCAAATCCTGGGATTGCTTCAAAGATTGAATAAAGTGGCATGTATAAAATGCCCCATATATTGTCTGCCACATGGTAGTACCCACTGAATGTTTTCCTTTCTCCTTACAAAGATAAGATGCTTGTCCTGAGTAATTTTTTAGTGTTCCTACTGACAGTTATTAGGTATGATTATGATTTAATAGCTATGACCTGTATGGGTCTTGCAGTTAAAAAAGATAAAAGTTTGCCATGGTGAAGAAAAGGAACATAGAAATGGGTATAGAAAGAATGGATGTTAGAGGGGGTCTAATTAGAAACTTATTTTTCTTGATGGCCTAGAATTTAAAATTAAAGTCTTAAAGTCATAAAGTCTTATAAGAAAATGATATCCAAGGAAAGAGCACTTTTTTTTTTTTTTGGAAAATATTTTTCAGTATCCTCTATCAGAATGTTGTAAAAGTTTTTCCTCTTAACTAAGTTGCCCACTCTAGGCCATTAATTCTGTCATTACTGTAGAGTTTAACAGCTATAGTAATAATAGGATTATATGTGTATTAATTTATGCTACCTCATTCCACAAAGGATTTTAAGTGGTTTTCAGAAGCATGGAACACACAAATAAAATGGTAAGATAGGAGCAGAAAGTAAAGAATTAGAAACCATTGAAAATATATAGTATGTAGTTAATAGTATGGGAAAATAGTACCCAATTAATACATAAACCATTAAAGACCTGTATTGTTATAATAGAGTAACGTAAATGGCTCTAAGCTTCCTGGCAACCAGAATGAAAAGGGAGGCATGATGGAAGTGGTTAAAGAGGAAATTTACTTACTACTCAAGGAAGTAAAGTGTTTCCTAACTCTTAGCTTCTTGTAGGGAGCACTGAGGAATGAATGAATGAATGTTAGCATTACCCTTATGGTAGATATAATAATACATTTCATTAGACGGTTTCTGTAAATGTCTCTTGATGACAGCTGAGTCTATGATGTCAGGAGACAACTCTGAAAGCAGTTCTATCAGGGGCCAGTGTGATCTGACCGAGCTTACAGGTTCCAAGTCTGGCCTAATCTAAGGGTCATGTGGAAACTATAATGTACAATTTCCCCATCTTTAGATATCATTGCTTTCAACTGGGTGTTTGATAAGAGCCACCCAGGAGTCTAGGTCTTGTATTGTGGGTATTTTATTGTGAATTATACTGGATTTATCTCCCTCAGAGATCTAACTAGCAGACTGTCAGGTTGGCATCCTCTCATGGAGACTGAGAGACCTAAGCAGACTTGTATTTAGTTGTAGGAGTAGCACACTGCATTATGGATGTGGGCTGGGGGACTTTATCTTCTACTTTGAACAATAGCATGGTTAGAAAATGTTCATTACTCTTAGTGTGAGTTTCAGTAAATTGGGGTGAGGAGCTTTGCATTAGGGGCTGGAACTGTGAATCTAAGTTTGGGGGTTAAAAACAAATCACACAAACTCAGAACTACCTATATACTACTTTGGATTTCTGAGAGCTATAAATTAAAGATGAATCCTGGAGACCCAGCAATTGACATGCGTATGATGTATTGTGAATTTTTAAACCTTGGGCTCTGTTAATTTTCATATTTTTGGAATAGTTTGTGATACGTGATTCCAGAAATCTCTGTAGTTGTTAGAGCCATGTTACTTCACTTCACTGCTTCCCAA
Organism: Crocuta crocuta; assembly: GCF_008692635.1. NCBI lineage: Eukaryota > Metazoa > Chordata > Mammalia > Carnivora > Hyaenidae > Crocuta > Crocuta crocuta. Next base: position 6,880,817 of record NW_027532594.1, read on the forward strand.
GTGAGGTGAATGGTTACAGGTGAGCATCAGTGTTGATCCCCTCAGCACTCCTGAGTCCCAGGTTTCTGAGCCATTGTCTGCAGCCATGAGCAGCCTTACCATTTTACCTCAATTTAACAAGTGTTACTATTTTCTAGGTATGCCATGACCTGGAGATACTGGGAATTGAAGGTTTAGTTCACGTTACATTGGATGAACTTATTGTTGCTTTGAAGTTCTTTATTTACAGGTTTGTCTGGGTGACTCTCAGTCAGGCGTCCAGCTTCAGTTCAGGTCATGATCTTGTGGTTCCTGGGTTCAGGGCCCCCGTCGGGCTCTTTGCTGACAACTCAGAAGCTGGAGCCTGCTTCAGATTCTCTGCCTCCCTCCCTCCCTCCCCCCTTCTCTCTCTCTCTGCCTCTCCCCTGCTTGTGCTATGTCTCTCTTTTGCTCTCAAAAATAAATAAACCTTTAAAAAAAAAAGTTCTTTATTTACAGAGTCTTGATATCACCCATCAGAAAAAATGGTAATTTGGAGAAGTGATTTCCTCCCAAAGCATAAGTTCATTTACTTGTGTAACTCTCTGAGGTGAAAAATAGGAGATTCTCAGATTTTTCACTGTGGGAATAGAAGGTTACAGACAAGAAACAGAGAAGGCTAGAATGATTTATGTGATAATAATGGATTAGAATTATAGGAATGAATATGAATTTATATTTAGCTTAATATAGATCTGGTTGGTTATGTATAGGAAATAATTATAGAAGTATGTATATACATGGGTTGATGTACATACATGAATTCCCTACCTCTCTCAGCTGAGAGGGCCTAGAAACACTGATACCTCTATAGCAGCAAACGCACTTGGCACCTAGGTCTTGATTTCTAATATCATTCTCTGATAAAATGAATCAGGGTGCTTTACAGAAGTAGCTCCACAAATTTTGGTGTATGTCAAAGGGTCACCAGAGCCAAAGGAAAGAGATCCCAGTGGCCAGCAAAATAAATAAGGTAGTATTATAAGTCAAAGTATAAAATAAATATCCATTGTTCCATAGTGATAAATAAATGATAAGTAAATAAATGATTGAGCAAATAAGTAAATGTGGGAGAATAAATAGATCTGTGCAGACGAATTCCAAATAATTTATGTAGGTATGTACTTCACCCTCAAGGAAATGCAGCTTAATTCCCCTCTCCTTATATGTGGGCTATGCTTAGTGACTTCTAAGAATACAGTAAGAAAAGGGGGAAAAGAAGGTCAACTTTACATTGGAGAAAGCTGACAGACCCTACCTCATCCAGGTGATCAAGGGTAATATCAAAAATGATAAGTCACATTGTGATACTATGTATTCTTGATATGATGTGATAAGATGACACTTTACTTCTGAGGTCTTCCTTCCAAAAGGAAGGAATAACTGCACTCTCACCATGAGCAAAATATCAGACAAATCTCAGCTGAGGGACAGTCTACAAAATACCTGATCAGTACTCCTTGATACTGTCAAGGTCATCAAAAACAGGAAAAGTCAGACAAACTGTCACAGTCAAGAGGAGCCTAAGGAGACATGATCCTGGAACAGAAAAAGGACATCAGGTAGAAACTAATGAAATATGAACAAAGCGTAGACTTTAGTGTAGACTGAATAATGTATCAATATAAGTTCATTAATTGTAACAAATCTACTGTACTAATAATGTAAGATGTTAACAATAGGGGAAACTGGAGTATATGGGTTCTCTTTCTAATGTTTTCACAATTTTCCTGTAAATATAATGCTATTCTAAAATAAAAGCTCACCTTAAAAAGATTTTTTAATGTTTACTTATTTTTGAGAGAGAGGGAGGGGGGGAGAGAGAGAGAGAGAGAGAGGAGGGAGAGAGAGAGAGAGATGCAGATTTTAAGCAGGGGAGAGAGAGGGAGAAATGGAATCCAGGCTCTGAGCTGTCAGCACAGAGCCCGATGCAGGGCTCACACCCGCAAACCATGAGATCATGACCTGAGCTGAAGTTGGGCGGTTAACTGACCGAGTCACCCAGGTACCCCAGAAGTTTACTTTTAAAAAAGGAGAGAGGTCTCAAGTTTTTATCTTACTATTGAGATAAGATTTGGGTATTTTTATCTGAGAATGGGATTTCCATGAATTGTAGATATGAGTTAGCCAAGCAGTTAGTATCAGAGAAACCATACAATGCAACCTTAAGTTAACTGTAGTTTTAAGGCAGATCTATGCCACAGCAAGTGTTAGAGTAACTGTCAGCACCTATACACTTATAGCCACCATCACCCCCCCCAACCCCGCAAAAAGTCTTTTTCATCTGTAAACATCATGAAATGCTGCATAGAAGTGATGGAGAAGGGGGAATAATTGAGAGCTCTTCTATTGCTATTTGCTATTTTTTATTCAGTGTTTTAAATATTTATTTTAATATATATTTGATGTTTTAAAAAAACTATTAATAATATAATATGAAGAGAAACTTTAATTCTAGAGCAGTGGCATATATGGGATTTGAGGATTTCAATTTTGCCAAAATAGCCTCTCTCTCATTTTTATACTGAGCTGTATAAATGGAAGGAGCTTAAAACTGTTTTTCCTATTTTAGCCCTTTTTAAAATAGTTATTCTACCTCCTCTAGTATTCCAGAGGAATATTTTTGAGGAAACTTTTGAGGATCTGAAAACTTACCTTTTTTAATTCAATATTGCAAAAAACAAAAATGTAGAGAATAACAAATGCATGGTCTATATAACTACTACTCAGTACTCGGATTCTAATATTTTCTTTCTAAAACACAAAATATTAGAGAATGCAGAGAAAGAGGAAGAACCCTTTTGTACTGCTGGTGGGAATGCAAACTGGTGCAGCCACTCTGGAAAACAGTATGGAGGTTCCTCAAAAAATTAAAAACGGAATCACCTTACCACCCAGCAATTGCACTACTAGGTATTTATCCAAAGGATACAGGAGTGCTGATTTGAAGGGGCACATGCACCCCAATGTTTATAGCAGTGCTATTGACAATAGCCTAAGTATGGAGAGTCCAAATGTCCATCGACTGATAAATAGATAAAGAAGATGTGGTATATATGTACAATGCAGTATTACCTAGTAATCAAAAAGAATGAAATCTTGCCATTTGCAACAATGTGGATGGAACTGGAGTGTATTATGTTAAGCAAGATAAGTCAGTCAGAGAGACAAGTATCATATGATTTCACTCAGATGTGGAATTTAAGATACAAAAAAGATGAACATAAGGGAAAGGAATCAAAAATAATATAAAAACAGGGAGACGGGGGCGCCTGGGTGGCTTAGTCCGTTAAGCGTCTGACTTTCGCTTAGGTCATGATCTCGTGGTTCGTGGGTTCGAGCCCCGCGTCGGGCTCTGTGCTGACTGCCAGCTCAGAGCCTGGAGCCTGTTTCAGTCTGTGACTCCCTCTCTCTCTGACCCTCCCCTGCTCACGCTGTCTCTCTCTCTCTCCTAGAAATAAATTAAAAAAAAAAAACCTTAAAAAAAAAACCCAGGGAGACAAACCATAAGAGACTCTGAAATACAGAGGACAAACAGGGTTGCTGGTGGGGTGTTGGGTAGGGAGAAGGGCAAAAGGGGTGAGGGGCATTAAGGAGGGCACTTGTTGGAATGAGCATTGGGTGTTATATGTAATTGAGGAATCACTAAGTTCTATTCCTGAAGTTATTATTACACTATATGTTAACTAACTTGAATTTAAAAATAAAAATAAATAAATAAAATGTAAACCATTAGGCTCAATTGTAGTCACCTGTGTCCCCTTCTTTATCCATGCCTTCCCAGAGGTAATAACTATGGTGAACTGGCTTTTATTATTCCCATCACGTTTTATAGTATTACTACATATGTGTGAATCCATATTCCACTGGATGTTAAATCCAGCATTTCTTTATTCAAATGCTGATGGGCATTTAGATTTTGCCTTTTTTTTTTTTTTTTTTTACTGTTACAAACAACGCGTCAGTGATCATTCTTGTGTTATTTTGCACATGTATAAAATTTCTCTGGAGTACATAACTGGGAGTGGAATTGCTAGACTTCTATACTATGGAGTATGCATATCCTTGGCTTTCCTAGATGTTGCCAAATTGCTATTCACAGTTGTTTTTTATATTTATGTTGGTATGCATAAGAGTTCCCATTTTCCCATTTTCTCACTAAAATTCAGACTTCTCATTTGTTGCCAAATTATGGTCATTTATTCTTTTAATTTACATTTTTCTGATTACTAATGAGCATCTTTATAAATGTCAATTAGCTATTGGGTTTTCTCTTCTGTAGATTTCTTTTTAACTCTTTTGTCCATTTTTCTGTTGGGTTGTCTTTTTTTCCCTTATTGATATATAGCCTATCTTTATAAATGCAAGATGATAATAATTTACTACTTATATGCCCTGGAGTGATCTCCCATTCTGTGGCTCATATCTTTTTGCTTTGGTTCTAGTGTCTTTTTTGCATAGGAATTGTAAACTTTATCCATATTTTTCTTCATGGTTTGTGCTTCTGTCTGGAAATACTTTTCTATTGTGAGTTCAAGATATTCTTTTTTTAAGATTTGTATTTTTTTCATATTTAGGTTTGTAATCTGGAATAAAGTTTTCTCTATTGAATTTTTTATTTCAGTGACTATTTTTTCATATCCAGGATTTCTAATTAATACTCTTCTTAAAATGCACTTGCCCTTGTTTTACTTTTGCTTGTTTCATGTTTTTTTTTAATGAAAATATTTTTTCATTTATTTCTTTGACATTTCTAAATATACTCATTTTGGAGTGGTAGCCACACTGGTCTACAGAATTAATTTCATGTGGAGTGACTATATTTGCTAATTGGTGATTTGTTGGCTGTCTTTGTTAGCATTGGACTGGCTTCAATTTTTTGGAATTTGAGTTTACAGAATCATTCTGAGTAGGAGGTATATTGTTTGTTTTCTCCTTCACCCTCCTTCCCTAACAGGTCTTCTATTAGGCCCCCTGAATTCCCGGTTTTAGAACAAGGTCCTTTAAACTGCTTGTTCCACAGAACACTAAAAATCTCACAGACCAGCCAGAGAGCCAGTGAGGACCTTGTTTCAGGCTGCGTCTATATTCTCTTCCCCTAGAGGTTTGTAGGGTTCTAAACCTTTAATCTGGAGAGAAATCACAAAATCCCTTAATAACTAGAATTTAAATAAAAATTTAAGAAGAAAACATCACTAAAATCCCACCTTGCTCACTCTTGCCTCCAGTTTCCTTTTGCAAAGTGTATGGGGGGGGAGTTCCAGCTCTGGGCTTAGTCAGTGAGCTTGGCTTTCTTCTGTTTCACAAGGAGTACTTCTAGTCCTCTTGACAATGCCCAGTGGTTGGCACCAGACCTGGACTCCAGAAGGCAGGCCCAACTTAGCCCCTTCCTTTTTGCAGGTAGTCTGTAGCCCATGACTAGGTTTTTTTGGTATCTCTTGAAAAATCGATATGTATATTCTAATTGTATCATTATTTTGTGTTTGGAACAGAGGGTGATACATGGAACTGTGAATTCACTGTGCCACTTTGATTGAGGTTTGGATTCTGTCTTAATTTAGCTAGATTGTGAGCTTCTCCAGGAAGGGATAACTTTTTAAATTAAAAAAAAAAAGTGTTTTCAGGCCTGAGCTGGGGAGGTACAGGGGGGAGGAGAGAGAGAGAATCTTAAGCAGACTTCATGCCCAGTGCATAGCCTCATGTGGAGCCCAGTCTCCCAACTGTGAGACTGTGATCTGAGTCGAAATCACCATAACATCCAACTGACTGAGCCACCCAGGCATCTCAGGAAGGGCAAACTTTTTATCAACAACGTCAAACATGACCTAGCTGTGGGTGCCTAGTGGATGTTTTTTAATGAAGGACTCTTGGGCACGTATTCTTATTCCTGTTTCCACCCTGGATATTTAGTTCGAATCCCACCAGTGTTGCATAACCTTGGCAAGTTGCCTAGGACCTCTAATCTCTTTTTTCCCATCTTTAAAATGAAGATAATTCCTCACAGGATTGCCTGAGGAGCTGATGACAATTCTGTGCAGGACCTTTCCATGGATTAGGAGACATTTCAGAAACGTTCTCTTTCCTGTCTGTCCCCACTCTACCCTCAATCAGTGATTAACACTTTTCCTGGCAGAGCTAACAGTTCTTTGCAATCATTGTTGGATACAGTGTTCTGTAAATGTCAGGTTAAAATGGTTTATAGTGTCATCCAGACTTTTATATTTTAATGCTTTTTTTGGTCTTCTTATTTCTATTAATTACTGAGACAGATGTGCTAAATATACAGCTATGATTGTGGATTTGTCTAGTTCTGTTAGTTTTGTGTATTTGTTTCTTATGACATCTATTTATTGTTGTTGATATATTCCACATGGGTTCATTTCTTAATCAGTGTTATTGAGGTATAATTGACCTGTAATAAGCTGCATGTTTAAAGTGTGTAATTTGATGAGTTTTGTCATATGTATACACTGGCAAAACCACTACTACAGTCAAACTAATGAACATAACCATCACCCTCAAAGGTTTATTTGTCCCTTGGTAATCCCTCTTTCCAACTCCTTCCCACCCTCTAGGTAAACACTGATGTGCTTCCTGTCACTATAAATTAATTTGTATTTTTTTAAATTTTAGAGAGAGAGTGTGTGACTAGGGTGGCGGAGGGGAAGAGAAAAAGAGAAAGAGAATATCTTAAGCAGAACCCACGTCAACACGGAGCCCGATGTGGGGCATGATCCCATGATCCTAGGATCATGACCTGAGCCAAAATCAAGAGTCTGATGTTCAACTGATTGAGCCACCCAGGTGCCCCTAATTTGTATTTTTTAGAATTTTGTATAAATGGATTTATACTTTATCTGCTCTTTGGATCTTTCACTGAGTGTAATTATTTTGGTATTCATCCATGTTATATTGATCAGGAGTTCACTCCTGTGTATATTGCTGGGTTGTATTCCATTATATAAATACACCTTAGTTTGTTTATATAGTCACTCATTTCTGCACAGTTAGATTCTTTTTAGTTTTTGACTATTAAAAATTGGCTATAAATGTCTGTTTACAAGTTTTTGTATGGACATATTCTTGTTTCTCTTAGGTAAATACCTAGGAGTGGAATGGCTGGATCATATGGTAGGGGTATGTTTAACTTAAAAAAAAATTCCTATACTGTTTTCCACTGTGGTGGAGCAATTTTTTATTCCCTGTAGCAGTGTGTGATGGTTCCAGTTGCCCTATGGAATGATTAGTCCTTTTCATTTTAGCCTTTCTAATAAGTGTGTACTTTTCATTATTATTTTAATTTACATTTCCCTTATGGCTAATGATGTTGAGGTCTTTTCATATGCATATTTTCCATTTGCATGTCTTTTTTTCCTTTCATAGTTTATTGTCAAGTTGGATTCCATATAACACCCAGTGCTCATCCCAACAAGTGCCCTCCTCCATGCCCATCATGAACATGTACCCCAATGTTCATAGTAGCACTCTCAACAATAGCTCATGGAAAGAGCCTAAGTGTCCATCAACGGACAAATGGATCAAGAAGATGTGGTTTATCTATACAATGGAATACTACATGAAATCTGGCCATGTGTAGCAACATGGATGGACCTTGAGGGTGTTATGCTGAGCGAAATAAGTCAGGCAGAGGAAGACAGATACCATATGCTTCCACTTACAGAAGGATTAGGAGAAACTTAACGGAGGACCATGGGGTAGGAGAAGGGGAAAAATATTTGGGGACAGGGAGGGAGGCAAACCACGAGAGACTCTAGAATACTGAGAACAAACTGAGTGCATGTCTTTTTTTGTGAAGTGATTTTTCAAAAATTTTTCCCGGTTTTTAATTGGGTTGCATGCTTTCCATGGAGTTTTAAGAATTCTTTATATAATCTGGGTACAGGTTTTTTATTAGATACATCATTCGCAAATCTTTCTGCCTAGTTTGTGGCTTGTCTTTATGTCCTCATAACAGTGTCTTTCATTTTTGTTGTTGTTGTTTTTTAAGTGGGCTCCATACTGGACTTGAGCTCATGCCCCTGAGATCAAGACCTGAGCTGAGATCAAGAGTTGGATGCTTAAGGGTGAATTTGAGATGTTTGGGGGGATTAAGTGGTCATTTTGACAACATGGTTTTGCCTTTGGCATGTTTAATTGTGATGTTTAACGGACATCCTTGGAGTTGAAGATGACACTTTTAAAATAAAATTCTCTCCTAATGATGGCTTGAGCCTTGCCACTCAATGGGAGAATCCACAGAACCTGTAGGATTTTATTTGAAATTGTCGTTCTCTTGTAATTTTGTTGCTGTTTATTTAAAAATATTCCTTTTGTTTCACTGGAAAGAAAAGATATTGCTTAGTTTTAAATGTTAAAAGTATACAAGTTGCTTTGTTACAATAAAAATAAATGTGTACAAAAAAAAAAGAGTTGGATGCTTAACCCACTGAGGGACCCAGGTGCCCCATAACCGTGTCTTTCAAAGAGAAATTCCTAGTTTTGTGAAGTTTACTTTCTAAATTGTTAATATTGTAGTTAATAAATCTTTGCCTAAATTAAGGTTGCAAAGATTTCTCCAATGTTCTCTTCTAGAAGTTTTATAATTTTCAGTTTCACATTTAAGTTTTATGATCCTTTTTTGAGGCAATTTTTAAGGTGTAAGTAGGAATCAAATTTTAATGTTTCCTATATTCCTGATGCTTTTTTATTAAATGTACATAAAGTTATCATTGTTATCTCTTCCTGATGCATTGATACTTTTATCTTGATAAAATCCCTCTGTTTCTAGTAATCCTTTTTGTCTTCAGTCTATTTAGTCAAAACTGAGTAGAGCCACTCCATTCTTACGGTTATTTATGTGGTGTATCTTTTTCCATCTTTTTATTTTCAACTTGTGCATTTGTATTTAAAGTGCATCTCTTTATTTATTTTTTTAAATGTTTTATTTATTTCTAGGAGAGAGAGAGAGACAGCGTGAGCAGGAGAGGGTCAGAGAGAGAGGGAATCACAAACTGAAACAGGCTCCAGGCTCTGAGCTGGCAGTCAGCACAGAGCCCGACGCGGGGCTCTAACCCACGAACCGCGAGATCATGACCCAAGCGAAAGTCGGACGCTTAACTGACTAAGCCACCCAGGCGCCCCTCTTTGCATTATTTTTTAATGCTTTCTCTAGAGATTATAATATGCATTTATAAGCTGTCCAAATGCATCTTAAATTAATATAGAATTGCTTTGGTGAAATATAGAAAACTTGCAATAGTATGTAACATTTATCTCCATTTTATACTACACCCATATACAGTGTTATAATTTGCTTTAAACAGTCATATAAGTTCTTATAAAGAAATTTTAAAGAAAAAGCACGTGTATGTGTATTTCTGTCCTTCTTTTGCACCCATGTTGCCAGCTGGTATCATTTCCCTTTAGCTTGAGACACTTTCTTTAATATTTCTTGTAGTGGAAATCTCCAAGTGACAAATTATCTCTTTTTATTATCTAAAAATGTTTTTATTTTGCCTTAATTTTGTGAAGGGTAGTTTAGCTGGATATAGAATCCATGGTTGACTGTTTTTCCTCTTTCAGCCCATTGAATATGTCTGGTCCAGTGTCCTTCATTATTTCTTATGAGCAGCCAACTGATAATGGTATCATTGTTTTCCTTGTATATAATAGGTCATTTTTTTTCTCTGTGTTCTTGAGATTGGATATTTCCTGTCTTCAGATTTCCATATACTTTTGTATTTTTTGTTATCAATCTAGTAAGCCTATGAATGCATTCTTCAGTTATTGTGCTTTTCATCACTAGATTTTCCATTTTTTTTGTAGTTTCCATTTCACTGTTGAGATTCCATATCTGCAAGATTATACTTTACAGTTAATTATTTGAAAATGTTGTTCATTAATACTTCTAACATATATATAACAGGTTTTTGAAATCTTTGCTAAATGCAACATCTGAGCCCATTCAGAGTCAATTAATATTACTTATTTTTTTGAATGCCTAATAATCTTAGTTTGAAACATGGATACTGTAGATAATATTTTGAAGTAACTCTGATTCTATTATTAACTTCCAAGGGTTATTGAGTTTTTGTTCCTAGTAGGCAGTTAGCTTGCCTGGACTCCTGCAAACTGTCACTCTGTGATGTGCAGCAGCTGATAATCTCTGCTCAGTTCTTACAGCCTTTGGCTACTGCTTTTCTTTTTTCTCTAGTTATTCCTTTTCTTTATCCTGGCCTAAACTAGTCTATCCAGCACCTGTATTGTGTCTTGATCCTCAAAAAAAGCCCACAGACTTTTTATTTACAGTTCAGCTTTTCAAGGGTAAACTCTCCTCCACCTTCTATCTGCTTTAGACATTTTCTAGTGTATTTATTTATTTATTTATTTATTTTTACAAATAGTTTATTGTCAAATTAGTTTCCACATAACACTCAGTGCTCATCCCCACAAGTGTCCTCCTCCATGCCCATCCCCCCTCCCCCCCACATCCATCAGTCCTCAGTTTTTGTCAGCATTCAAGAGTCTCTCATGGTTTGCCTCTCTCCCTTTCCCCCACCATTTCCGCCCTTCTTCTCCCCCTTGTTCCTCCGTCAAGTTCCTCCTAATCCTCCTATACGTGCAAACATATGATATTTGTCCTTCTCTGCCTGACTTATTTCGCTCAGCATAACACCCTCAAGGTCCATCCATGTTGCTACACATGGCCAGATTTCATTCTTTCTCATTGCCATGTAGTATTCCATGGTATAGATAAACCACATCTTCTTGATCCATTCATCTGTTGATGGACACTTAGGCTCTTTCCATGTTTTAGCTATTGTGGAGAGTGCTGCTATGAACATTGGGGTACATGTGCTCCTATGCATCAGCATTTCTGTATCCCTTGGGTAAATTCCTAGCAGTGCTATTGCTGGGTCATAGGGGAGTTCTACTGTTAGTTTCCTTAGGAACCTCCACACTGTTTTCCAGAGGGGCTGTACCAGTTTACATTCCCACCAACAGTGTAGGAGGGTGCCCGTTTCTCCACATCCTCGCCAGCATCTAGAGTTCTCTGATGTACTCATTTTAGCCACTCTGACTGGCGTGTGGTGGTATCTCAGTGTGGTTTTGATTTGTATTTCCCTGATGAGGAGGGATGCTGAACATCGTTTTCTAGTGTATTTAACACTTTTTGTTTCTGGTGCACACATGTTATTATTGTTTTCTGCAGGAGGGTTTGCTTAACCACTTCACTCTGATGCTATTAACATTAGTTGATAGCAAATAATTTAAAAACCCCTCCTTAGTAGAAATATAACTCCCAAATAACATTTAGGGTGGCAAGGAAATAGTCCAGGACAGTCTACTGATTCTTCAATTTTTGTGCTGTTGCCAGATAGCTTTATGCCCCAAGAGTCCTTGGGACTTTGTTGAATAATATTTTGAATTCTAATATCAGTTTTGTATTATTTCATTTTATTAGAGCAATGTTGAGATATTAAAAAGCAAAGATGTCTTGAAAAGAGGCCAAGATCAAGTGAAAATGAGGGTTAGAACTACCAAAAAAGGGCAAAAGAATATTTATCAACCTTAAACTAACTGCAGTAGTTCTCTTTTTGAGTATTTTCATTTGTAAACACTTTGCCTGTGCAATCATTTATGTCTGCATTATTATAACACCTTTATTTTACTTACTATGCAGGAAAATCTTCTTATATATTAAACCTAACCTCTTCCTTTCAGTGATTTGCATTCTCCTTTGGGCATATACTGAGAGCTGAGGATTTGTTCTCCATATGGAGGAGGAAACAAAGGATCTGGATGGGGAAATTAGAAAGCTTCTTGGTATTTTTTGACAAAGATTCTCCAACATGGCCTTTCTTGGATGTCTCTTTCTATAGTGTCACCTACACATACATATATTCAAATAAGAGTATAGAAACACATTCTAAAGAGTTTCTTTAGTATACGTTTTTTGACATCTATATCTCTTAAGGCACCTTCTATGTGGTGATAGAGGTCTGGTTAGACCTCTATTTGCATATATGTTACTAGACTGAAAATTATTGGAAGGTAGAGAAATCTCTTAATTGTTTTTGTATTCTCAGCAGCCTAGGATAGTGCCTAGAACATAATAGGCACTTTTAAGCAGAAGGGAGAAAAATCTCCTTACCTTCCTTGTCCCAGCTTCCCTCTTTCCCATCCCTACTTTAGAGACTATGGCAGTTGGGGAGAGGGAGAAGAGGTCATGGGAAAGAGACAGAGCTGGAGCTGGGGACGAAGATTTGATAACCAAGTGAAGATTGGTTCTGTTACTGAAAGTGACCCTAGGCCTTTCTGTTACTTAACATTGGCTAGAAGAATTATACAGACCTGCTGAAGTGGTCATCCAGTCGCAAGGGAACATTTTTCTCCCCACATAAGTTTTAAGAGGATAATTGAGACAAAAATAAAGTTGTATTTGATTATATCCAGCAGTTAGTGCTTGTTCAGTGGACATCAAAATCTGTAACATTTTTCATGTTTGGTATAGCATCAAAATCTAAACAGTGATGCATAAAGACTTTAAAAAAATGTGTGAAGACTTGTATTTATTTTGTTTAAGTTTATTTTAAGAGAGAAAGTATGAGCAGGGGAGAGGCAGAGGCAGGGAGAGAGATTTTCAAGCAGAGTCCATGCTGTCAGCCACAAGTGGGGCTCGATCTCATGAACTATAAGATCATGAGCTCTGAGCCGAAATCAAGATGCTTAATGGGCTGTGCTACCCAGGCACCCCAAGACTTGCTTTTATTCTTTTTTTTTTAATGTTTATTTATGAGAGAGAGAGACAGTAAAAGCATGTGTGAGGGAGGGGCAGAGAGACAGGGGGACACAGAATCCGAAGCAAGCTCCAGGCTCTGAGCTGTTAGCACAGAGCCCGACGTGTGGGTTGACCCCATGAACCGTGAGATCATGACCTGAGGTGAAGTCAGACGCTCAATTGACTGAGCCACCTAGGTGCCCTGACTTAGTTTTATTAAAAACACTTTGATTTATATGAACATTACATGCAATATAAGTGTATGCTCTTGGATTTCTTAATGGGGTATCCTATTTAGTGTTGGCATTTTACTTTGTTGTAAAAGTGCCTTTATCCAAAAATAAATGTTGGGATTTTATTCTTCTATTTTCCCTCGATTGTTTAGACTATTTCATGAAAAAACATGATAGATGACTGAACTTTTTAAGTTAGATTGAATTATTATAAATCAGTGACATGTTTATATAAGATAGTAGACTAAAAATTCTTATTTCTCCTTAAGTAGACCCATACTGAACAGCTCTGCCCACCTGGGCTGAGATTGTACTAACTAATCTGGCCAGTCTCTCCCTTGTACTCTCCACTTCTGAATCCCCCACTACCAACACCTAAGTCAAGATTGCATTATTTGAGATAATGGAAGCAACCCAAGTGTCCATCTATAGATGAATGGATAGAAAGGATGTAGGGTATGTGTGTAAACATATATACACATACATGTATACATACATATACAACATGTGTACACATGCACTGGAATATTACTAAGCCATTGAAAAGGATAAGATCTTGCCATTTGCAACAACACAAATGGAACTAGAGGGTATTACGGTAAGTGAAGTAAGTCTGATAGAGAAAGACAAATACCATATGATTTCACTCGTGTGGAATTTGAGAAACAAAACAAATGAACAGATAAAGAAAAAGAGACAAAAGACTAGACTCTTAAATACAGAAAGCAAAGTGGTAGTTTCCAGAGAGGAGGTGGGTGGAGGGATAGGTGAAATAAAGGGCATTAAGAATACACTTATCATGATGAATTATTCAATCATTATGTTGCATGCTGAAATCAATAGAACACTGTATGTTAATTATACTTAAATTTAAAAATATGCATTGTTTGTACAGTTCTTTCACTGTGTTTTAAGAACATAGTCTCCTTTCTGGTAAGGGAAGGAAGGAGATAGAAATATGGCTGATTAAAATATGCATAATTTAAAATGTAAGAAGGCAAAGAATTAAATTCTTAGCCTGATACAGTCTTCTTTTTGGACCCCATTATTAAGAAGGGATCATTTGCATAGGGTCTGGGCTTACTTCCTTTGCTGAGAAAATATACTAACTAGTAAACTTTCAGAGGTGGAGGGAGCTTTAGAGATCGTCTGTTCCAGTGTATAAGACAGACAATTTGTTGTTGTTAAAACTCTAAATCATTAAGGTCTTCTGTGCTAGATATTGAGGTTTAGATACATTTTCCCTAATCCTTAATAATTCTGGAAAGGTATGTGTTAGATCCCCTTTCAAGATAAGAAAACAGACTAAGCACAAGTGACTTGCCTAAGGATATACTTTAGTTATAGGGCCAAGGGATTTGGACCCAGATCTGTTTGTTTTTTAGCCAATTCACTTAGGTCCCATTAGTTTACTATTCGTTTTAATTAGAATTTATAGACTTAATATCTTGTGAGATCACTCGTTTCTTTGGCACAAAATTATGATAATTTATATTCAATATTTCTTTTTTGGGGTTCCCTTTTGTTTTGGCTTTTACAGAATCAGAACAGGAAATTATAACTTCTGATTCTTTAAAAACATTTTTTTATTTAAAAAAAATTTTAAGTGTGTGTGTGCATGCAAGTGGGAGAGGGAGAGAGAGTGAATCCCAAGCAGGTTGCACACCATCAGTGCAGAGCCTGATGTGGGGCTCAGACCCACAAACCACGAGATCATGACCTGAGCCAAAATCAAAAGTTAAGGCACTTAACTCACTGAGCCACTCAGGTGCCCCATGACTCCTGATTCTTAAGGTGTTTTTTTTTTTTTTAATTGTGAAAGATAACATACTTTCAGAAAAGAAGATAAAATGTATGTGTGGTTTCATAAATAAAGGGATACCCAGTAACTGTTATCCAGGTCAACAAATAGTCTACCTGTGTATGACTTGACTCCCTTAGCACAAGAACTAAGCCCAGACTCTAGGCAGATGTTCAGTACTTAACTACTGGTTCCCAAATGATTATAATTCTGTCTCTTCCCCCTAAGCGTTAACCACTATCCTGACTTCCAGTGACCATTTCTAAGCAGTTTGGCAACCCAGACGTGCATTTGTAAATGTATCTCAGTTTTTTAAATGACTTTCTTTCCATAGACTAGAAATTGCTTAAAACCATAGATAACAGGTTAGAGATTAATAGTGTTTGGGTCATAGGGGAGTGTTTGATTTGATTAATAAAACAAACTTCAAAAATTCAGTTAAGGGCAAATAATTGCTGTGCCAGTTATAATTAGTATTGGCCAGTCCTTTGGGCTATGATTCAGATTTTTTTCTCATTTATTCCAATTTCCTCCCATTCCAAAAAAGTAATAGCTTTTTTGCACTAATATCATTCTAAATATGTATTATATCCTATGGGATAACTACAGATGCAGTTTGCCATATCATAATGTCCGTTTTGTCCCTCTCTTACAGCATGGGTAAGTTCTCTATCCATGGGGATGATTTTCTTTTGCTGCCCAATAGCCAGCGTCTTCACAGACATGTTTGGTTGTCAGAGGACAGCTGTCATGGGTGCTGCTGTTGGATTCATTGGACTCCTGTCCAGTTCCTTTGTAAGGTAAGGACTTGGTTCTTCATGCTGCTTTTCAAGAACTGTTAGATACCAAAAAGTTGTGCTTTTAGACACTTTGCTGTTTACAAGGAAAAAAACCCTCCTTTTCCATTGTGTAAGCTTTAAGCAGTATGACTTATACAGTGTTATCCATGGCCACAAGTCAGAGCTTCATAATTTGAATGCTTTTGTTTGCAGCTCTCATTTTTTATTCAATTTCATTTTTTTAACCCACTGATCAAAAACTGTCAGACTTTCAGGGGTACAAGGGGGAAATGTGGTATAAATTCCAGGTGTTGAACAGTGGACCCCCTTGCTTATAGTTCAAGTTCTGCTTTCGTAGGAAAGCCTTCTGTAGCAACTCCTGGTCACATCAGAGTCCCTTCTCAGAATCCTTTTTACACACACGAGTGATATTTACAGATTTACACTGCATGCATTCAGTTGTCAAACTTCAACAATTTGAACTAGCTGTTACTGAGGTGAAAATTTAGAAGTGAAAGATGCTGAGCAGCATTGAAAATGCCATCATTTGTGCTTGCATGCCTTACTCTGTAGGAGATGTATGAAGCTTACTATCACCCAGCACTTAGCACTTAAAATCGTGCCCAAGAGAATGTTTCCGATTTGTATTCATGGCTCTCTGGTTTTCCAACGGACAGGTTTACGATACTGTGGAATATTGTATAGATATAGGTGTTCATGATACTGTGCTGCCTGCACTGTTTTTAATATATGATTTGGAAAAGGCAGAGAAATGTGTAATAGATTTAGATTTTTCCTTTAAAATTCTTAAATAAAAATAGTACCATAAGTAGTAAGTTGCAGTTATCTTGAAAACTACTTATGTGGAAAAACTGAGGCACTGAGGCAGAATGCATGAAGTATTTTGTTCTGTATTATTTGAGTAGATGTCTTGTTTCACTTAAGATTATGAGTAGGGTGTTTTTCACATTTTTAATAGAGTTTCCATCAAGTACCTGGAGTCTGTAACTGCTAAATATAGGCTTATGGGATAGAGTGGAGATTCAGTAAAGGGTGATCATAGTGAGGTAAAATTAATCTGGGGAAACCTGGGAGTAACTTTTGAGCCTCATTTGGAGATTGTGCTCCCTGTGGACTAATAAAGGGGAAGGGCATCTCAGAGAGGATCGCCAACATGCCTTGATTTTATCAGATTCTAGAGTTCCTTTTGATTACCTTAGCATATTGCTAGACTAGTATTATTTTTCAAAATTTAATTATTAACCAGTTTTATCTAAGTTTCTAATAAATAATTTGCCTTTACTACTGATAGATAGCCTTTTGAATTGGGCTCTTCAAAAGAAAAAATTTTAGTATTCTTTCACTCCTTACCTTAATCATTTCAAGGAATGTAATAATCTCCTTTATGTTCATAAGAGATGTGTAATCAAGTTATCTGGTTAAACTATACAATCCTTAATCCTTTATTTTTCTTTTTGAGGCATACATGGCCTTAAAACTGACAAGTTGGAATCACGAATAACACACTTCACTTGGCCTTTCTGCAGTCAGAGCATGATCTCTTGTCTTGCACAACACTGAGAGCAGTACAATACAGGGGCGAAGGTTGGTCTACAGCCCTTAGGCCAGCAAAAATGAGACACAACTGCTTCTCTGTGCAAATGTTTCTGACATAACCTTGGGGAGAAAAATAGCAAATGCAGCTTTTCCTTTGAATAGATTGCTTAGTAAGTGCCTGGGAAGTTTCAATAAAATAATGAGTTTTTATAGTAAAATTAAAATTTTCAAAAGCTTTATTGAGGCTAGGTTTTTTGTTGTTGTTGTTCGTTAGTTTAATCACTGTCATTTTCCTGAGGCCCTTCCTGGCACTGTCCTTTCTGAGCTGTGGAGAGCACAGCAGTATGACCGAGTGCTGCACGGTTCACCTAATATCCATGGAAAGAGGAAGAGGAACAAAATTACTGTTGGCCTTAATGGTCATTCTTCACATACTTGAGGCATTTTATTATCCATTCAGATTACATTAAAATATTTTTTTTAATATATTTTTTTTTTTCTAGGAGAGAGAGAGAGAGAGACAGCGTGAGCAGGGGAGGGTCAGAGAGAGAGGGAGACACAGACTCTGAAATAGGCTCCAGGCTCTGAGCTGGCAGTCAGCACAGAGCCCGATGCGGGGCCTGAACCCACAAACCGCGAGATCATGACCTAAGCAAAAGTCGGACGCTTAACCGACTAAGCCACCCAGGCGCCCCTACATTAAAATATTTTTTAAAAAATTAAGAAAAAAAGCGGGGTGGCGGGGGGGGCTTCTGGGTGGCTCAGTTGGTTGAGTGCCCAACTTTGGCTCAGGTCATGATCTTGCAGTGAGTTCAAGCCCCGTGTCAGGCTCTTTGCTGACAGCTCAGAGCCTGGAACCTGCTTCAGATTCTGTGTCTCCCTCTCTCTCTGCCCCTCCTCTGCTCTCTCTCTCTCTCTCTCAAGAATGAATAAACATTAGAAAAAATTAAAAAATATTTTTAGTATCGTATTCTTAGCTTATTAGTAGGTTTCTCACCTCTTTATGTTAAATTTTTATTGGTATAAAATCTGTTGAAGAGCTAAAACCCACTTTTACTAGAAGGTTTTATTCTACCAAGCACTTGATAAAAATAATGAAAGCTGCTTTCCATCTGTTTCATCTTCCCACAGCTCCATCGAGCCTCTGTACCTTACCTATGGAATCATATTTGCGTGTGGCTGCTCCTTTGCATACCAGCCTTCGCTGGTCATTTTGGGACACTATTTCAAGAAGCGCCTTGGACTGGTGAATGGCATTGTCACCGCTGGCAGTAGCATCTTCACAATTTTGCTGCCTTTCCTTTTAAGGGTTCTGACCGACACCGTGGGCCTCTTTCACACACTGAGGGTCCTCTGCGTCTTCATGTTCGTTCTCTTCCTGGCTAGCTTTACGTACCGACCTCTTGCTCCAAGTGCCAAAGATAAAGAAGGTGGAACCAAAGGAGGCAACAACAGATTCTCCCTCTTTTCCAGGAGGAAGTTTAGTCCTCCAAAAAAAGTTTTCAATTTTGCCCTCTTCAAGGTGAGAGCTTATGCAGTTTGGGCAGTTGGAATACCACTTGCACTTTTTGGATACTTCGTGCCTTATGTTCACTTGGTGAGTATGCTTCTCTGGCTTTGCTGGTAATGCGTATGAATATTTCATACTTAGGAGAGCAAGATAGATCACACTGAAGTTGACCTTAAACATTATCCTGGCTGTAATTCAGGGAATCCTGAGAGTCAGGGTCCCTTGACATAGATCATGAGATCGTTAGATCTGTGTCCATCAGATCATTAAACAGAGGATAGGTTTCATGGTATGCTTTGGTATTTTAAAAATTGCTAAACCTTAAAAACCAGAAAAAACTGTAAAAAAAAAAAAAAAGACGGAGGGCGGCTAAAATACTGGAACAGATGTCATCAATACAAAAAACTTGGTCACTTTTTCTTTAAGTAGCTTACAGATCATCATCAGGGACAAAGATGGGGCAATGATTTTGCCAACATCAATACATTATTTTTTGACAGAATGGTACAGAAATTAGGTAAGCTGTAAAAGCCAAATGGCCTTGACACAAAGAAACATTACACCTACTTGTGGGATACTTCCGGGAAAGTGGGAATTCTACTCAGAGAATTATTTCAGAAATGTTAGTTAGCAAGTTCCAAATGAGGGGAGAGCAAGAATTTCATAGAAAATTAAGAATTCAAGTGCTCAAGCAATTTATTTTATTTATTTCTATCTCAAAGACAAATTCAGGCCTCTTTTATACTGAAACAAGAATAAGCAGTATCTAAAGTATTTGCCCCTGGCAAAATTTGCTGCCAAGTGGTTATTATGTTCCTTCTTTTTTTCTTCCTATTGTTGATAAATGACAAAATGATGCGAGGATGCATTCTTCTATTGTATGTGTACTGTGTGTATGAAGTTGGATCTTTTCTAGCTTTTAGTCTACTTTTGGATATTTGTGTAAGTTTTCTTTAAAGTTTTGGTGGAAGTTGGTAACACAGCTCAAGGATTTCTGGGCTCAAGGAGTCAGCCAGCAAACTATGTCATCAGCCCTTTGTGGCTTCCTATGCTTAGTCCAGAAAAGAATCAAGTCAAGGAAACAGAAAGAGAAATGGTAAGCAGTCCTGGATCTAAGGCTAATTTTGATTTCTCAATTCTCCTAATTCTAGTTTTGCCAGAGGTGTTGAAGAAGCAACTGAGATTAGCAGTAGGAGGCAAGGAGAAGGACTAGTTTTTAGTCCTCTGAGTCACTAGGCATTTTGCAGAGACTGAGGTACTAGGTAAAATCACCTCATATGTGACACCTGTCACATATGTAGTATGTGACTACATTTTAGTTTTAGTATGTGGCTACATCTTGACCTTACAGTCCATTTTTCCCTTTTAGGAAGGCATATCTGAACCATCTGAAGGTATTTTTTGTTGGAATATAGATTTATAGTGGGAGGATCCACTTTACCAACTATTTCTTCCATGGCTTCTATACTTAAAACATTTGTGGTGTCCTTTTCAAATATGAGTAGATTTAAAAAAAAATTCTCTTGGAGTAGGGGGTTGCCTGGGTGGCTCAGTTGGTTAAGCATCCAATTTCAGCTCAGGTCATGACCTTGTGGTTCATGAGTTTGAGACCTCTGTGCTGACCACTCAGAGCCTGGAGCCTTCTTCAGATTCTGTGTCTCCTTCTCTCTCTGCATCTCCCCTGCTTCTGCTCTTTCTCAAATAAATAAACATTTTTTAAAAATTTAAAGAAATTTTCTTAGGTACTACAAAGTGAGCACACACCGAGAAATCGGTATCTCAGGTTTTTTTTTTTTTAATAAAGGTTTTCTGCAATTCATGACTAATTTTTTTAATGTTTATTTTTGAGAGAGAGACAGAGTATGAGCAGAGGAAAGGCAGAGAGAGATGGAGACACAGAATCTGAAGCAGGTTCCAGGCTCTGAGCTGTTAGCACAGAGCCCAGTGTAGGGCTTGAACCCATTAGCTGTGGGATCATGACCTGAGCCGAAGTCGGATGCTTAATGAACTGAGCCATCCAGGCGCTCCTGTTTTGTTAATACCAGACATTTACTGAAAGACAAGTGGTGGGTGACTATCTAGTTATTCTTGTAACATATTTATAATTTGTAAATTAATTTCACATATATTATTTAATCTGTCCTTCACAAAAAACCTGTGACTTAGGCAAAATATTATTAGTCCATATCGTGTAGGTTGGAAAACAGATGAATCATTAGCAAAGATGTTAAGTGACTTCCTTTTCACGTTCAAAGATATTAAGTGAAATGAGTATGCCTAAGGACATTTAATAAATATGTTATTGGTCTTCTTAAATTTCATAGCGAGTGATGAGTTAGATCATATTCTAGATATTATTATTGGGAGACTATAAATCAGATAGTACAGAGAACAATAAGGTCTCTGTTAACTCTGATAACAAACCAGGTCTTTTTTCTGCTCTCCTTCCTTCCAGGCATGTTTTCTTAGAAAATGTGTTGATATTTTTCATTTGTGATTTTCTCATCATCAAACTGTTAAAACACTAAAAGTCATGTTGGAGAGGAAACACCAGACAGTTAAATGCCATGCGGGCTGTTGAAGTCTTGTTTAATGGTTGCACCAAGTTCGTATCTGTGTTGTAAATTAAGGTTTGGATTGTGGATAGCTGCTTAATCCACGCTTCATGGATCCAGCCTTCCCCTTAGAGGAGGAAAAAGTGTCTTACATATTTCCAAACACAAGTAGATGATGTTCAATTCATATCAAACCCTTTGTTGTGTGTTGAAGGGAACACACACAAGAGATATAAGAATCTGTCGAAGGAGGATAAAATCTAGTAAATGTAATAATAAAAACTGTTCTATAGTTTATAACTTTTACATACATTATTTTATTTCATCTTCACAACAGTGGAATACTTGTGATGTAACATCTTCATTTCATTGATATAAAGACTGAGGCACTGAGAGATTTAAAAACTTGCCCAGGATCACAGAAATAGTGACTGGGTAATTGCTAGTGTGGCATTTCTGTTCCAGAAGCAGTACTGTATATTGGGTCAAGGTAAGGGCTCTGCAGTAAGATAGATCTGAGTTTTGTCCCTGACTAGTTGCATGACCTTGAATAACTTCTGCAAGCATCAGTTTCTTCATCTATAAAATAGAGATAAACTCAGTTTTGTAGCGTTGTTGTAAGGATTAGGAAAAAGTGTAGAGCATCTATCCAGTTCTGGTATAAAAACGAGAGTTATTTTAATTTAAAGATAATGTGATTGCCGATTGAGGGGCTTTAAGTGAGGGCTATAGAAGAGTCAAAGGAGAGGGATGATATTCATTTGGAAAAGTGCTTAGTAAAAGCTTCCCAGGATTGGAGTTGGGCCTTGAGCTTGAGGTTGGTGTTAAATTCAGATCCCTCATCAACCAGGGAACTAATTTATCTAGTTCTTCTTTGAAGATTCAGAAGTACAATGAAGTGGTTAGGTTAAAAACTGTAAGATTTTTACCTGCTAGACTGTACATGATGACTTGAGCATATGCCTCCTTTGCATCAGTCTTGCTCTTGAAGCAAGAGGTCTTATATTTTAGTAGTTGACTTTTAATGATGAAGATTCCTATTGCTTCCTGAAAACTGTCAAATGATTTCTCTTTTAGGCCTACCTTCTTTTTTTTTTTTTTTTTAAATGTTTTATTTATTTCTAGGAGAGAGAGAGAGACAGCGTGAGCAGGGGAGGGTCAGAGAGAGAGGGAGTCACAGACTGAAACAGGCTCCAGGCTCCGAGCTGGCAGTCAGCACAGAGCCCGATGCGGGGCTCGAACCCACGAACCGCGAGATCATGACCTAAGCGAAAGTCGGATGCTTAACCGACTAAGCCACCCAGGCGCCCCTAGGCCTACCTTCTTAAAATTGCCACTGCGAGGGTACAAATCTTCTAGGATCAGTTTAAGTGAGGCCTAACTTTCTAGATAACCATATCTAGTGGCAGCTCCTTCAGTTTTTATTATTTGCCCCTTTTCCCTGAGAGTTGTTTTACATTGTTTTCCGGGCTACATATTTATGGCTTCTCTTATCTGGTTTTTCTTCATTAGCTTCCAAAAGTATAACACTCTCTTAGTTTTCGTCCTACTTCTCCATTACTCTGTAGTTTCTTTGCTGGTTCCTTTTTCACCCTGACTCTTAATATCCATTTGTTCTAGGGTTTGTCCTGATCTTTTTATCTACTCAGTCCACTGGTGGTTTCTTCCAGTCTCCAGAGTTCAAGCATCATATACATGCCAGTGACTCTAAATTTGTATTTCTCACCCATTCCTCTTTCCTGAACTCTCTACCAGGCTTTGAGAACCAACTGCATACTTAATATTTCCACTTGAATGACTGCTAGCTCTTTGAGATTTAATATGTCCAACCCTGAAGTCCTGATCTTACCCCTCACAAACACACTCTGCCTCCTGCCAGTCCCCGTCTTAGGAGATGGCAATTTCATCCTTCTAAGTGATCAGGCCCCCAAACCTGGAATCATCCTTGTCACTTCTTTCTTTCATATTACACTCCTGATCCGGTCTGGAAATGCTGGTGATTCTCCTTCCAAAATATACCTAGGATCTGACCACCTTTCATTATCCTCACTACTACACCTTAGACCAGGCCACCATCATCCCCAGCCTGGATCATTGCAATTGCCTCCTAACTGGTCTCCCTGCTACCTTCCCTGCCTGCTGCAGTCTGTCTTCTACACAGAAGCCACCAGTGTTCTTTCAATACATAAGTCACTCTGCTCAAAATCCTTCCATGGCTACCCATTTCTTTGAGAGTAAAAACTACTGTCCTTATAGTGGCCTACAAGGTGCTCCATGATCTGGCCCCTCCTCCCTCTCTGATCTCATCTTTATCTTTCCCCCCCCTTGCTCACTCTGCTCCTACCACACTGTTCTTTTTGTTATTTATCCTTTTCTTAAAAGATTTTATTTTTAAGTAATCTCTACACCCAACATGGGGCTTGAACCCACAGCCCTGAGATCAGGTGTCACAGCATTCCCCTCTTCACCTTTTAATGAGGCACACCTTGACCACCTGGTTACAACTCCCTCCTTCCTTCTCCCCTCCACAGCATTTCCAAACACCCTCACACTGCTCTTTTTCTTTTTCGATAGCACCCAATGCCTTCTAACATATTACAAAATTTACTTATTATGGTTATTGTCGGCTATCTGTATGTGTGTGTGTGTATATATATATACACACATATATATATATGCAGGTTCCAACACTGTTAGTGCAGAGCCCAAAGTGGGGCTTGAACCCACAAACCGCGAGATCATGACTTGAGCCAAAATCAAGAATTGGATGCTCAACTAACTAAGCCACATAGGCACTCCAGTGCCATCTTTTTTTATTAAAATATTTTTTTAATGTTTTCATTTATTTTTAAGAGAGAGACAGAGTGTGAGAGGGGAGGGACAGAGATAGAGGAAGACACAGAATCCGAAGCAGGCTCCATGCTAATAGCTCAGAGCCTGATGTGGGGCTTGAACTCACGAACTGTGAGATCATGGCCTGAGCCGAAATCAGATGCCCAACCAGCTGAGCCACCAAGGCGCCCCTCTGATAATAATTCATGTGTTTTTTTCTGACCCACACCTTTATATGCATATGTTGAAATTATAACTTGATAAATAGAAGAAATTTCTATGTCTCTGTCACTACTGTAAGTATACGGAAGGAGGGAATAGGAACGCTTGGTAGCCATCCTCATTAACTAGGAAAGCTAGACAGCTGGTGTCTGCCCTACTATGTAGCAACTGAAAATCTTAAAGAGCCTTGGCTAGTGTGTGTTGGAACAGGGTAGGATGCAGAAGCCATAGCCTGACCACAAGTCTACGTAACTTTGGTAAGACACAGGGCCACATCAGTCAGATGACTGATAAATGCCTAAGAATGACAATGATAATGTAGCTTTTCTAGGTGACATGAAGTGCTCCATCCTCAATAAAGGGATGATGATTTAGGTTTAATTACTTTCATATCTCTCCACCACTACTCATCTTGAAAAACAGGTATTTATAGTACCTGTGTTCTTTGACTCTAGACTTTAGTTTTAAGCTTTAGACCCACATAGTTCTCTGTCAGGGAGAAGATGCCTGACTCATGTTGTAATCTGCAATGTATGTGTTGATTAGCCGGTTTTCAAAAACTTCATGATAAGATAGGAATGTGTCAGGTTTGTGTCAGGAAATAATTGTTCTCAAAAGAAACTTTGATCTGGTAGAAAGACCCATGTATCTGATTCTGTGGTCAAAGACACAGTCATTTGCATGCTGACAGGACAGTTAAGTGGAGATCAAGTCCAGTGGTAATTGGGGACAAACAATTTATATTTTTAAACTAGAAGTGAAATTTTGAGACAACATGCCAATAAATAGGGCATGTAGTACCTCAAGAGACATTTTATAGCTTTGATTAATGCCAGATGCTCTCATGGTCAATGCAGAAATGTCACCGTTAGACCTCACTGGCCAGGGGCCTTCTCTTCATATTGGTAAAGCAGGAATTCTCTTAGCCAGACGTCAGGCCGCTGAGCCATGCAAACAGGAACAGCATACATGCTTCTGTCAGTGTGAGGCTTCCGCAGAGGGAGATCCAGGTAACAGTTGTCAAGAATCCATAATGCATCAAGCATTTTCACAAAATCTCATGTAACCATCACAAGGAGGAATGTATCAAGTATAATAAACAATTACAGAGTTAGGGCTAAGGAAATGACTGTGCTAAGTTATGCTTCTTCAAGGTCACTCACTGAGTTATGCTCAGAGCTGGGAGTTGAACACAAGTGTTCATGAGTCTAAGTCTCATTAGGGCTAAGGAAATGACTGTGCTAAGTTATGCTTCTTCAAGGTCACTCACTGAGTTATGCTCAGAGCTGGGAGTTGAACACAAGTGTACATGAGTCTAAGTCTCATGTTCTTTTTATGAAAGAGTCTGCTGTTCCTCCATCAAGTCACCCCACAGATGGAGTATTGCCTGTCATCAGGCCAAGTTTTCTTTGCCTTGAAAGTCTCCTTTCCATTCTCAGAACTAAGAATGGAGGCATTGCTGGGCCAGCACTGCTCTCCCAGCCTGCCGCGCAGCCGTGGACGGGACTGTGGAGGAGATGGGCTTCTGCTCTGATGTGATGTAAAGGAGAGGATGCCATGTAACCGTATTTCCAGCCCTATGGCAACTCTTCTCATCTCTACTACATAGTCGGTAGGAGAAAAATGAATCGCTTTTCACAACCTGTGACAAACAGAATAGGGAATATACACAGTTCTACATTAGGTTTTGAGTTCTACAATAAACATTAAGCATAGCAGAAGAAAAAATATGGACAAATGTAAAAATTTATAGCAAGATCCAACCTCTTTTAGTTAACCTAAGTACTATTATAGGAAGATGGGAAAAAAAGTTGCTTATATTTTAGAGTTATTATCTATTTATCATCTATCTATCTATCTATCTATCTATCTATCTATCTATCTATCTATCTATCTATCTATCTTTCCATCCATCACTGATAGATCGTTAGTGTCCTGAGAAGGCCCTAAAGAGTCCTGGTGTTGGAAAGCTGTTCCTTCTCTCTTGTTAATGTGTAAATTTCACATTAGCAACTTTCTGTTGTGTTTTTAAGTATCTCAGGTTTTATTTGTTAAAATATACTTTTGAATAATTTCAAAATTTAATTATTATGTGGATATTTGCTTATCCCTCAATTGCTTGGATTAGTATCAAATTAAAGTTTGTTGAAATTTGAAGGACCTAAATTATCCGGTAAGGGTCCTATTGTGATTTTTATGTCAATTAGAAGATGGGTAGAAATAGAAATAGAAATCTTATTTGAAGAATCTTCCGTTTGTGAGGCTTTACTTGGACACTAGCTTTATCGGGTGATTCTGGCAGGGGACAGGGTTGTCTGATCCATTGAGACCCATGTCTGCTAATTTAACCTTATCTCCAAGTTCTGGAGCATCTGTTTTGGAGAAGCCCTTGTAGGCACTAACTCCAGGATTACAGAGCAGAATAGGCCTTAGTTCTACATTTGTCCTAAAGGGAAGAGTCTTTAGTGCCCAAAGCAAGTTTGAGGGCTGCACATCTGTTACGGATTAGCCCCCAGATTGCCCATGCCACTGTCCATTTCCCATTTGCTTTTCCTGCTTTCCATTATCTGTATCTAGGTTTTTACCTTTCTCTGCCCATTGGCAGCTCACTTGTAACGAGGAAGTTTATATTCCTTTGTAACAAACTGGAGAAAAGCCCACCTACTGGTAGGCAGGGCCTGCCGTGTGGAGGCAGAACGGCCAACATGGACAGCTGGTGTGCAGGTCCGCAGGCCAGCTGTGTCTGCACCCTTGCCAGTTGAACAGATGCACATCCAGTCTTGGAGTAACATGGCAGGAACAGCTGCTGCATCCCGAGCTCCTGAGCATGTGGTTTAGGATTCCGTGGGCCCAGTCCTCACAGCTATGGAAGGATTTGTTTAAAACCACGACTTTCTTAAACAAATGTAACATTTATTGATTTCCCACATTTTTATTGACATTTGACATACAAGAAGCTCCCACAAACCTTTATCTTTCGTTGGAGTCTCAGGGCCACGCTGGGAGATAGGCGGTGATGCAAGGCTGGTAGCTGGTTTGGCCGGGGCTCAAGCCTGGCTCCTTGGAAGACTGGCTTTTAAATAAGATATTTATGTACCTGTAAAGATATAAGTCATTTACGAGTTGAAAGAGATTGTATGGGTGATTTAGTTGCACTTTTTTAGTGAGACTGGTAAAGGAACTAAGGCACAGAAAGGTTAAGTTGCTTGCCAAAAGTCACATCGTGATAAAGCTGCAGAACCAGTGTAACATCCAGGAATATCCATGGAAGATAAATGGATGTTTATTGTAGCCTAAAATATAAATGTGTACATAGTAGAAACAGAATCATTAGAGGAATGGCAGAGTTTTCTCACAAAACATAACCCTAGTCAACTCAGGATTCAGTTCTTAGTGGGGGCGTTCCTTTGCCATTTTGACACATTCCACTTCTTCAAAGTTGCCATTAGCAGTTACCCTGGTTTTGTTTTCTTTCTCTTAATGATCTCTTTGGAGCTCAGGGTCAGGGTTGTTGTGTGTCAGAGCCCAGAGAATGCAGACCTCATAGTAGGATCCTTATAAACCACAGGTTTATTGTGCTTTGGGCCAGGGCTGGGCTGCTGAGCTGATCTCTCTTGCTGCATTGATCCCTGATCACAGTAAGGTTCTGACAGGAGAAAAGCCTTGGGGCTGGTTACAACCATGGGGATGATGGTTGCCGTGCTTTGGAAACATTTTAAAACTGATTTATGGTGGAATTGTATAATCTGAAGAGTTTCCCTGTCAGTCTTGCTTGCACTATAATCAGATTACTGATATGGAGTTAACATTTGAATTTTGTTTTTAGTCTAGTGGCTAAAACAATAGAGCTAAATACTAGGAGCTAATGTTTTTATTTTCTCCCTTTTATTTTTTAATGTTTATTTTGTGTGTGTGTGAGAGAGAGATAGAGAAAGAGCGCGCGAGCACGTGCACGAGCAGGGCAGGGCCAGAGAGAGAGGGAGACACAGAATCAGAAGCAGGTTTCAGGCTCTGAGCTGTCAGTACAGAGCCCAATGCAGGGCTTGAATTCACTGACCACGAGATAATGACCTGAGCCAAAGTTGGATGCTTAACTGAGAGAGCCACCAAGGCGCCCCCAAATTTTCTAATTTAAGTACAACTGACACTTGACCAATGCAGGGGTTAGAGGTACTGGACCCCCATGTGGTCAGAAATCTCCAGATAACTTTTGGCTTCTCCAAAACTTTACTACTAATAGCCTAGTCTACTGTTGACAGGAAGCCTTACTGATAATAAGCTGCCAGTTAAAACATATTAACATATGTTATATGTGTTATATACTGTATTCTTACAATAAAATAAGCTAGAGAAAATATTAAAATTTTAAGAGAAGGATTACATAACAGACCACTTAACAAAAAAACTTATAAGAAATGTGTGGGTTGTACATGTGTGTATAAGCACCACACAGTAAATCTCGATAAATCCTGATATTTAAATTAATACACTATACAAAGAGATATTCTTGTGTCAAATTTATAAGCCTATTTTAAAATGAAAAAGAAAAAAAAAACAAATTACATTTGACCCTTGAACAACATGGGTTTGAACTGTGGGTCAACTTATACACAGATTTTTTTCAATAAATACAGTATAGTACTGTAAATGTATTTTCTCCTGGAGTTTTTAAAAATTTTCCATTTATTAATCTATCTTTACACCCAACATGGGGCTTGACCTCATGACCCTGAGATCAAGAGTCGTAAACTCTACCAACTGAGTCAGCCAGACACCCCACAAACAGACATTTTTTGATTAAATTCTCACAGCAACCTTTTGGGAGGAAAGCAGTACTGATACTGAATAGATTAAGAACCTTGAGGATCAGAGGTTTTATTTGTTCAAAGTAGCACAGTAAGTGGCAGGGGTGTTAGTAGTATCAGAATGGGTTATTCCCATTAATCTGCCAGTTTTTTTTTTTTTTCTTCCTTGCATGTGTGTGGCTGCTTCTATTTACAGCTCAGTTGAACAGATTCAAACATTCATTTGTTTGACAAAAACTCACTGGGCACCTGCTGGGTGCCATTAACATTCTAGATGTGGGGATGCAGGGGTGAGAACAGATGTAATCTCTGCCTTCACAGAGCTTGATAGATAAGTAACACATAAGTAAACAAGGTAGTTTTCGAATAGTGATGTTTTCTTTGAGGAAAATAAAAAGAGATGGAAGGTGATGGTGGAAGGTCACTTCAGTTTGGCAAGTCAGGGACAACTTTGAGGAGGTGACAGTAAGTGCCTTCTATGGATGAGGGGCAGTATTAGATATGTGAAGGATGTAAAAACAAGATTGCTTCCTATTGCCCTTGGGAAACCTGGGACATAGAGTCTCTCTAATTTCTATCGTTAAGGCCAGCCAATTACCAATGATTTTTTAATCCAACTTTTTATCTGGTGTATTATATTAAAAACTGCATGTTGAAAAATTTAAAACCTTACATAGGACCCAAGCATTGCTTTTTCTTCAGATACTTCACTCACTATGTGTATCTTCTAAAAAAATACACTACTCTTCCTCAGTCCTCATGGTTATTACGTTAATAGACATCTCTCCTTCCCTTTATCCCCACTTCTTTCAGATTTTTTCCCAAGGCTGTTTATGCTTTTCTTGCCCTTCTAACCTTGCACTTATTTCCCTGCAGATCTCAACATCTGCTGCAATTTGACCACTCAGGTTAGTGAAACTTTGCCCATTAATCAGTTTTGTGCCTTAGGCAGTATTCACCAGCATTCTCCTACTTAAGATGAATAAGGATCTTTACTTTGGGCCACTTCTACTTCATTAATGGTGGAAGTTAAAGAACTACAGAACACTCTCATCAAAACAAGCTGGCTGGGTTGTTTTGTTTGTCTGCTTTTTAGGTTGTTTTTGTTTTTGTTTTCTCAAACTCTAATATACTAACATAGGAACTTGACAGGACAGGACATAATACTGATCATTTACAAAGAAGTAAACTAAAGCAAGCTGCTGCTTTTAGTAAGACCATAAGATGTCATGTATATTCCAATTTATTTTTAGACAGAGGTAAGTGTTTCTAGGTAATTCAACATTAGTTTTTAGGAGTGATACATAATTTATATTCAGTCATGAAAATTATCCCTAGAATCTAGGAAGCTTTTGAAATTGTGGGGGAGAAAGAAATCCACAGAGATTTTTGAATACCTGCTTTTAACTTTAATTGAAAACCAGCAATAGTATATCTTTGTCAAGCTCTTATCTTATCCTATGTAATGTATTCCATGCAAGTATGGAGAAGGCTGGTGAAAACTGGGTTTTTCTACAAAATACATTGGGGAGTTTTGTGTGGGAATCGTCCTGATGCCTCAGGACATGGTAAAGAATAAATGGGTAAAGGAGACTGGATACTTCGTAAGGGTAGGGACAGAGCGCCCTCTTCACTGCTCTGTCCCCAGCACCTAGCCTGTGCCTGGCACTCAAAATAGTTTTTGTCCGTTTTCACCCTGAGCTTGTAGATTGGTTGAATTGCTAAAGTATCAATTCTCCTAATTTCTCTACTTGTGTTTCCTTTTTATTCTAATAGCACTTTATGTTCTTTAAGTTCTTTCTTTTGGTCTTCAGTATATAAACCTCGAAGATGAAAACACTTTTATCTCCATCTTACATGGAAAGGCATTAGCTGGCTTAGAGATTTTCTCCGATCACACACATACAGTGACAGGATGTGGTTTACATAATAGAAAAGTACCCTTGTCTAGTTTCAAGGTGGAGTAATTTGAAGATCTGGAAATGGGTGGTAAGAAGTACATTGTTAACCGTGTTGAGACGAGATGTTACCTCCTATGTCTTATACTTTCTCCTAGCTGCTTCCAGAAGATTGGGATGACTGAGGGTTACTACAACCAAACAAGTAGGCTAACAGATGGTCGTGCCACTCTTGACCCCCACGTACATCTGTGGAGTTTAAAATATCACCATGTATTGATGCTTGAATTTATGAGGCATTTTAATAGCCTCAACATAAATCAAATGTTCCTGTCCCTACTTAATTGTATCTCTGCTTACGTGAACACATGGTTTTTCCTTCTGTTTCTTACTCAGGAGCTTCCTCGGGGGTTTTTCACAGTTCTTGCCACGTGTCTCTTTGCTTGTGCTCTTCAGCTTGCAGGGCACTCTCAACCCTGAGATCAGGATTACTCTGTCCCTGCCCCACCTCTTCCTTGTGAGGTGCCAAGCTCAGTACCATGTTTACCTTAACAGCAACCCTGTTGCATATCTAGAGCCATGTGTCAGACTTAGGCCCTCCTTTTCTCTCCTGAAATAAAATAGATCATAAAAAGTACCTGTACACATAATTTAAAACAGTGATACCTTACCCTTTAACATGAAAAAGAAATAAAAGAAGTAATTTAAAAAATCATATGTATTTTAAAAGTTAACGTAGGGCCCTCTGATCAGATGGGGGGCCACCAAATGTGGGGCGTCCCAATTGGGTGGGGGTCGTTAGCACAAGCAGTGAAAGAATTCATCCAAGGCAGAACAAAAAAAGGTGGAAGCTTATTGAATACCCCGTAAGGGAGCAGCAGGCAGGATAGCAAAAGTAGACTGTCCGTGAGGAGGTGGTGGTGGGGAACCATAGTTCTGAGGCGGAGTGAGGAAGTATGGGGACTTCTGGAATTTTCCCTTCTTTGGTAATCTTAGGAATTGTGCCTGGTTATAATTGGTCATTTAGGGCCTGTGGCTATTTCAGGGTTGGTTACTTCATGAGCCTGTTTGCATACAGCTTGGTGGTCGCTGTGGGTCTTTTTTGCCTTCCTCAAGTTTCCATTGCTTCAAGCCGGTTGCCTACAAACAGCCTCTACTGTTAATGCTTGGGATACATGCTACAACATGGATGAAACTTGAAGACCTTCTGCTAAGTGAAATAAGCCATGGAAGGTCAAACACTGTATGATTCCATGTAGATGAGGTACCTAGAGTAGTCACATTCATAGAAATAAAGTAGAATTGTAGTTGCCAGGGGTTTGGCAAAATGGGGAGTTAGTGTTTAATGGCCACAGTGTTTCAGTCTGGGAAAATGAGGAACTTCTGGACCTGGATGGTGGTGATGGCTGCAGAAGAGGGTGAATGTATTTAATGCCACTGACCCGTACACTTAAAAAGTGGTTAAAATGGTACTGTTGTTCAACACAGTACTAGAAGTCCTAGCCTTAGCAATCAGACAACAAAAGAAAAGGGCATACAGATTGGCAAGGAAGGAAGAGGTCAAACTTTCACTCTTTGCAGATCATATGGTGTTCTATGTAGAAAACCTGAAAGGCTCCATCAAAAAACTGCTAGAACTGATCCATGACTTCAGCAAAGTCGCAGGTTATAAAATCAATGTCCAGAAATTGGTTACATTTCTGTACACCAATAATGAAGCAGCAGAAAGAGAAATCAAGGAATCAGTCCCATTTACAACTGCACCGAAAACCATAAGATACTATGAATAAACCTAGCCAAAGAGATAAAAGATCTATACGCTGAAAACTATAGAAAGCTTGTGAAAGAAATTGAAGAAGAGGTGCCTGAGTGGCTCAGTTAAGCATCTGACTTCAGCTCAGGTCATGATCTCACGGTTCATGAGTTTGAGCCCCACATCAGGCTCTGTGCTGACAGCTTAGAGCCTGGAGCCTGCTTTAGATTCTGTGTTTCCCTCTTTCTCTGTTCCTCCCCCCTAATTTCCTGTCTGTCTCTCAAAACTAAAAGCATTTTTTAAAAATTTAAAAATTAAAAAAAAAATTGAAGAAGACACAAAGAAATGGAGAAACACTCCATGCTTATGGATTGGAAGAACAAATATTGTTAAGATATCTATACTACCCAAAGCAATCTACACATTCGTGCAATCACTACCAAAGTAACACTGGCGTTCTTTATAGAACTACAATAAACAATTATAAAATTTGTATGGACAGGGAAATACAAATCAAAACGACACTGAGATACCACCTCACGCCAGTCAGAGTGGCTAAAATGAGTACATCAGAGAANCCAGAGTTCCAGACTTCAAGCTGTATTACAAAGCTGTAATCATCAAGACAATATGGTACTGGCACAAAAACAGACACATAGATCAATGGAACAAAATAGAGAACCCATAAATGAATGGCCGCCTAATCTTTGACAAAGCAGGAATGAATATTCAATGGAATAAAGACAGTCTCTTCAGCAAATGGTGTTGGGAAAACTNTCGGCTACAGCAACTTCTTAGTCGACACGTCTCTGGAGGCAAGGGAAGCAAAAGTAAAAATGAACTATTGGGACCTCATCAAGATAAAAAGCTTCTGCACAGCAAAGGAAACAATCAGCAAAACTAAAAGGCAACCAACAGAATGGGAGGAGATATTTGCAAATGACATTTCAGATAAAGGTTTAGGATCCAAAATCTGTAAAGAACTTCTCAAACTCAACAGCCAAAAAACAAATAATCCAGTGAGGAAATGGGCAGAAGACATGAACAGACACTTTTCCAAAGAAGACATCCAGATGGCCAACAGGCACATGAAAAGATGCTCAATATCACTCATCATCAGGGAAATACAGATCAAAACCACAAAGAGATACCACCTCACACCGTCACAATGGCTAAAATGAATAACTCAGACAACAACAGATGTTGGTGAGGATGCAGAGAAAGGGTAGCACTGTTGGTGGGAATGAAAACTGGTGCAACCACTCTGGAGAACAGGATGTGGGTTCCTCAAAAAATTAAAAATAGAATTATGACTCTGTGGCCCAGCAGTTGCACTAGTAGGTATATTTATCCAAAGGATACCAAAATGCTGATTCAAAGGGGCATATGCACCCCAATGTTCATAGCAGTGCTATCAACAATAGCCAAATTATGGAAAGGGCCCAAATGTCCATCCACTGATGAATGGATAAAGATGTGATTGTGTGTGTGTGTGTGTGTGTGTGTGTGCGTGTGCGTGTATGAAATACACATATCCAGCAATGTGGATGAAACTAGAGAATGTTATACTAAGTAAAATACGCCAAGTGTTGGGATGAGCACTGGGTGTCCTATGTAAGTGATGAATCACTAGGTTCTTCTCCTAAAACTAATACTACACCGTATGTTAACTAACTTGAATTTAAATAAAAAGTAATGGAGGAAAAAAGGTTAAAATGGTAAATATTAGGTGATGTAAATGTTATTAAAATAAAACATTTTAAAAAGGTAATACCTGGCAAGACCATATAAGAAAAATAAAGCCCTCCGTGGGTTTTTAGAACACCACTGAGGCAGTGGTACTGGCCAAATGTGAACCAGTGTTCAGTATTTGTTTCAGATCAGGAAACTGATGCCCAAGATCTTAAAATCAGTAAAGAGTAGCGCTCATAATTAAACTCCAAAGATTTTGTTTTCCCCCTGCTATGCCTAGGCCTTCCAACTCTCAGTCATACAGGTTTGCTCGCTGCTTTGCCGGCACCCTTAATCCAGACCACTCCAGGCCTCCATTTTCTTACCTATCCTCCTACAGGGTGTGCTGTTTTACTTCTGAACACTTTAAAACCACAAGACAGAGCCGAATATGCTTAACATACTGTTAATCACACACCCCCTCCACCTACCCCCAAAACTCTGGCATAGGCTTATTTTTTAAGAAAGAATTTTAAAAAATGGGGTAGACAATCTCAGAAATACATATATGGAAATGACAACAGTGGGAGGAAAACCAAGCTAAGCCCAATCCTAACAATTCTTAATCATCATTCAGATACTTTTTTTTTTTAATTTGATGTGATACTAGGGAGAAGGTTAGCAATTAGATAACTGTTAGAATTGACAGAAAAGACTCATCAGCATATGTCTTATAAAGACTGGAGGAGAGGGGGCATATCCCTTTTTCTAGAGAAACACAAACATGGAAACATGATGGCCCAAGAAAGAGCATTCATCACAAGCAGGATCCACATCTGCAGAGCTTTTGTGACCACAGGGTATGTTCAGAGTGCTGTTTCAAGTATTAGTTGTGCACACAGGCAGTGGACAGTGGCTAAGCCCTCTGGAACCATCTTACCAGAGGAGAGGGAGGTGGTGGTCTGACTTCCTTCAAAGACAGATACTGTCTAAGTTCACAGTGCATGGTGTTCATCCAAACCAGACAGGAACCAAGGGTCTGAGAGAGTGCTGAATCTTTGCCAAGAATGGGATTTCAAGAAGGAAACTGATCTGAATCAAATTTGGATTTAGGTAGAATGAATAAAAATTAAAATAAACCAACAGACTAAACATCTTTCATTGTTCAGGAAGCACTAGCACAGTTTTTGGTAATTTGTGAAACATCTGGCATAGAAATTGTCAGGGTCACTAAATTTCAAGTTACCCCAAAATCCTAGTGATTTTTTTAAAATAGTTTTTTAAGTTTATTGTTTTTGAGAGAGACACAGAACATGAGTGGGAGAGGGAAAGAGTGAGGGAGACACAGAATCTGAAGCAGGCTCTAGGGTCCGCATGGAGCCCAACGCGGGGCTTGAACCCACAAACTGTAAGATCGTGGCCTGAGTTGAAGTCCAACGCTTAACTGACTGAGCCACTCAGGTGTCCCTATTTCTAATTTAAGTTGAAGTCCATATTCTAAAATGCAGGATTATTTGACATTTAAATCCAAACTGGTTTTTGACTGATAATTCCCCTAGAACATTTTGCCAAATCTAGATCTGATCTGAATAATGCTTTGTCAAGGGGTGCCTGGGTGGCTCAGTTTGTTAAGCATCCAACTCTTTAAAAAATTTTTATGTTTATTTATTTTTGAGAGACACACAGTGTGAGTGGAGAAGGGGGCAGAAAGAGGGAGACACAGAATCGGAAGCAGGCTCCAGGCTCTGAGCTGTCAGCACAGAGCCCAGCATGGGGCTTGAACCCAGGAACTGAGTGATTGTGACCTGAAGTGAAGTCCGATGCCTAACTGAGCCACCGAGGCACCCCAAGCATCCAACTCTTGATTTCAGCACAGGTCATGATCTCACAGTTCGTGAGATGGAGCCCCATGTTGGGCTCTGCACTGACAACTTGGAGCTTGCTTGGGATTCTCTGTCTCCTTCTCTCTTTGCCCCTCCCCTGCTTGTTCATTCTCTCTCTCTCTCTCTCAAAATAATAAATAAGCTTAAAAAATGCTGGGGTGCCTGGGTCCTCAGTCAGTGCCCAGTCCTTGATTTTAGCTGATCTCATGGTTCGTGTCTTCGAGTCCCGCACCTGGCTTGGCACTGACAGTGCAGAGCCTACTTGGGATTCACTGTCTCCCTCTCTCGGTGCCCCTTCCCCATCTCAAAATAAATAAACTTAAAAAAAATTTTTTTAGTTAAAAAAATAATGCTATATCAAGAATGGACTATTTTTTTTGTTTTGTTTTGCCTTCTTTTTAACCTAAGGGAAAGTGTTTTTTAATGTTTAGTTTTGAGAGAGAGAGAAGGACACAGAATTCCAAGCAGGCTCCAGCTTCCAAGCTGTCACCACAGAGCCCAATGCTGGACTTGTATTCACGAACTGTGAGGTCATGACTTGAGCCAAAGTCGGATGCTCATCTGACTGAGCCACTGAGCTCCTAACGGAAATTTTTGAAAAAATGTTTATTTTTAAGAGTGAGAGAGAGCACGCACGCAAGTGGGGGAGGGGCATAGAGAGAGAGAGAGGAGACAGAATTCAAAGAACGCTCCAGGCTCTGAGCTGTCAGCCGCGAGCCCGATGCAGGGGCTTGGACTTAGGAACTATGGGATCACGCCCTGAGCCGAAATCAAGAGCTGGAGGATGCTCAACCCAGCTGAGCCACCCAGGAGCCCAAAGGGAAATCATTAAAAAAAAAAAAAAAGGGAAAAATAAATTCTTTAAAGAAATGTTAGAAGATGTTTTCAAAATTAAACCAAGGTTTTTTGAGCCATCAGCCATCTTT
The DNA here is from genome assembly GCF_008692635.1 of Crocuta crocuta. Classification (NCBI taxonomy): domain Eukaryota; kingdom Metazoa; phylum Chordata; class Mammalia; order Carnivora; family Hyaenidae; genus Crocuta; species Crocuta crocuta. The sequence goes on from NW_027532594.1 coordinate 6,918,041, forward strand.
CATCCTTCTGAACTTTTCTCTTTCTGCCCCTTAGTGGCCTTTAAGTAATTGTAGCTCTGGAAACCCTTCCCTTTTTTTTCTCAGTCCCAACCTTCACATGTCTTAACAGTGCCATGCGTGATTACCGACAATTGTGGAAGCCCATTTTCGTGGAATGGAAAGACTGGCCGTTAAACTTTTTAAATGTATGTTTATTTTGAGAGAGAGAGACAAAGAGCGAGCAGGGGAAAGGCAGGGAGAGAGGGAGACACAGAATCGAAAGCAGGCTCCGGCTCTGAGCTGTCAGCACAGAGCCGACGCGGGGTTTGAACTCATGAACTGTGAGATCATGACCTGAGCTGAAGTCGGGCGCTTAACCAACTGAGCCATCCAGGTGCCCCAAGGAATATCTATCTAAAAAAAAATAAATAAAAATAAAAAAAATAAAAAAAAATTAAAAAAAGGAATATCTATCTAAATAGCCATAAAGTCTTATTTCAATATTATATGGTGTAAAGGGCTTAATTTTTATGTACCCAAATCTGAGAGTTTAGTTTTCTTCCACATTTGATCACCTCACTGGGCTTGCTGGTGTACAAAGTTTTGTGAAAAACTTTTCTAAGTGAATGCCCCACTTGTTTTAAATTACTCCCCCTCCCCCCCTTTTTTTTTTCTTAGCAAAAACAGAGAGAAAACATAGTTGCTTAAAAAGACGGGGCGGGGGGCGGGGAAACCAGACCAAACCCTCATTCCATTCAGAGTTCTGTTCATCTTACTTTGAAGTCAAAGGGTAGTGTAAAGTTTTGATTTGCAACAATTCTAAGATTATCCATTAACTACTCTAGCAAGCTTTCTACTCCCTTTGAAATGTACATCTAATTGTTAAAGGGGCCAGGCTCTTTTCTTTGAGTTTATCTTTTAAAAAGTGTATTTTAAGCAGAATGGTCTTTTAGAGTGATGGAGTAGCTTTTTACATGTTGAATGGATGTTTTAGAAAGTACTCTAACCTGCATGTGAGTCAGAGGCAACATGCTGAAGCTGCTAATTTTGGAATGAATAGCAAGTGAGTCAAAGTGCTCTGAACTCCATACCCCTGCTGGAAAGCAGGGAGCTGCAGAAATCATTCTTTATTACAAAACCACTCAAAATGCTGTGTAGCATGTATTGCCCCATTTTTGGAGATAGCATGTAAACATAAAAGTTGCAGGTTCCCTGGCCCGGCCAAAAGAGTTTATTCTTCTAGCGACAAACTGGGCGCTAATGTTTACCTGGTGTCCAGTTTGACGATGTGTATCTGAAGAGGAAGGGCAGGAGATCAGGGAATCAAAATCTTCACAGGCAAGGACAGTTGATGACTGCATTACTGGAATCTGTTTATCTCTCAAAGGGCACAGTAACTGCAACAGCTGTGGGTGTTAACTGCTGTTGATTCCCCCCTCCACCCCCCTGCTCAGTTCTGCAAAGGTAGTTGAAGTTCTACCAGTGCCGAGCCTGCAATGCTCTGGTGAAGCTGTTTTTGTCTTGCTTTCCTGGCCTCCCGAAATTTCTGCCTTTTTTTTTTTTTTTTAAAGCACTCCGTACTTGAGTCAGCAGCTATTACTTCAAGTCCACATCTTTAAATATCCTGTAGTTCCTCGTTTAATTATTCCCCAAAGATGTATAGTTTAACCTCTATGTACAAAAGTTTTATCATATTCTTTATGTAATAAATTATATACATGTTACATAAAAGACCGTAAGCTAAAACCACCCATCCCTTTAAAAAGCTGAAGGCAAGGGCAGTTGTGGCTGAAGACCATGATAGCAGTGGCCAAATAACACAATTTTATAAAATACTATAGATCATTATTGGACCTTTCTTGAGCAGTGACCTGCTTGCTTTGCTGGTACGTACCACCACTGGGTTTCAAGGGTTTCTGGAAGTAAAGTGATTTAGGGTTCCTTTCTATTGGGTGTTCTGTCATGCAACTGTTCGTCAAGGAGAAGCTTGAGTTTCTACTGCACTTACGTCAGTTTTATTGGAGCTGTTTTTATTCTGTGGCTACCCATTTAATTTCCTTCATGGTTGACTAAAAGCCAGAGGGCTCGGCCTGGGTTCTCCATGGAAAAACACCATCTGATGTCTCCCTGTGTCTGGCACTGTGGCTCCTCTGCAGGGGAAGAGGTAGAGAGGGGAGAAGCCAACCCAGCAAGATGACTTTTTCTTTTTTTTTTTTAATGTTTGTTTTTGAGAGTGTGTGTGTGTGAGTGGGGAAGGGGAGAGAGAGAGGGAAAGAGAGAATCCCAAGCGGGCTCTGTGCTGTCAGTGCAGCGTCCAGTGTGAGTCATGAACCTATGAACAGTAAGGTCTTACCTGAGCTGGAACCAAGAGTCGGACTCTAAACCAACTGAGCTACCCAGGCACCACCGCCCCCAACAAGATGACTTTCTTAGGCTCCTACCCCAACCTCTCAAAAAGGGCTCTGTCTCTAGACTCTAGTGAGGGGAGAGGAACCTCTCCCTTCGGCCGGCTGGTCAGAAACATGTCATCTAGGGGCACCTGGGTGGCTTAGTCGGTTAAGTGTCCGACTTCGGCTCAGGTCATGATCTCACGGTTCTTGGGTTTGAGCCTCGCGTTGGGCTCTGTGCTGACAGCCAGCTCAGAGCCTGGAGCCTGCTTCAGATTCTGTGTCTCCCTCTCTGACCCTCCCCTGTTCACGCTGTCTCTCTCTCTCTCTCTCAGAAATAAATAAAAAAACATTAAAAAAAAAAAAAGAAACGTCATCTATAGATGAATGAACTATTGAATCACCGTTTACTTGAAGTAGAGATGGTTGGGAGGAAGGGGAAACTGAGCTACTCTTTGTTTTCTTTCTGTCACGCATGGTGTAGAATGAACAGATATTTTTGGATATGAGTTTTTGGATAACAAAACAATAAATAGGGTTTCACACAATCCACAAATGGCTTCTATGGGTAGCAAAAGTTGTTGCTTGAATGATGAAAAATGTTTAAGGAGCAGGCAGCATTCAAGTTGTCGGCAAGGTTTTGGTAATCCCTGACTGGTATGCAGCCCTGGAGTAAACCAGTTTGAGGACGTTAATAAAAGACTAATTCCTACCCTGAAAATACGTTCACATAAAGTCTACTTGAAACAACTTCTCTACAAAATGATATCATTTCTCATGTAGATAGTGGCCTCTGTTGTAGTAGGCTCTGTGTTCGTTTATAAAGTTAGGTTAAGTAGGGAGACATCTACCCAACATTTTCATGTCCTTAGACATGTAGCCCTTTTTGAGAAATATGAATTTTGCCTAATATTCATGCTTTCTGCTAAACTAACGTGTATGCCTATCTCCAGAGGATGAGACATTGGCAGAGATTCATCAAATAGCCTGCAGCAATCATGGGAGACCCAGGCTGCAAGTAGAACTTACCAGATCTCCTGGGAACTGCTACCTCAATAAGGAAGGATCTCTAGGACCCAGAGATCCAGCATCCCTAGACTCTGTTCTCCAGCCCCCTCCCCTCCCCTAGATTCCCTTACTTAACAACGACCAAAGAAATCTTTTTTGAACTTGCAGATTTGCGCCAAGGGTGAGGAGGCGTATTAGAAGCTGAAGTTCTTGTTTTATTTCAATAGCAGCAACAGCAACACATTTGAATGAAATAACACCCCTTATAGTTGAAGAACTAAGTTTCCACTTAAGCATAATTTGGATTTGCCAAACTCACCACTTTTAAAAGACCCAAAACAATTCACCTTATTATTCCTTTTAAGGATCATTTAGTAGAGCAGGGGGAAAAATAAACCACTAATAAAGGAAAATTAGTTTGGCAAGCATGTGTTCTTAGTTTCATCAAAAGAATGACTGGTAAATTTTTTTTTTTTTGGAATACTGAACAATGCCTTTTAAAAAGTTATAATAGATCCTTTGGGTACTTACTGAAGTAGATTAACACATTAAGTCTGGATTCAAATTCTAAATAAAGCCGATGAATACACATAATTATATCCTACATGCCTTAAATCAGGTTATTCATTTTCCTTGGAACTGAGCTAGAATTCATCTTTCCACTTTGTCTAATTTCACTTACTGAGAGTAATAAGGGCCTGGAGGAATGAGCCAGTTTGGGGTCCCCTTTATCAACAGCTGTCTTATCTTTGCAGCCACCAGTGGATTTCTTAGACCAGCACTGTTCAATAGAAATACAATGTAAGCCATGTATGTAATTTATAATTTTCTTTCCATATTAAAAAAATTTTTTTAATGTCTATTTATTTTTGAGAGAGAGTGTGAGTAGGGAGAGGGGCAGAGAGAGACACACAGAATCCGAAGCGGACTCCAGGCTCTGAGCTGTCAGCACAGAGCCCAACAGCGAGATCATGACCTTAGCTGAAGTCAGACACCCAACCGACTGAGACACCCAGGCACCCCTCTACTTTCCAGTATTTAAAAGAATTACAACAGGGGCACCTGGGTGGCTAAATTGGTTAAGCGTTGACTTCGGCTCAGGTCATGATCTCACAGCTTGTGAGTTCGAGCCCTGCGTTGGGCTCTGTGATGACTGCCTGGAGCCTGCTTCAAATTCTGTGCCTCCACCTCTTTCTGCCCCTACCCTGCTTGTGCTCTGTTTCTCTCTCTCTCAAAAATAAATAAACATTAAAAAAAATTAAAAACAAATGAAATTAGTTTCATGATATGTTTTAACTAATATAGCCAAAATATTATTTCAACATGGAACCAATTTTAAAATTATGGAGATATATTTCTTTTAATTTTTTTTANAGTCAACGCTTAACCAAGGTGCCCCAGGTGCCCCAAATATGGAGATATTTTGCATGTTTTCCCACTCTCTTCTAAATTTTCTGTATTTTACACTTGTAGCACATCTCAATTTAACCAGCTACTTTTCAGGTGCTCAGTAGCCCCTGTGCGGCTGGTAGCTAGCATGTTGCACAGCACCGCGGTGCAGCTGGAGGTGAGGCTGCCGTAGCAAAGCAGGCGAGCTTTTATCTGTTAAGGCAGGACTGGGAGCTTTACCCTAAAGGCTATGGGAGCCATCAAAGGATCTTAGGCAGAGAAGTGTTTTTAGTTTTGAACTTAATCTAGCGGTCTCAGAGAATTCAGAGATGCAGGAGTGGGGGGCTCAAGGAAGCATGCTAGAAGGCCGTTGTCATCTGAGTGAATGATAGGAACCCAAACTAAAACACAGGGAACACAGACCAAAGGAAGTGTGTCTGAGACGGAGAGGAGGTAAAATTATCAGAATTTGGTAGTGACTCCTGGGTCTGTAATCTAGGATGATTTGCACGTTTTTCCCTTGGAGAGCTGGGCCAGAAGTAAAGTGGAGGGAGGGCAGGTTGTGAGGGGGAGAGGACGTCAGCATGTCGTGTTCACTGTGAAGTGCTATAAGGCTGAGGTCTCAGGACAGCTGTATAGAAAAGGTGGGACTTGAGCAGAGTCTTAAAGAATGGGTAGGATTCAGAAAGTCAGAGAAGAGATAGCAGAAATGTAAGAGGTAAGAATGTATGAGATGTGTTTAAGCAACACTATTTGAATAAACCTGTCCTGCTGGGCCAGATGGGATTAGGGCTGAGATCAAAGCCAGCCTTATGCAGTTTGCAGACATGTTTTGTTGGCTCGCGTGGGGTTGGATCATGCTGTGTTTTAAATTTAAGGTAGATGCCAACATTTCCACACACACAAAATTTCTGACTCCCTTTTAAAATAAAAGGGGACTGGGAGGTGGACTTGGCAGCTTAAGTATATGTTCCCTCTCTCCAGGAAATCTGTTTCACTCCTTCATGCCACTTGCCTGAGTCCTGTAGATATTTGAGTTCTTTGCTTTTGAGTCAAGGATCAATAGGTAATAAAGGCACAAAGACGACTGGTGACAGATTAGGAAGGGCTTTTAATACCAAACTAAATATAAATGTAAACGGTGGTCAACTAATGAATGAGGGATTGATCAGATTAAAGTCCTATTTAGAAGAATTATTCCAGACCAGTGTGGAAATACAGAAGTTAGGGAGAAGAGTTACCAGATTTGGAAGGGAGAAGACATATACGATGGTGTTGGCATATCCAAGTGGGCCTAAAATGTGAAATGGAAGTTTCTTAAGAAGACGTCATGCCTCAAGGCTACTTAGGACCGCTTGGAAACCAATGGGCCATTCAGCTTGCAGGGTAATTTGCATGTTTTTAGAATTCAGGCCAAAGTCTGGTGTAGGGAACAGCAAGTCTGACTGTTTGAACCAACTGTTTGGGTTAGTTAAACCATCTCTGTGATTTCAGAGAAAACAATGGCAGTAGAGACATGCTTTTTGTCCTTGTGAGTACAGATAGATGATCACTGAGAAAATGGAAGGGCTAAGATAGGGGTGAAACTTGGGGGCTGTGGGAGCAAAGCTTATGTCAGTGGGTGCTGAGCTGCTGCGTGTTTTTCACCCAGTATAACACCTGGCTGGTCACACTGCCTTTTAAAACATTGTCAGGTTGTTTCACAGTCATTAAGTACACTGCAGATAGAGAGAAAAGGTCCTTGAAAAAAGACAGGTTAAAATTGGGTGCTCAGTCAGTTAACCAACTGATTCTTTTTTAATGTTTATTTATTTTTGAGAGAGAGAGAGAGAGATGGGGGGCGGTGGCAGAAAAAGAGGGAGACACAGAATCTGAAGCAGGCTCCAGGTTCTGAGCTGACAGCACAAAGCCTGATGTGGGGCTCAAGCTCACGAACTGCGAGATCATGACCTGAGCTGAAATTGGACACTCAACCGACTGAGCCACCCAGACACCCCAACCAAAAGGGTAAATATGTTAGGTGATAGATATGTTAAATAACTTGATGGGGGAACCTTTTTATAATGTATATGTGTTATCAGTGATAGGTCATATATTTTAAATACTTGAGGTACTATTGCTATCTCCATTTTACAGACAAGGCAACTGAGGACCTAGAGGTTAAGGAATTACTCAAGGTCACAAGCCTGATAAGGGATGGAACCAAGACTTGAACCCAAGCAGTCTCTCCTAGAGGCTTTTCTCTTAACCACTGTGTTAAACTGCCTCTGTTATCTGTCTGTTCTGATGCCACACAGATAGGCAAATTTGCAGGTTGGGAACCTTACTTACGCTTTTATCCCAGAAACTCCACTCCAGCTTATTTCAGAGGTGTCAGTTTGGTTCAGGTCCTCCTACAAGACACAAAACTGCCTTAAACTGCCTGTAAGGAGAACAGATAGGGGCGCCTGGGTGGCTCAGTTGGTTAAGCATCCGACTTCAGCTCAGGTCATGATCTCACAGTTCATGGGTTCAAACGCCGCGTCGGGTTCTGTGCTGACAGCTAGCTCAGAGCCTGGAGGCTGCTTCAGATTATGTGTCTCCCTCTCTCTCTAACCCTCCCCTGCTCATGCTGTCTCTCTCTCTCTTTCTCAGAAATATATGAAACATTAAAAAATAAAAATAAACAAAAAAAGGAGAACAAATAAAAAAAATCAGGTCCTGGGGTGACCTTGAGAGAACAAGGTTGAATGGTGTGTTCAGAGTATGTTCTCTTCCTTTAGCTAATGGCTCGATGCCAACTTCTAAAATGTGCGTTGGTCACCTTTTTTTGAAATAGGACCTCTCTTAACAATTCTCCCTTCTTTTGTGCAAGCTAAATTATGTTAGCTCTGCCTTCGTATGTCCTGATGAACAATGATCACAGGAGAAATTTGATAAATATTTGGAATTGGAAGGAGGTGAGAATCCATAACATTATGGAGATACAAAGGCGTTGTGTGTCAAAACTTGTCAATTTTTTTCTACTGTTCTTAGTGCTGCTTCTTTCTCTCTGGTCCACAGATGAAATATGTGAATGAAAGATTTCAAGATGGAAAAAACAAAGAGGTGGTTCTCATGTGCATTGGCATCACTTCAGGAGTCGGACGGTTGCTCTTTGGCCGGATCGCAGATTATGTGCCTGGTGTGAAGAAGGTTTATCTTCAGGTACTTTCTTAAGCCGCTTTCCCCCCAGCAGAATGGTCTTTGTCACCTCATGGCTCGTTATATATATCTATTTGCTTACATTCTTCCATAAAAATGACAAATGTTTTCTAGAACCTAACTTCTACCAGCAGTTTTTCAAGGGCAAAATCAGATATAAATGTTGGGTTTTCAACATGAGAAATTAACGATCAAACAGCAATCTTATTTGTTTTGTTGGGACTCCACCAAATCAGGGTGGTTTTTGCCCACTGCTTTTCCCTAAGAATGTTTCATTTCTGGCACAGTTCTCACAGTCATGTGCCTTTTGCACGATCTTGTGAAATTCAGGGGTGTGTTTCTTTTGAACTTTTTTACTGCACGTGGCCTCTGGGTGTTGAGGGGTGTGCACTACACAAATGCTAATTCCAGGCTCACACGGACACTCATTTGACACACACTTAAACGACTCCTCCGTGCCAGACACCGTGCTAAATGCTGCGGATGAAGCATGAAACATGGTCTTTGCCCTCAATTAGTGGCGAACGGTCTCATGGGGAGACAGATGAAGCAGTGTTGCAGCAAAGGGGAATAATGGCCATGCTAGGCAGGGCTGGAAACATAGGCACCAAACCTCTGAATCACTAGCGAGGCTCTGAACAGGCCTCCTGGCTGGTGTGGTGGTAAGAGGTGAGTGACAGCCAGAAAGAGAAGGAAGACAGAGAAGTGTGTTCCAAGCAGAGGAAACCGCACAGGCAAAGACGTGGAGGTGAGACATAGTATATTATGTCTGGGAAACTGAGTGTTTGAATGGAGTAAAGGGAGAGCGGTGAACTGATTGGCTGCAGGGAGGCAGGAGGCAGGTTAGGAAGAAGGTGACACTATCCTAAAATCTACCAGGAGCCACTAGAGGGTTTTAACCAAGGCAGTGACATGACAGGAGTTGTCGTTTAGTAAGGTGAGTGCCCTAGCCGTGGGCGGTGACACGGGAGGGCAGGAGCTCAGGTAGTCACAAAAGGCTACACGTGGTGCATCTCTGTTTCGGTGGAGTGGCCGGAGCAGGCAGCGCCACAGAGACAGAGTGGATTCCTGGTGGCCTGGGGCTGGGGGAGGGCGGTGGGGGATAACTGCTGCAGGCTCTGGGGGTGCTTCCTGGGGTGGTATAAATATTCCAAAACGAGGCAGTAGTGACAGTTGTACAACTTTGTTAGAGGACTAAAGCCCACTGGATTATTTACTTTAAATGGGTGAATTTTATGATATATAAATTGATATCTCTATCAAGCTGTTATTTAAAAAAAAAAAAGAGTGGAGGCAGGGTAGGTACTAGTATTAGTTGGAGGCTGTTGAAGTAGTGTAGGCAGGAGGGGCCAAGGCAGAGACCCTGGAATCCAACAAGAGTGAAGTCGGGCTGTGGGAATAAGAGTGTGATGGAGCCACGAAGCCAGGTCTGAGATCTGTGGCCCCAGTGACAGTGGATGGTTGTGCTGTTGAGTCAAGATTAGTCATTTCAGTAAATGGGAGTAAGATGTGGAGTTCACTTTTGCCATGTTAAATTTGTGGTGCTTATGAGAGAGCCAGGCTGCATGTGGAGCTCCCGAGAGTCGAAGGGACCCAAGGGACTTCGGCATTCGTGGGCTGTGTGGGTAAGCAGAGGACCAGGGGTGTGCATGGAGACTGAAGGGAGTGGCCAGCTCAGTGGGAAAGAAGCGGGCATAGAGTGTTTCAGGGATAGGAGGGGGCAGAGGATCGGTAGCTGGTGAGAGGGCAAGCACATTAAAGCCTAAAAGGTTTTCATTGCATTTAGCAACAGAGGTTCAGTGCAGTGGCAGGTGCTAAAGATTGATCATGATTAGGGGCGCCTGGGTGGCTCAGTCGGTTCGGCTCAGCTCATGATCTCGTGGTCCGTGGGTTCAAGCCCTGCACTGGGTGCTATGCTGACAGCTCAGAGCCTGGAGCCTGCTTCAGATCCTCTGTCTCCCTCTCTCTCTGCCCCTTCCCTGCTCATGCTCTGTCTTTTTCGGTCTCTCAAAAATAAATAAATAAACGTTAATAAATTTAAAAAAAAGATTGATCATGATTAGTGGAATAAATGGAAATGTAGTCTACTTTGCCCAAAAGCTTGACCGTGGAAGGAAAGTGAAGGGGAGCCCAGGGAAGAGGGCAACTTGAGACTGGGGAATTGAGTGTGCCAGCTCACTGTATCGATAGGAGGCAGTTTTCGAGCTGGGCCTTGAAGTAGAGCTGGGATTTACGTGCAGGAAAATGACTGGAAAAAGCATTCATTACAGATTAAGAAACTTCCATGAGTTGATTTGAAATGACCCAGCCACTATTTATTGAGTACTTCCATGTGCCAGACAGTGAGCTAAGTGCCCCACATGCAATCTCCCTTATTCCTTGCCCCAGCCCTAAGACGAAAGTATCGTCATTTTTTCCACTCAGGTACGAGCCCTAGGGAACAGAGGCTGCCTCACTGTGGGTATGTAGAAAGGAGTCTGGCCACATAGCAGAAGGAAGCGTAGAAAGCTGGTAGAGTGTTACTTTTACAAGTATTTACTGTATTTTTATCGTTCCCCCTTTTATTAAAATCTAACTGGATATTCTTGTGGAACATTTGGTTTTGTTCTCAAGTGTCAAGAGAACCCTCTAATGGACATTTGATGCATTACAGACTTTTAAAAATATATTTATTTTGAGAAAGAGAGCATGCAAGCAGGGGAGGGGTAAAGAGAGAGGTAAAGAGAGAGAGAGAACTTGAAGTAGGCTCTACAGTGTCAGCACAGAGCCCAACATGGGGCTCGAAACTGTGAAATCATGACCTGAGCCGAAATCAAGAGTCAGACGCTTAATGGACTGAGCCACCCAGGCGGCCCTACATTATAGACTTTCAGCTTCCTTTCCCAGCCCTGCAAAAGGTTGTGTCTACTGTGCTCCAGCCTAGACCTTGGTGGGGTGATACAAACAAGACATACATGGCCCCCGAGTTCCTGGTGCAATACCGGAGGCAGGAAGAATGAAGAACTCAAGAAGGCAGGGAGAGTGACCAGGGAAGAGGTTGGAAAGCTAGGAGGGGCCAGGTTATACAGGGCCTCGAAAGTCCAGCTGAAGAGATTTTGCTTTAAGTGTTGTGAGTCTTCGTTAGCGAATGAAGTGGTCTGCTTTCACATTTTAAAGTCATTGTGGAAGATGTGGGACACCTGGGTGGCTCAGTCGGTTAAGCGTTCCACCTCAGCTCAGGTCATGATCTCGCGGTTCATGGGTTCGAGCCCTACATCGGGCTCTGTGCTGACAGCTCAGAGCCTGGAGCCTGCTTCGGATTCTGTGTCTCCCTCTCTCTCTGACCCAGCTCTGGTCAAGCTGTGTGTGTGTCTCTCTCTCAGAAATAAATAAAAAACATTAAAAAAAATTAAAGTCACTGGAGGATAATTTACTGGGTGGAAGCAGTAATGCATTCTCCACAGTAGTATATGCTGAATCACGGGTGACATGACTGCATTTCAGAGAGCCCATGGAGGAGGAGGAAGGCCTTCAGTGTGTCCCGAGGCTGCTGGGAGCCACCCATGCTCTCCTCCTGTGAACACAATGGCACAGGAGCCAACACAGACCTTACCTGTGTGGCTACTGCACTCACTCCTTTGTATCACTCCCCTCCTCTGTCTCCTTTTTCCTGGCTTCCCTGCCCAACTCCCAACCATTCGGTGTGGCCTTTGCTTCTTGGCTGCTCTCTGCTGTTGGCAGCCCCAGCTCTGCCTGTTTGCTTCCTCCGTTCTCTTGCCCTTGCTGGCTGGCTGCCTTCCGGCCTTTAGGAATTGGAATGCTCCCATTCCTTACCTTGCTGTCGTTCGTGGCGCAGACATACCCACTGCCTGCTTTTGTCTGTTACAGCCCACCTCCGCCCTGTCTCCTAGCAGCTGGGCACAGATCACACCTCACAGCCTCCCACACAGTCTAATTTCTGGTCACAGGCATCTTGGGTTTGGGAGACTGCAGAGCAGAAAAGCACAGGCTCTGGAGTGAGACATAAGTTCATTCCATTCCTCGTCACCAGCTGTCTTCAGGACCGGCAGAGGGCTGTGGTAAGGATTCATGGTGACAACTTATGTAAAGTGCCGGCCCAGAATGGAGGATTAATGAATCCTTGCTGTTATTGTGTGGCTTGAGAGGGGCAGACAGGGGAGAATCCCAAGCAGGCTCCAAGCTGCCAGTGCAGAGCCCGACACGGGGCTCAAACTCGGGAAACCATGAGATCATGACCTGAACTGAAATCAAGAGTCGGACGCTTAACTCACTGAACAACACAGGCATCCCCTTTTCATTTCATCTAATACTGAAGCAAATCCTGATTTGGAACAGATCTCAAGAATGGAGACTTCAGTTATCCTGAACTAGGTTAGATCTTTGCTTATACAGCACTTAGCTTATAGATCACTCACATTTTGCTGAAGAGTCCTGAATTTAAACACTATCAAGATCCTGGCTTCCAGGTATTTTCAGCTAACAGATTTTTTTTTTTTTAAGTTCATTTATTTTGAGAGAGAGAGGGACAGAGAGAGCACAAGCTGGGGAGGAACAGAGAGGGGGGGAGAGAGAGAGAGAGAGAGAGAAACCTCAAGCAGGCTCCGCACTGTCAGCACAGAGCCCAACATGGGGCTCAGACTCATGAACTGTGAGATCATGACCTGAGCCAAAATCAGGAGTCAGATGCTTAACTGACTGAGCCACTCAGGCGCCCCCAGCCTAACAGTTTTAAATGCTGAGAGATGACAGAATTGCATTATATGGAATAATAATGGTTAAAGGCTTTCTGCTCTGGGTTCCTAGCCAGAGGCTCTGAAAGTCTGGAAACTTTATATTAAATAAATTTGTAGAAGCAACGCTTGAACCTAACTGTGGCCAGTTGCATGTCTGCCTCTGTAAATGCCTCCTGCTTATTCAGGTGCAGCTCATTTTTCCTCTTGAGCTATACTTAGATTCCTGAGCAGAACTTAAACTGACATTTCTCCAAGAATGTTCTCTCTGTGATAGAAATAGGGAGGGATAATATTAAAAAAATGATAATAATTCTTTTGGTTCTTAAAGTATGTAAACTAAATCAAGCAAGGGGTTATTCTTATAAAGCCTATAATATTGTGACAGAAGAGGGGCGCCTGGGTGGCTCAGTCGGTTGAGCGTCCGACTTCAGCTCAGGTCATGATCTTGCAGTTTGTGGGTTTGAGCCCCTCATTGGGCTCTGTACTAACAGCTCAGAGCCTGGAGCCTGCTTCGGATTCTGTGTCTCCCTCTCTCTCTGCCCACCCCCCTCCGCCCCCTGATCATGCTCTGTCTCTCAAGAATAAATAAATGTTAAAAAAAATTTTTTTTTAATATTGTGACAGAAGATACTTCCTTGGATGGTTTTAAGAAAACAACAGCAAGAAATACATCTCAACTGTCAATGCCTTATCAAATTAAATGTCATTGCCAGAGACTAGAAGAGAATTAGGGACCTTTGAATACCTTACTTAAATCTAACCAGAGTTGCTGTGTTCGAGGGGAGGAAAATAGACTGTAGTAATATTAAATTTATTCATCTTTCACACTGGGGCCCAGTATCTACATATCAATATTTGATGTATGGATCAATATATATTTTTTAAAGTTATTATTTATTTAGGAATCTCTACACCCACCATGGGGCTTGAATTCATGACCCCGAGATCAAGAGTTACACGCTCTTCTGACTGGGCCAGCCAGGTACCCCTGGATCAATATTTATTTGAGGAAGTGATGAAGTACGGAATCTCTCATGTGAACAGTTTGCGAGCTATTTTCTGAGAAATGCTAAAGAATAAAATGTATAAATTCCTATGAACTCCATTCTTAAAGAAAAATCAAGAAATTTTACTTTTAAATAAAAATTTCTCTTTAAGTTATTAAAATTTAACAGTTTCAAATAATAACTAACAATTATTGCCAAATAATTGAAAGAGAAGATAGTTAATATAGTTTGAACTGAGGAGAACTTGTAGGCAGGTAAAGTGTTAAGAAATTATATGCTTCAAATATATAGTAATAAATTCAAAACCCTTACATGAGTGATTTTTTACAAAACTAACCAAAGAACAAAAATTGCAAGGGGCCAAAAATGTATCAGGATAGCTACCAAAAGTAAAGCACCTGGGTCTCATGTTACATAAATTTGTCCAACAAAAACATTCATTTATTGACCACAATTGACTTTGTGCCAAGTAGTATGCTAGGCTTTCACTAATTCAGTGTGGTTCTCTTATCTTGGAAGAGATTTGTAGTGAACAAAATAGTAAAAGAATAGGAAACACATTCAAAGAAAAAAATATTCTTGAAAGCTGACACATAGAATAGTTACAGTGGCATGCTTGTGCATGTTTGGTCTGTGGCTCTACCAATTAAATCCATCGAATGTGGTCCCACATTCAATGTCCTGAAGTTTTATTCTAGATTCTCTGGAGTTTGTGATAATAGAGAAGTTTCTAAGATTCAAATGATTTTCTATGTTTATCTCCTTTTATGTTTTGTAGGTAGAGTTAAAAATGTATATATAATTAAGACTATTAAAGTATGGTTACTTTATCAATAACTCCTGGAGTCTTTACCTATTTGTGAATTTCAAACCAATTTCTACATTTTGATTTATTTTTAGATCTGTTTGTATAGATGGGAAGCATCAGGAAGCCTTTTTACTTGCTCAAGGTCGCAGAATGCTGGGACCTGGTCTTATTCCCCTGGACCTTTATTGTTTCCAACCAATCAGGCTGCAAGCCCAATTATATCCATGCTAAGAAATTCTCTGTGTTTTCATTGAAGTTGGGTTGGAGAAAAAGATGTTTAAGTAGAAAATAAAAAATCAGGAGAATGGGAGATTGTTCTTTAGTAAATGCGAAGTGCCCCACTCATTAAAAAATATTTTTTTTAATGTTTTATTTATTTTAGAGAGAGAGATAGAGACACTGTGAGCAGGGGAGGGTCAGAGAGAGAGGGAGTTATAGAATCCGAAGACAGGCTCCAGGCTCTGAGCNCTCAAATGTCCATCAGTAGATGAGTGGATAAACAAAATGTGGTGCAGCCATACAACGGGACATGACTCGTCCATACAAAGGAATGAAGTATTGTACCCGTACATGCTCCCATATGGTGAGCCTTGAGAACATTGTGCTAAGTGAAAAAAGCCAAATACAAAAGGTGACATACTGTATGATTTTATTGATATGAAATATCCAGAATGGGAAAATCCATAGAGGCAGAGAACGGTCTGATGGTTTCCAGGGGCTAGAGGGACAGGGATTGGGGAATACCTGTTTAATGGGTATGGCATTCCCTTCTGGGATGATAAAAATATTTGGGGACTAGATGGAGGTGGTGATTATACAACACTGTGAATGTGGTAAGAGCCACAGAAATGGTTAATTTAATCTTAATGTTATGACACATTTCACCTTGAGAAATCTTCTGAATAGTATAAAGGTGTCTCATGTTCAATATTACTGGGTGCCAGTTGAATTATTAGATAGCAATTTGATAAAATCAGGATAAAATTCAAATGTATGTATTATCCTCTGTGATTGGCATGTAAGGGGCTCAGTGAAAGTTCATTCTCATGTCCAGAACCGCACATATCTAGCAATTTTTCCAACTGGGAACCTAGACATGAATCAGGCGAGCAGAGTCACTGAAGGTCACAGTCTCCCTGTAGGCGAACCCTCCAGCCCTTCTTCGCCTGCCCACAGGTAATAGACTGTTCACGCTATTTTCACACCTTACAAACTTAGGTTTCTAGGGCTTCCAAGTCAAAAGCAGATTAGAAGCAGCACTTTGGTAGGAATGGTGTTTGCAACTAGAAATAACTGATAACAGAGCAAGAACAAGGAGATGACCAGAAACGTCCAATGTTGGCAGCACTGCACACGGCGACTGGCAGCAGCAAGCTCCTGGCTCCCGGCAGGTTCTCACGGATCACAGTATTACAGGCCAGACATGAGAACTAGCATTCATCGGTAAGGAGGTGTCAGCATATGCAGAATATTCTGATTCAGAAGATAGGAGAATTGCAGTTTTAGGTTTCTATCTAGAATATATGCACACTTAATGTGTCAGAATTGACAGATTCTCAGCTATTTAGAAAGGTCAGATACTCAAGATAGTGTGTTCCCTGGACATTTCCGATAACTGAGGTTTTATAGTAAAAGTTACAGAAAGTTAAAAAAACGCTAAGATAGGGGCACCTGGGCGACTCAGTCGATTAAGTGTCCGACTCTTGGTTTTGGCTTGGGTCATGGTCTCACAGTTCGTGGGTCTGAGCCCCACACTGAGTTTTGCACTGCCATTATGGAGCCTGCTTGGTGTTCTCTCCCTCTGTCCCTCCCCTGCTCACTCTCTCTTGAAAACAAACAAACAAACAAACAAAAAACCCACTAAGATAACTTAAAATCTGGATTTTGTGGGGTGTCTGGCTGGCTCAGTTGGTAGAACATGTAACTCTTGATCTCAGGGTTGTAAGTTCCAGCCCCATGTTGGGTGTAAAGATTACTTAAATAAAAAAATTTTTTTAATCTGGATTTTGATAGAGAAATTAGAAATAAGGAGTATTTGAAATAACAGTTTTCAGAAGCAGAGCCCAAGGATACATTAAAGTGCAAACATATATTCTTATGTTTTACTCCCACGTGCTGACAAATGTATTTCACAGTCTTTTTCATCCTCTTAGATCTATAATTTTTTTTATGATTTCAGATTATAATTTTAAATACAGTTTCATGTTATTCCACAAAGAAATAGGCCCAAGAAAGGTTTGAAATGTAGGCATCGTAGGGTATGTGTGCATGGGCGAACTTTCAGCTTGGTGGTCTATCCACTTTCCCCTTAAATAAGAACGGTTACACCATGGGTCAGAATACCCATCAAATGGCCTTTGAGTGGTTTTGAGAAAGCCAAAGCTTGGCTGCAAATATTTTTTTCCATGTAATATCTTGGTATGAAAACCCATAGGCCTGTAGTCTGTGACAAGATCAAAGATCTTTTCCTCCTATCCGCAAAGATTTATACCTCAGACCCATTTCCTAGGAAATGTCTGATATTTGAGATGGTTGAACTAGTCCTGCTGAGATGAAGTTATTAGCTTAGAAGAGTAGGCTGTCAGTGTGACTGATCTGAGACCCCTAAGAGCCACATTTGTTCTCGCTTGGTGACAGTTTTTTCCCTTCTCAGGGTTACTTCGTGACAAGCTGGGCTCCTATGATGTGGCATTCTACCTCGCAGGAATCCCTCCCCTTATTGGAGGTGCTGTCCTTTGTTTTATCCCATGGATCCACAGTAAGAAGCAAAGAAAGATTGATAAAACCACTGGAGGAGAAAAGATGGAGAAAATGTTGGAGAACCAGAACTCTCTGCTGTCAAGCTCACCTGGAATCTTTAAGAAAGAATCTGACTCTGTTATTTAATGTCTTTCTTACATACCTCCACCAGACTGGACTTGCTTTTGGAAGTTCAAGCAAGTTTTCCTTTTATATGAATTGCAAATTTCTTATTTTTTTAATTACATCCTAAGAATAGCACAATAATGGGAAATAGAACCCTTATTACTACAAGAGCCATTTCTGCCACTAAATAGCTAGCTAGCTGTTTGATATTTCCATGAGTTTGGGGGCAGAGACTGGTATATGAAAACATGTCTGAAAGTCAAATACTGAGAGAATTGAGGCTATCTCAGTAAAAAGCAACTTTGGAAACTGTGAATGCTAATAAGCTTATACAGATATTTAAAAATACCTCGGGGCACCTGGGTGGCTCAGTCGATTGAGCGTCCGACTTTGGCTCAGGTCATGATCTCACCATTTGTGGGTTTGAGTCCCGCATTGGGCTCTGTGTTAACAGCTCAGAGCCTGGAGTCTGCTTCGGATTCTGTGTCTCCCTCTCTCTCTGCCCCTCCCCTGCTCGCATTCTCTCTCCCTCTCTCTCTCCTCCCTCTCTCTCTCCCTCTCTCTCTCTCTCTCAAAATAAATGTTAAAAAAAATTTTTAAAAAATAAAAATACCTCAAGCTATACTGAAAGGGTTGCAGTTTGGTTAGGACTGGAAGTAATGTTTATTGTCTCACATGGTGTTTTTAGTTCTGGTATCTCCGTTTTAATTTCTTCTGATGTTTGGAAACATTTTACATTTAAGCCTGGATTCTAGATGATGTCACACCTACCTAAACTTCAAGTCTGTGTTAATACTGCTTGCCTGCTGTTAAATAAGATATGAAATTAAGTTGTTATGACTTGCTCTAGTGTCAAGGGAATTTCTTGGTGCTGATGGTGACACTGTGTTCAGATTCAGTATATATGAGATGAAAAGGATCCTGTTCATCAGGGCAGAGCACTTCAGAAATCAGGCATTTCTTCCACTTTTTGTTCCCTTTTGGTTTGCAGTGTGTTTTACTCAAGTAGCCAGAAACACCCCAAATTTCTGAAATTGTTTAAATTTTAACAATAAAGTAAACTAGAATGAATGAAACAGATTCTGCAATTTTAACGTAGAATTTTTCTGACTTCTGAATTTGTTGGCACGAGACTTGACATTTCAGCAGTCTTACCGAGCATGTTATCAGTTTCAGGTGCAAATGGAGAAAAAATTTTTTAATCATGCAGAAGATATTTCTGATGGAAATAATTGCTCAAATTGGTTTATAAATTTAATGGGTCTTGAAAGGTTAAAAGCACTTATAAAGAGAAACAGCTTCTGTATTTCCAGAACTTTGCACTCATCAGTAGTTATCCTAGCACACTCCCCGTTAACATTCCCAGTGTTTTTTCTATTTATACAAAGACACTGGTATGAGAGCTATTAAAATTCTAAGGACCTAAAATTAAAACCAAAGTCATGCCATGACCTATACTCATCTACAAAAGAACAGGGACAATTTCCTTATTCTGAAACTATACTTTAGTAGTACACATTTCTTATGTCTCTGAAAATTAATAATATGCAAAGAATATTTAAATCCTAAGTATAATGTGTATTAGAGCTTCCTCAAATGTAGCTTGTTCAGTTGGGAAGAATGCTGTCTTTTTCTAAAGCATTCCAGGATCCATATGTTTCTAACTTCTCTGGATGGAGAGAAACTTAATCTATGATCTCCCTGCTTTTCTTTTCAGCTTCTTATTGTTTCTTTGTCTCTAGCTGAGCATATAGATACCTGAAGAGCAAATGAATGGGTAGTGGTTAATGGAGGTGGGGCAGGGCACACAGGGGGCTGGAGGGAAACAAGGCAGTTAATTAAACAGCTAGCAGACCCAAAAGTTCAAAGTAGGAATGCTGAGTGTGGATTTTTTTAAAATAGGATTTTAAATGATTTTTGATTGTGAAGACATCATTTAGCATGTAATTTCCTATATATGAAACTTGTGTAATTTGGTTTTTTGAAGGTTCTGTTGCTTAAAAGAACAACTATATTTTGACCATGCTGTCCTTTCATATTCTCATGTTAAAGCTTTTAGAAAATGACTTAGAAATGATAATGTAAGATATTATTGGATTCTTCATTTATTCATGCCCAGTTATATAAAACATACAATAAGACCAATCACCAAACTTGCCATTATAAAAAAAAATTTTTATAGTTTAGCATAGACTCCTAAGACTGCCCCCACCCCCATTTACAGAAAGAATTCTAAAAGAGAAAATTTACTCTGTAAAGACCTCCATAATCTTTTCCCTTTCAAAATTTGGCTGATTTTAGAAAGAAAAAAAAAAGGAATAATCTCACTTGCTCTTGCTTGGTTAATTTCCATAATAAAAGAGTAAAGTGACTTAAGCATTAATAGTATTTAGTATAGTATTTAGATCTCAGAATATTTTGTGTACAGTATTAATATAGGCAGCTTTCAGTCTAATGGAATGAATTAAACGGGATCTCTGATACTGAAACAGCTCCACTATATAAGAGACTGTTAGGGGGAGGTCTGTGCTATAATAATATAAAGTTAAAAAGCATAAACGATGTTCAATTCTATAAGATTCATATTTCATATTGTTGGGCACAAAAAGTTCTAGAAGTCTGAAGCTCAAAGATGGAAATGAAAAATACTAATATTCATAAGGATTTGCGTTTTAGACAAGAAATAGTACCCTAATCTTTCAAAGTAAATCCTTTCTAATTTCTGAACAGCATGTTACTATTGCAATAAAGTGACTCGATGGGCCTAAATTTTTTGGTTCAATTCAGATACTTTTTTGAGAGGAAAAGAACAGAGTCAGAATTCTGATTTCTAGCCCATCATCCTAGTTCTGATAAAAATCAGCAAATTCTCAAATTCAAACTGTATTTGAGGCCAACAACATAAGGGGGCAATTATTCCTCTTTACAGAGACTCTGGATCCGACACTGTTGCCCATGGATCTTCCAGAAACATTTTAGTTAAATTTTACTACAGTAGATATTGGTAGGATTCACCCATTTCAGTAGTATTAAACCACCCCGATTGATATTTCATTCAAAATTTATAAGTTTCTTTGACCCCAGTTGCAATCCTTAGTCTGCAGTCCTCCCATAAGACTGGAAATTGCACTGTGCTTGCATTAAGCTTCAAATCCTATTCATAAATAGAAATGAGACTTCATTTGTACTTCCTAATCCATCATATCTTTTATACATGTTTGGAGAAGATCCCATCCCAAGAATGGAGAAAACCTTAACTCTGTTACCTTCAACTTTCCACACTTTTAAAGTAAATGCACACCTAACTGTAAAGTAAACATAGGCTTGTTTTTACTTCTGGTAATTCTAATCCTTTCAATTGCATTTAAGAATAATTTAATCCAGCGTGGGTAGCATGAGGGGACTTCCTGGCCTTGCACTTTCCCACCCCCTTTTCTTTTTTTGATGTTTATCCATTTTTGAGGTGGGGGGACAGAGACTTTGAAGTGAGCTGCCTGCTGACCAGCACAGAGCCTAACGTGGGACTCGAACCCACAGAACTCTAGATCATGACCTGAGCCGAAGTCGGACGCTTAACCGACTGAGCCACCCAGGCACCCCTCCCCCCGCTTTCCCCCAACCCTTGCCTTCTTAGGCCTCTTTTGCTTACTCTATTATCTGTATCCTTATCATTCTTTCCCCCTTTACTTCCCTCTGTCTCTCAAAAACCTGCTCAAGAGTCCGTTGACATCCTGGCTTAGCTCCACTGGCTGCTCAGCTGCACTACTTACTGGTCCCTATGGCTTCAGAGGATGGAATCCCATCCCATTTCATGTCACCTTTCACCTGGTAAACAGCCTTCTCTCAGCCTTCAACTCAGAGTTCTGTTGGTCTACACTGAAAACACTATTTGTGATTAAAATTTGGGGAGGAAGTGATATGTGTTATATACTTGGCATCTTTTGTGCTAATATATAAAACTTTATTTAAGTGTTTAAAGCTTTCAAAGAAAAGACCGTCAAGGTCTTAAATATTTTCAGAGAGCATAATTTTTTACTTTGATTTCATATTCCATTGAGAGCACATCACGGAAGATGCTGTGGGATGGGGTGGCCTCTCAGATGCTGCTCCTAACAAATCTGCCACAGGCTGTGTTATACTTTATGGTAAATGTGTTAAATCCCAGAGTCCACTTGTAGAGGTACAAGTGGAAAGGATAAGTTAATTAGCTCTGATTTTAAAAATATATAAACAGGGATGCCTGGGTGGTTTAGTCACCTAAGCATCCACTTCTTGGTTTCAGCTCAGGTCATGATCTTTCAGTTCATAGGATCGAGCCCAGCATCAAGTTCTGTGCTGACAGTGCAGAGCCTGCTTGGGATTCTCTCTCGCCCTCTCTCTCTTCCTGTCTCCCGCCTCACCCTGCCCCCCACTTCTCAAAATAAATAAACTTTGAAAAAATATGCAAACAATCAGGGTTGCCTGGGTGGCTCAGTCGGTTAAATGTCCAACTTTGGCTCAGATCATGATCTCTCAGTTTGTGAGTTCGAGCCCTGCGTTGGGCTCTGTGCTGACAGCTCAGAGCCTGGAGCCTGCTTTGGATTCTGGGTCTCTTCCTCTCCCTCCCCCCACTCCTGCACTCTCTCTCACTCTCTCAAAATGAAAACATTAAAAAAACCTTTTAAAATATGTAAACAACTTAAGTTTTAGACCCCTTAGGAAATTTCTAACTAAAAATTTCATTGTTGCTGCCATAAACATTAAGGAGCAATTTTTGCATTAGGCTAAAAATTGTTGCTTTTTCCAATGTGTGAAAAGGAGAAGGAAGTAAACAGTATTTTACATTTATATTCTTAAAATTTTTTTAAATTTTTATTTCTTTGGAGAGAGAGAAAGAGAGAGAACACAAGCAGGGGAGGGGCAGAGAGAGAGAGGAGAGAGAGAATCCCAACTAGGCTCTACACTGTCAGCACGGAGCCTCCTGTGGGGCTTGAACCCATGAATTGTGAGATCATGACGTGAGCCGAAATCAAGAGTTGGACACTTAACTGACTGAGCCACCCAGGAGCCCCATACATTTATATTCTTTACTTTGAATAACAAGTGGTATCTTGGCTAAGAGAAAAATGTACCATCCATCATAGTTTAATTAACTCTTAAAAACAAAACTTTGCCTTGTTATTAAAACAGAACAAGTTGGCCGCGTGTAACGGTGACGTGGTAACGTGGAATAGAAACACAGGCTACAAGGAAGGCTTACTACCCGACTGACACTTGTTAATTCTGATCATTTTATACTAACTGATTTTTGTGGATACTTGGGTGTAAAGGAACGAAAAGGACCGTCTAGAGCTGAGTTTGAGACTGGTTCACGGGGCAAAGGATACGAAGGAGGAGAGCAACCACAGACAGCGCCTGGGCTCACTAGAATTTTATAGTCACAGCCATTTTTACCAGTTGATTTGTTGTCAAACACTAATGCTTTGGTTTATAAATACACTACAGAGCGATAGGTTACAATCTCAAAAATAAAGGGCCAGATGCCCAGAGCTAAATGTGAAACCTGCATACAACTTGGAACCACAGTTACGGAACTTACATAAATGGGGACTTGATCAGATGACTTTGGATGACTCCTGAGACAGTAAAGTAAATAAAGACCCATAAAACAATTTATGTCACATCTTTGAATCACTCAAAGAAACCTTTAAACCTGGGACATAGTTTACTTAGCGTGTCCTTTTTAAAATGATCAGTTTTTAAATAGTAAACAGTAATTATCTAGACCCCTATACACTCAAGGGAATCTCCCATAGTACTGTCTTCTTGACAGATACAATATAGGAGGCTACCTCCTTTACGAAACAGAAGATTGCAGTTTTTTGTTAGCATGTTAGAAGGACATTGGGAATGAAATAAAACCTTTCTAAGTACTTGATCCTGACGGTCCACCTACCTCAGCTTTCAGGGTCCAACTAAAAAGCCCAGCTTAATCAATTCTTGTTTAATCAGAAGGGAGTTAGTGGTGATTCTAAGATGGAAAGGCAAGGGAGTCCAAGTAGTAAAGGGGGCCACAATATCGGTAACATTTCTTAAGTGCTTTACGCTGACCAGTGGCAATAAGAGGAACAAAAAAAAGGAATATTAACTAATGTGGCCTGTGGATAATCTGAAACTGGAAAACCGGAGAAATTTACAATTGCATAATAATGAACACTTACTAAAATGCTTCACTAGTAGCTTTTCAAGTTATAGTGGCAGCTTGATGATGAAGTCTTGTTTTCATCTGTGTTTTCTCTGGCAGGAAAATGGATGATTACTGACAATAGATTATATGCTTGTGCCTTAACCTTACAGCTTACATGTTAAACTCCTGTCAGAGACACCCCTTTCCTAGTGGAACAGGGACCATGGCAATGAACTTTTCTCTCGCTGGAGTTTTAAAGAAATGCTGTTGTTGTGTGTGGCAGCAGTGCAGGAGTTAACCTCCAAGTTCCCAATCTAATTAAAGACGTTTCTAGCCTTTCAGTAAGCATGTTGTAAGAAAAGTATTTTGGAGTTGAATGTCACTAACCATGCATGTGGCAGGAACTCAATATAAAATAACATTTGGAAATCTAAGTCTGTGATACTATTTTGGAGTCTCTGATGTATCACTTTTATTCTTTACCAGGTAATACTTTTCAGTATCTGTCCATAGAAGGAGAGTCAATTTCTTAAATATCTTAAGTGGGGGTAAACACACAAACATTTCTCTTATGATCTTCTCTAAATGTAGTCTTCTAGAGTATGTTCTAATATTGCTAGAATGTTAATGGGTCAAAGTATCTTTCATATTTCATTCTATTTTGGAATAGTATTTCAGGGACTGAGGGTTTCACGAGTGCTATTTTTTGATCTTATACAATGAACAGACTATATATTTGGTGCCTTTTTTTTCTACCAAAGAAAGATTAGGTCAAAACTGGTGCTAAACTTCATGTTCCTTTCAAAATGATTTTTTCTTTTTAACTATCACACAATAGGAGAGGTATAGATCTAGCAGTATTATGCATGTTGTATTTTGTATATACATCTAAAAAAAAATCTCACCTAAAAACCAATAGCTACTTAGAGGTATATAATTTTTGTTAACACGGAAGGCTGCCAAGTATGGTCTGAAAATAATCACCAAATGAAAACATAATAATGAATATAGCTCCCCAAGGTAATAACTTTAAGGAAAAGGCCCCATACAATACTATATGTCAATTATATCTCAATTAAAAAATAAAAAAAGTCCCTTGTCAATGTTTCTAGCACAAAATTACCTCTTCAAAGTATTCTGTAACTCAGAGGGTGTAGAAACATTTTTATGTATATTATATTGTATATATATTTACGTATGTACAGAACAGCTTTCTAATGAGTTTATTTAAAAAGATACTTTAAGCCATTTTTCCGGCTAAAATTAGAGTTTGGGGAGTCATCAATCTCAAAACTTGGATAATGAGTTACATTAAAAAAAAAATCTCACCGAAAGTATCATTGTTCATCTTTCAGATTTAACATAAAGAATTACGTGAGTAAGGGCCACATCTGGGTGTCAGCAAACCTCAGACCTAGGATTTATTTACTAATGGTTCTCAGCGTTCATGGTTGTAGCCAATTATATGACACCCACCGAAAATTCCACATGGATCTCCGAGTCTTAATGTCTTGCAAGTAGGATTTAGATGAAGTGAGAACAACAGGTTTTTATTTAATCCTGCTGACTTTCGTAGACTGCCTTAACTATGAGGACCTTATAAATGTAAATTAGGAAAATGATAGGCTATAGAAAATTAGGAAGACCATACTAGAGTCTGCTAACTAATGATAATGCCTTTCTACTGTTCACCTGAGTTACATGTGGAAGGGAGAATGGGGGCTTGTTCATCAGAAGTCACTGCACAGTGAGATTAAATATCCCTTTACTAACCTGACGTAATGTAACTTACTGTGGCTGGAGAACTGTACGTTTTGCAGAGGCACTGCGCAATGCTTGATAAAGTTGCATTTTGTCAGTTCATTCTCCTATCGGTTTACTTTAGCCTGAAAGTTAGAGCCACAACAAACAGAACCCTACAGTATTAAGACAGAGCTTGGATATTTTAAGTATCTCCTCATATAATGTGACCTTTTTCATGTCCACTTATTTTCATGTTTATCTAAAAAATAATTTTTAAATTATTTGCATATTTTCAAGGTTAGAAAAACATGCCGTATCTTAGACATCGAAACCAAATTATTCCAAGTGCCCACTGTCCCCAGCCGCGTGTCTGCTTCTCTGCCTACACAGGACGCCATTTTGGCACAGTAGTTGTTTACGTATAGGTCACTATGTGAAGTGATTATGCTGGATTTGATCAGTATGCAGTATTTTAGTACCTGCCTTTAAAAAATGTTTTTTCTTTTGCAAGAGTAATTTATAATTGATTTTTTTGTAATGTGCAATTTCATATAGATAACCAAATCCTTTTTAATGAAAACAGCTTTGTAATCATTTGGAGAATAAAATCATTCACTGTGGAACAATGTGATATTCTCAGTAAATACAATAAAAAATTTCTAGCAAATTTCTATGAGGCTTTTTGATTATACTTCTGGAATTCCCTGGGGAGATGAGGGAAGGAACAATTACAGAGGTGAAGGAAACTGTGTTGAATAAAAGAAAAATAAGCTATGTGCTTTTTAAGCTGCGTACAAGTTTTCCAAGTGTGTTTAAGTATTGTTATCTCTCCTGGGCCAGCGACACAGAGAGAAATGATCCCAAAGCACTGGCTCTTTTTTTGTCCTTTGAATTGCATTACCGTTTTACTTAAACTGATGAAACCTATTACATTCCGCTGGTACCTGGCACCTCTGCCTCACTGACAGTTTCAAGGGATGATCAAGAACAGGCTGGAATTTTGGCGGAGACCCACGGAGAGAAAAACTGACTCTGCAGTCAGAGGATATTTATTATTTGACGTTCCCTAACTATGAAGCAAATCATTATTTACATTTCAGGGTGCTAAAGAGAATGTATACATTAAACTTGAGAATATGGGATCTGTGATACATCATTTACTCCAATAATTATGTACCTGCCTGCGCATAGGTGCCAGAATGTGCACCTTTTGAGAGAAGCCGGAAGCCTTTTGAGAGAACCCGGAGAGAATGGGTATGACAGACTGTTACTGGTCCTGAGTAGGATAAAATTCACTCTCCTGGGAAAAGAATCTTTACAGAAAAAAATTTCTAATTTTTCTAGAGGCAGAGTTCAAACCAAATAATTACTATATCAGCTTGGGCTAGAAAGTTCTCAGATGTCCTGCTAATAAATCTAAAACTTTATATTTTTTAAATTTTTAAAATATTTTTTGTTTTATTTTTTGAAACAGAGAGAGACAGAGCATGGAGTGGGGGACGGGCAGAGAGAGAGAGACACACAAAATCTGAAACGGGCTCCAGGCTTTGAGCTGCCTTCAGAGAACCCGACGCGGGGCTCGAACCCACGAACCGCGAGATCATGACCTGAGCCGACGTTGGACACTTAAGGGACTGAGCCACCCAGGTGCCCCTAAACCTAACACTTTAGATTGAAGAGTTCTTTTGAAATTCTGAGTCACCAGTGTCTTCTTGAACCCTTCCAGGGATAGGAAGCTCACCACCCCTACCCCAAATGGTTGTCTCCTCCATAGCTGGGCCCTTTGCTTCCCACACTCACCCCATTCAGGCTAATCACCTGTCCCTGTCCCCTTGTCCCAGCCTCACCACCTCTCTGGCCACGCTTGTACTTCTGTCAGTGATTCCAGCAAACGGGTGCTATTTATGGGGAACAACTTTATTTCCACCCACACCCAACAGCAGCACTTGAAACCTTGTCATCTCTGGAAATGGCTTCATCTTTGAAGCTTTTGTTTGTTTGTTCTTAATGTTCGTTTATTTTTGAGAGAGAGAGAGAGAGAGAGAGAGAGAGAACAAGCAGGGGAGGCTAAGAGAGAGAGGTAGATAGAGGATCCAAAGCAGGCTCCGTGCTGACAGCAAAGACCCCGATGCGGGGCTTGAACTCACGAACCATGAGATCATGACCTGAGCCAAAGTGAGATGCTTAACCAACTGAGCTACCCAGGCGCCCCAAGTCTTTTTTTTTTTTAAGTTTATTTATTCTGAGAGAGAGACAGAGAAGGGGAGAAAGAGGGAATCCCAAGCAGGCTCCATATTGTCGGCATGGAGCCCAATGTGGGGCTCGAACTCCTGAACTGCGAGATCATAACCTGAGCCAAAAATCAAGAGTTGGACACTCAACCGACTGAGCTACCCAGGCGCCCTTCATCTTTGAAATCTCATATATCAACATCCCTCTCTCATAATGACTTAGTATCATGTTGTCCCCTCTTTCACACTTCTATTTGGCCTGCTCTTCAACTCTGAGCTCATCTTCCCGTTGACTCCACTCCCTCCCAATCCCCACTCACTCTCAATCTACCAGATTGGAACCAATCTGTTCCATTTATTCCCTGCCCTTACTCCTGGGATCCAAAATCATCAAACAGCGCTCTGAATATTCAGCTCACTCGTTTCCCCTACATCCCCCACCCCTCAAATCAAACACCTCTAGCTTCCCCAACTGTCTTGTATCAATTCTTCCCCCTCTACTGGATCATTTCCATCCATATTACATACATGATATTATTTCTCCCATCTTGAGGGCAAAAAGACTTCTTTAAAAACCCGTGTGCCCCCTGCAGCTACTGTCTCATCTCTTTCCATCCATTTAGAACAGGCCAAAAAGAAAGAAAGATCAAAAAACAAAACTTTGAAGAAATTTCTACTCACCCTCTTTGATTTTATCTCTTATGCTCTTTTGGGTTCTCTCCATTAGGATTTTGCCCGTACCACTCCATTGAAACTGCCTTCTCAAGGTTACCAGTGATCACCATGTCACTAAATAAAATCGTCATTTTTCAGTCATTTTATTTGAATGATTAGCGACACTCAGTACAGTGGGATTCATTTCCTGATCCCTGAATCGGGCTTCCAGTGCGACACATGTACCTGGTTTTCCTCTCTTTCTAGCCACTCCTGCCCAGTCTCCTTGCTGGCTCAGTCTCCTAGCTCTAAGCACTGGAGCACATCGTAGCTTAGTTTTGGAACCGCTTCTCTATTCTACCTACACGCTCTCCCTAGGTGACCACCCTGGCTCATGACTTACTGCTTAGATGCTGATGGAGCACCTACCTCGTCACCCTTGAACTCCAGACCCTTAGCCAACCTAACACCTCTAATCGGATGACTAAAAAGAATCTCCTAATTTGACATACTCCAAACTAAACTCCTGACATTTTCCCCAAATTTGCTTCTTTTGTAGCTCTCCTCATTCCACTAAATGGCAACTTTATTTTTCTGGTTATGCAGACCAAAAACTTTGGAGTTATCCTCACCCCTCTCATTCTCACACCCACTTCTGGTCTGCCAGCAAGTCCGAGCAGCCTTATTTCCAGAACACATCCAGGGTCGGCACTTCTCACGAGTGCCACCTGCTTCCATGCCGAGCCACGCCATCATGAGCTCTTTTGTCCTTTGTTCCCATCCCTTGCCTCTCCTCTGTCTATTGTCTAGACAACAGCCAGCACGACCCAGTCAAAAGGTGTCAGGTGAAGTCAGTCCTCTGCTCAGAATCTTCCCGTGGCTCCCCATCTCTCTCAGCAAAAGCCAAAGTCCTTGCCTTCACCGGCGAAGATCTACATGTTCTGGCACCTGTTATGTCTCTGACTGCATCTCCTGCTGTCTCCTCCTGAACCACCTGCCTCCTTCCACTGCTGGCCTTGCACTGGCGTCCCTTCCCAGGTGCTCTTCCCCTGGCTGGACTGTTCCTTCCAACTGCATTGTTCTGTCATGTACTTCAGGGCCTTACTGAAAAGCCTTCTCTGTGAGGCCTTCCCTAACTATTTAAAATTTAATCTCTCTCCCCCCTCCCCACCTCCTGGGGGCGCCTGGGTGGCTCAGGTGGTTAAGCATCAGACTTTGGCTCAGGTTGTGACCTTGTAGTCTCTGAGTTCGGGCCTGGCCTCGGACTCAGTGCTGACAGCTGGGAGCCTGGAGCCTGCTTCAGATTGTGTCTCCCTCTCTGCCCCTCCCCTGCTCGGGCTCTCTCTCTCTCTTTCTAAAATAAATAAATATTTAAACAAGTTTTTAAATTTAATCTCCTCTCCCTATCCTGCTTCCCAAGTGAATTTTTCTCTCCTTAGCTAGCACTTATCACAAGCAATTTGTGTTTTATTTATCTTCTTTATCGTCTGGCTTTTATACTAAGCTGTAAGATCCACAAGGGTAAGGTTTTTGTCTATTGTTTTATCTCTGACACTTAGAAAAATGCCTGGTGGCGGTACCTGGCTGAACGAGTCGGCTGAGTGTCCAACTCTTGATTTTGGCTTAGATCAAGATCACAGGGTTGTGGGATCAAGCCCCATGTCAGTCTCCGCTCTGAGTGTGGAGCCTGCTTGGGATTCTCTCCCTCTCCCTCTCTCTTCCTCCCTCTGCCCCTCTCCCCCGCTCTCTCTAAAATAAAAATAAATACAATACAAATAACATCTTTTAAAAAATTAAGACAATAAAAGAAAAATGCCCGGCATGGAGAAGGTGCTCAGTAATTATTTGTTGAATAAATGGTTTCCGAACTTGTCAACACTATAATATTGACTTTCTTCATCTTGGGAACATTTCCCTAGAGAACTCAGCCAGTGCAGCTGGAGGGAGTTGGCAAGATCAGGATCAGGACTGAGGACAGCTTGGCTGGCAAGGCTGCCCCAAGGCCAAGGAGAGGGCCCACACAGTCGGGAGACTGATTCCACATATGGGGCTTGAAGAGATAAGTGAATATATTGAAGTTTCCACTGTGGGAGAAGGGAAGTTAGGAAAGATGCTACAGTGACGGACTGGAACTGGGAAAATGCGGTACGAACAGGTGTATGTGCACACTTGCACCGGGGGCAGGGATACAGATGTGTCCGTACGTCTGTTTCCTAGCTCTGCCCCTCCAGGCCCCTCTAGAGGGCCTAGAAGCAATGATATTCTAGGAGCCATGAGTATACCTCCATATTCAACCTTGTCACATCAGGGACTCAGAGGTAGATAAGCGGCTAGAGACGTCCCTGTATTTTAAATGTAAAATGCAACGCTAGCAAAATGGAGTTGCAGGGGACACTCAGGGAAATCCTATAATACCTTCTAATTTTATAGGAAGAGACAAGCTTGTTTTCAGACGTTAAACAAGAAGAAAATAAATACCCGTAATCCCTCATCCAGAGGTAATTAATTGCCTTTATCATTACAGAATGTATCCTTTACGACTGTATCTATGGAAATGTTTTTGCAAAAGTGAGGAAATACTAAACGTGCTATTTTTTGCAACATGTTTTTTTCACTTGGTTCTTGTAAATACCTTTTCACGTTGCATTCATTCTGGCTCTTGTTGGTGACAAAAAATTAAACCTGCTTTAAGCAAAAGAGTGAAAAGTTCAGGTGTCATCTGACATCAGATATGGTAGAATCTAGGATTGAATCACGCCATTGCTGAGTTTGAGACCCACAAGTGGTATGGAGTTTACTTAAAAAAAAAAAAAAAACAACCCAGAATGCTGCTATGACTACTTTAATATAAATTTTCTTCTACATTTCTGATAATTTTCTTAAACTGAGTTTCCCAGAATGGGATTACTAAGGTAAGATGAATGAATGCTTACATTTTTTATGCATATGCAGTTCTGAGGTTTTCAATCCAAAAATTTTTTTAAATGTTTATTTATTTTTGAGAGAGAGAGAGAGAGAGAGCATGATCAAGTGAGCTGGGGCAGGGCAGAGAGAGAGGGAGACACAGAATCAGAAGCAGGCTCCAGGCTCTGAGCTGTCAGCACAGAGCCCGATGCGGGGCTTGAACTCACCAACCTGATCATGACCTGAGCCGAAGCTGGATGCTTAACTGATTGAGCCACCCAGGCGCCCCTGAGGTTTTCAGTCTAAATTAATGAATCCTAGACATGATGCAAATGTGTACGTTCTCATCACATGATTAAAAAAACAACACTTTAGTGGACCGAAATATTTTTGTAATTTAACTTACAGCTTCACTGATAAACCCAAGGGTAGGTGGACACAGAAGGCATCAAAAGTTGGCTTGCTGGCAGGGTGGTGTGGCCTGGCCGTAGGTGAGGTCTTTGTCAGGAGAGCAGCAGGAAACAATCTTCCGGAGCCCAAGTGAGCAGAGGCTGGCGGGTAGATGTGCAAACAGAGGTAGGGAGCTACTGCTGGCCTGCGGCCTGGGGTCTGCTTCTGGGAAGATGGGGGGCAGGTGGTTCCTGGGCCCAGGTCCGGTCTGTGACATTGTCATAGCCAAGGGACTATGCATGGTGGCGGCAGAGCACCACTCACGGAGATGCCTTCAATCTCATGCTCATGGCTGTTAGACTGTGCAGCAAGGGCAAGAGAAAGCAAAATGCAGCAAAAAGGAACCAGGAGGAGATGCCCCTTTCCTCCTACAAGGTCCCTCCAGCGCCCTCTGGGGAGGGGTTTGACAGTGCGCTCACAGGAAAAGAGAAATGCCTGAGTCCAGTCTGTTAGTGCAGAGCAGGTCCTTCAGGGTGAACGTGGAGCTCAGAAGCAATCAGTTGATAACTAGTTGACATGATGCTAAAAGCTACCAATAACTGCTCACTTGAACCTTTTGACCTACAGGAGAATTAATTTCCTTTTACAATTAAATATTGAGAAACTCAGGTGGTCAGTACATGCTGTGGGACACCCCTGATGTGACAGTGACAAATGTAACACATTCTAAGAATTTGTGGACCAAGTCAGACAACCTCGCCCCTAAAATGAAAGGAGGGAGTTCACATTTTGAAACTAAGAAGAATCAACCTTAAATGGATATGAGTAGCTATCTGTGGAAATCTTCTGTGTAGATAACATACTACAGTAATGATTTATAAAGATGCTGCTGATAAAACTAGGATGCAATCTAAATCTCAGACGGGCCTAGGTCATCTCCTTGAAAGGAAAGATAGAAATCTAAAATCCTAACAATCAGGACTAAACTGATGGGAAGACTCGTAATTCAGAAGTCAACGACATTGTTAAAAAGAGCTTTAGAGGGGGTCCTGGGTGACTCAGTCGGGTTAAGTGTCCGACTTCAGCTCAGGTCATGATCTCACGGTTTAGTGGGTTGGGGCCCCGCGTCAGGCTCTGTGCTGCCAACAAGCTCAGAGCATGGAGCCCGTTTCCGGATTCTGTGTCTCCCTCTCTCTCTCACCCTCCCCCGCTCATGCTGTACTCTCTCAAAAATAAATGTAAAAAAATTTTAAAAAGAGCTTTAGAGGGTAAGAATTTGTTACTACACCCCCAAGGCTTCTACAATTCTGATTTTGATAATACAGCCAAAACATAAGCTTGACTGACACTGGGAAAGGCCAATTGATCTGGTTCTAAAGTTCTAAGGGCATATAGCAATTCCTTCTCCTCAATCTTTTGCTCTCATAGAGAAACTTGAAATACAGTGGTCAGCAAACTTTTTCTGTAAAGGGCCAGATGGCAAATATTTTAGGCTTTTTGGGCCATGAGGTCTCTGTCACAACTACTCAATTTGGTCACTATAGTGCAAACCAGACCATACATGATGTGTAAATAAATATGTGTGGCTTTATTTACAAAAACAGGATGTGGCCAGAGAGGGCCTGTGGGCTTCACCTGCTGACCTCTACCTAACCTATCATTGATCTGACCAGACTGGTCCAACTAGCCAGGAAGGAGTGCCTTGGGAATAGATGCAGGGCATATCGCGCTGTTTACAGATCAGCACCTTTGGGTGTGGTCATATCAGTCAGTTCTGGATGAACTAACAGTTTCTTCGTTCTTAACCTTGGAAAGTTAAGGCTAAGAAAGTTAAAGCTAAGACTAGCTCATCTGTCTCATTCATTTACCATTCTCTCTCTTTCTCCCTCTCTCAACCTCTTTTCACCATCTGTAAATGACAGCACCAATATACTAATTTTTATTTTTATTATTAATAAGATTTAATATGGATTACTAACCAAACAGGCTTTTCTTTAGGTTTAGTTGTCAGTTTATATGCATAAGAGAAAATATCCAGTTATAACAATTCAGCTATTATCATCAAGAGTTGTTATCTGCATTAAAAACACAAACTATTATGAAAGATTATATTTTTGTCATCTTGGGGAGCCATAATTAAATACCACAGACTGGATGTCTTAACAGGTTTTTATTCTTCATAGTTCCAAAGTCTGGGAAGTCCAAGATCAAGGTGCTAATTCAGTTCCTTGGGAAGGCATTCTTCCAGGCTTTCAGAAGGTTGCCCTTCTCTGTGTCCTCACAAGAGAGCTCACTGGCCCTGGTCTCTTCCTCTTTTTATAAGGACACTAATCCCACCATGTGGTCCTACCCTCATAAGCTGATCTAAACCTAATTACCCCCCAAACAGCCCACCTCCAAATACTAGCACAGGGGGGTTAGGGCATCAACATAACTTTGCAGGGCAGGAACAGAATTTAGCCCATAGCATATTAATTTTGCTTCTTTATGAAACTGTCATCAAAGAGGCCACAAAAGAGTTGAAAACCTAACCAGGAAGCTCCAATAAACTGTTACCGAGTAATGCTTTCAAGTATATAATTAATGTTCCCTAATAGTCAAGGAACATAGGAAAACAATAAACTATTCGTGGTAACTGACATTACAGAAGCCAGACAGAAGCCGGGCTTTAGGAATATGCTATTTTGGGCCACCTTAACTCCTTATTCTTGTGGCTTCTCAAGCCCCTTGTTGGGCTTTTCAGTTTAGCTCCTATTCTTCACGAGACCGTTTGGCTTAACAACTCAGTTTGACTCAGTCTCATGGATTTTGACTATTTTGGCTCCCTTCCCAGGTTGCCAATAGGTCTACCCACTGAAATAATAGATAAGAAGCATTTCCGTCTCAAGTTAGTGGTCAGAGCTGACCGTGACCCAGCCTGGGTTGGATGAACATTTTCTATACATAATTTCTCCCTGTGAAGAGTCCTCAAAGCTAGACTTAAGATCTTAGGGTCCTATTTTTCACGTCATTTGAGCCTTTACTGTATTAAGATTAGTAGAAAGGGGAGAGGGCTTGGTGGGACAGGGAGTAGTTTAGTTCACTTAACATTTCCTTTTTAATTTTATAGTGAGAGAGAGTGAGTGGGGAGAGCGGCAGAGGAAGAGAAAGACAGAAGCAGGCTCCACACTCAGCACGGAGCTGAGGTGGGGCTCCATCCCACACTCAATGGTAGCACCACCTGAGCCGAAATCAAGAGTCAGATGCTCAACAGACTGAGCCACTCAGGGCCCCAAAAATGGTTTATCTTGAACACAAGTCCCCTAACTCTCTCCACCTTCCAACCAGATTGTTATCTTACGCTTTCTTTTTTTTTTTTAAATTTTACTCTCTATCTATCATCTATCTATCTATCTATCTATCTATCTATCTATCTATCATCTATCTATCTATCTATCTATCATGTCAGAGAGAGAGAGAGGGAGCATGAGTGGGATAGAGGGAGAGAGGGGGAGGGAGAAGACAGAAAGAGAGAAAGAGAGAGAGAACCTTAAGCTCCACACTCAGTGCAAAGCCTGACTCGGAGCTTGATCCCATAATTCTGGGACCATTACCTGAGCCAAAATCAAGAGTCAGACGCTGAACCGACTGAATCTCTCAGGAGCCCTACCTTACACCTTCTTCTGTAGAAATTCTGGAGCCACCATTGAGCATGTATACTCAGAAGAAAATACACACACACACACACACACACACACATGCACACACACACACAGTCATGGGACTGTTGCCTCCATAGCCACCTTTCCATTCTCACCAAGCCACTCTGGTGCAAATGTAATGAGCACTTTGCTAATCTATGTAATAAAACCGCTAAAGCTATTTCTCTTTCTCTAGTTTCTTCCGATTCCAGTTCAACTGGGCTGATACTGCCTGCTCGTGTTCTTAGTCCTCTGCATTCATCGTGATACTCTTACTACTCAGAAACCTTTGACAGCTTCCTAAAGTCAAAAGATTATGTGTTCAGTTGATTTTCAAAGTTCTTCACAATTAGCCCCTAAATGCCTTTCCAGACTTACCTATTACTCTCAGAGAACTTTCCACTTGGTAAAGGNCATGGGACTGTTGCCTCCATAGCCACCTTTCCATTCTCACCAAGCCACTCTGGTGCAAATGTAATGAGCACTTTGCTAATCTATGTAATAAAACCGCTAAAGCTATTTCTCTTTCTCTAGTTTCTTCCGATTCCAGTTCAACTGGGCTGATACTGCCTGCTCGTGTTCTTAGTCCTCTGCATTCATCGTGATACTCTTACTACTCAGAAACCTTTGACAGCTTCCTAAAGTCAAAAGATTATGTCTTCAGTTGATTTTCAAAGTTCTTCACAATTAGCCCCCAAACGCCTTTCCAGACTTACCTATTACTCTCAGAGAACTTTCCACTTGGTAAAGGTGGTCAACTTATTTTTAAATCACTGTAGATGGTCCTCACCTTTGGGCCTCTCTTAGTGCTGTGCCCGTGCGGAATCCTGACTCAAATCTCACGTCTCTTGAACCCCACCACGGTGCCTGGTGCACACAATGCTTGCTTTTCTCTTGGTCCTTCAGCTACCCCACTGCGATTTCTCTGTGCAGATTCCCAAGCCTTTTCTGCCTCAACTCTCTACTTTGACATATTTTGAATAAGATGTCATATTTTGAATATTAAATCCTTCCTTCACTGATGTAGGGCTCATGCTCAATTCTTCCTAGATGTATACAATGGAATTTTTCAGTGACTCTCTTTCTATCTTAGTTTTGGTTACAACAATTTTGTTAAAGAATTATAGAAACACTGCACCTATGATAATCCCTTTTTATAATTACCTGTGGCAAAACTTTGAAGGATAACCCCAGTCTGAAGGTTTGAAGGAGGGAGTAACAATATTACTGGTATACCGGTTTCAAGTTGCTTTTTTACTACTGGGACAAAAATGAGTAAGAAATGGTTTTAAACAGATGAAGTTACTTGCTGCTCTTCTGAAAGTCAGAGTTGCAAGGGACCTCAGAGATCATCTACTCTAACCCATGCATTTGGACAATGAGGCTGAGGAAAATTACATCATTATCCAAAAACACGACTGTGACTCTGTAAATCCAGTGTTTGCTCCATAGGAATTACAGGTGATCACCTGGGTTTTAAAACCACACACTCCCTTGGGGCACCTGGGTGGCTTAGTCGGTTAAGCGTCCAACTTTCGCTTAGGTCATGATCTCGCAGTTCGTGGGTTCGAGCCCCGCGTCAGGCTCTGTGCTGACTGCCAGCTCGGAGCCTAGAGCCTGTTTCAGAGTCTGTGACTCCCTCTCTCTCTGACCCTCCCCTGCTCACGCTGTCTCTCTCTCTCTCTCTCTCTCTCCTAGAAATAAATAAAAATATTAAAACAACAACAACAACAAAAAAACCACACACTCTCCTAATTTTCCTCTTCTCTTCGTCTCCTTTGGAGGAAACTCCTCGCCTTCCCTACCTTTATAGGTGGCACACCCTCAGGGCTTACTGAGTCCCTGGCCCTCTTTGGTCTATACTCACAACTGAAGCAATCTTACCCAGCGACACAGGGTTAAATGCCATCTATGTGCTAACTCCCAGTTTATATCTAGTGCTTCCTCCTTCTACTGAGTTGAATATTCGGCTGCCCACTTGATGCTTTCATTTAATTAAATAATATCACAATCTTTACATGTTCAACCTGAATTCTTGATTTTCTTCCATGTCCCAGGAGAATCTGTGCTCCTTCCATAACAATCTTTCCCATCTGAAATAAGAGGACTTTTATTCACCAGTAGCTTAGGGAACAGACTCTTGGGGGCTCTTCTGAACGCTCTTCCCAGTAAAGCCTGGAATTTGGCCTTCTGTGTCTATCTTGGCATTGCTTAATTTTAGCCAGAATCCTGTTGGCATCTGATTGGGTCCCTCAACCTCTACTGTTCCCCTGGTGATGTCTGATCACCCTGGCCCACCTTCAGCAAGAATCCTGTTGGGTTGGTTTAGCCAGAATCCCCCCTTACCCCTGATGTTTCCTCCTAGTAATTTTCCAACCTACCCCCTGCACCCAATCCCTTGGCTATAGATTCCCACTTTTCCTTGTATTAAAATTGAGCCCAGTTCTGGGCGCCTGGGGGACTCAGTCAGTTAAGTGTCAGACATTGGCTCAGGTCATAATCTCATGATTGGTGAGTTGGAGCCCCGCATCAGGCTCTGTGCTGACAGCTCAGAGACTGGAGCTTGCTTTGGGTTCTGGGTTTCCCTCTCTCTCTGCCCTTCTCTGCCCCCTCGTATTCTGTCTCTGTCTCTCTTTCAAAGATAAATAAATATTTAAAAAAATAAATAAATAAATAAAAGTGAGTTCAGTTTTATACTGAGGTCTTCGTGCTCCTCCGTCCCCCTCTCCCCCACAATTGCAATAGTCACTGAGTAAAATCTGTTTTTATGGCTTCAACTACTATCCAGCTCTGGTTTTTCTTTGACATAAGTAAAAAAAATCCTTGAAGTCATTTCTTAAAATATTTTCTATACACTTTCTCTCACATACCCAGTCCATCAGTGTGAAAAGTAAGGGAGATGATTCATTTTCAGAAATACCAAATAAAAGCTGTCTAATTAACAACAGGTTTACAGCCTATTGGAAATATGTATGAACTCTGCACCCCCAAACACACAATGGAGTCCCAAGCCCTTAGACACTTCACTTCCCAGTTCTTCTTCCACTCTCCATTTTGCAGGCTTGTTTTCGTGGGCGTTGCAATGAGTGCGCCAAAG
Source organism: Crocuta crocuta (assembly GCF_008692635.1). Taxonomy (NCBI): domain Eukaryota; kingdom Metazoa; phylum Chordata; class Mammalia; order Carnivora; family Hyaenidae; genus Crocuta; species Crocuta crocuta. The sequence goes on from NW_027532594.1 coordinate 6,956,265, forward strand.
AGCAAAGGAGGGGCTGAAAGTCTCTGCGTCATTTCAGGGAAAGTACGTTTGTTCCAATCAGACTACCCTTGGCCTTATTTGAACATAGGCGACTTCCGGGTAAGGCTGTAACCTCTGTAGTACTCAGCCAATGAGGAACCAGGGGAGGGACTTGCATGCTAGGAGATAAATGTGTGTTATGACTGCCCAAGTGTGCCTGTTCATCAGACACCCCCTCTTGCAAGAACATTGATTAGAGCCTGGCTTTACTCTGCTCCGAGTCCCTCCTTTGATTGGGTCAGTGGGCTTATTTCTAACAAATGGCAAACACTACTGTTTTTAGCTTCAATAACTTCCCAAATCTGACCACTCTCACAAATATCTGAGCCTAACCAAATAACTTCTACAAATATCGGAACCTAACCAAATAACCTCTCAATTAGACCTCCATTCTCTTGGCTCTCCATCCTGCTCCTCTCTAGTGTATTCTTCCAACACGTCCAGAGAGTCCTTATCATAAGGCCAAGGTGTGTACCTAGGAACCCTGCTTGCTCTCATTTTCTATCAACTCTCCCTTCATTCATACGGCCCCAGTCACATTGGCCTTTTTACTTTTCAAACACACCACACTCACTCGCTCCTGCTCCCAGAGCCTTGTCCCCGCTGCTCTCTCAGTCATGCTCTTCTGCATGGCTGGTTCTCTCACTTCGGTTAGGGCTCCGTCCAAACGTCACTCCCAGGAGCGTTCCCCAACACTACCTTAGTTAAAAATGCCCCCTCTCATACAGAAATGCTGATGCATAGGAGCACATGTACCCCAATGTTCATAGCAGCACTCTCCACAATAGCTAAAACATGGAAAGAGCCTAAGTGTCCATCAACAGATGAATGGATCAAGAAGATGTGGTTTATCTATACCATGGAATACTACATGGCAATGAGAAACAATGAAATCTGGCCATGTGTAGCAACATGGATGGACCTTGAGGGTGTTATGCTGAGCGAAATAAGTCAGGCAGAGAAGGACAAATATCATATGTTTGCACGTATAGGAGGATTAGGAGGAACTTGACGGAGGAACAAGGGGGAGAAGAAGGGGGGAAATGGTGGGGGAAAGGGAGAGAGGCAAACCATGAGAGACTCTTGAATGCTGACAAAAACTGAGGACTGATGGATGTGGGGGGGAGGGGGGATGGGCATGGAGGAGGGCACTTGTGGGGATGAGCACTGGGTGTTATGTGGAAACTAATTTGACAATAAACTATTTGTAAAAAAAAAAAATGTCCCCTCTCCATCAGTCTCTACCCCCTTTGTTCTTCTGTAGGGTACTGTCACCATCGACACATTACAAATGCCTTTGTTCATTTTCTACCCTGTCCAGGAGAGCAAGAATTTTTGTCTGTTGTTTCATTGTTAGATCAATGACTGGCACGGACTAGGTATTTAATAATTGTTTAATGACTAAATCAATGACCAGGTGGGCTTTTATTTAGTTTGCTTATAAATTAAAAAAAATACTGTTACCGGTGTTTGTTCCTAGTTTAGCAACCCAATAGTCCCTGTCATTGTGGGGGCTTCTGCAAAGGAGCTGGACTTTTTCCAGGCAGGTCGTAGCAAATGCGGTATTAGATGGCAGAGATTACACAAGCATGGCTTTGCTCTGGGGCAGAGGAGCACCCAGCTCCGGATAAGTGGCTGCCCCTGTGTACAGACAGAGTGACGATCATATTTCTTCCAGAGCACTTAAAGCCCTAAAGTAGTTTCCTTTTTTATGCAGACGATTCTAATTGCTCCTGAAGCACTGAGTACATTAAGAAATGTTAGTCTGTTTCTATTAAGCCTCTACTAGGCAAGCTCTCAACTTTGGGTTGCTTTGTTTTTATTCTCTTGATAAGTTGATTTTGGCTAATAACAGTACAGTACGCCAAAGATTTTATCTGATCAAAATAGCATAGGAGACTATTGTGATGGCAGATCCAAGAGTTCTATAGTCTTGAATGTTGCAATGAATCCAGTTAAAGGAAATTCTAAGTTTATATATATATATTTTTAAACTTTTTTTTAATGTTTTATTTATTTCTAGGAGACAGAGAGAGACAGCGTGAGCAGGGGAGGGTCAGAGAGAGAGGGAGTCACAGACTGAAACAGGCTCCAGGCTCTGAGCTGACAGTCAGCACAGAGCCCGACGCGGGGCTCGAACCCACGAACCGTGAGATCATGACCTGAGCGAAAGTCGGACGCTTAACCGACTATGCCACCCAGGCACCCCTCTAAGTTTATATTTTTTAAAAATAGGAATTTTAAAAATCAGTAAGTTCTTATTTTTAATGAGATAAAAAATTCCACCAGACACTGAACACCAAAGTCAGATCCTTTCAGTATTATTTTGAACTTTTCAAAATACATAGCACAAACAAAAGTTATTTCGCTGAAATTAAATCTTTGTGAGAGCTGGCTTTAATAGACTGCTTTTTTAATGTTTTTGAGAGAGAGAGAGAGAGAGAGAGAGAAGGAGAGGCAGAGAGAGAGGGAGGCACAGAATCAGAAGCTGAGCACAGAGCCTGACGTGGGGCTCAAACTTATGAACTGTGAGGTCATGACCTGGACCAAACTTGGATGCTTAACCAACTGAGCCACCCAGGTGCCCCTAGATTGAGTTTTTAATGCCAGAGTTAAAGAATGATCATTTACATAGAGGCTTCTTTGAGGCAACAGGCTTGAGCAATGGAAGGTAGAAAGGGCCCCCAGTGACCCCCTGGCTGAATACAGGCAGGCCCATCAGGCGACCCACCTCAAAATATCCAGAGGCCACACTGACCAGTGGGCTACGTACAACCTGGCAGTTACCAAAAAAGGGAGAATTCCATACGTGGCCACACTTCCTCATCTTCCCCCTTTAGGCACAGCCACCACCTCATCGCAGTCTCTCCTCTCCTGTCCTGCCTGCTGCTCCCTTGCACTGTATACTGTATTCAGTAAACGTTTATCACCTTTGTTCTGTCTCAGGTGATGCACTGTGAGATCATGACCTGAGCTGAAATCAAGAGACACTTAACCAACTGAGCCACCCAGGCGCCCTAGACACCACAATTTAGTGTACCGATAGAAACAGTTATGACACCTAGTTTTTCCGTGATGTGCTTTAAGTACTAATTAGACATTATTTGATAAGTAAAAAGAATGGTCCCTCCAGATAATAAAGGCTGAAAAGGTCCTGAGAGTGATGTGCAGTCCCCAAGCATGATCAGTCTAACATCTCACTCCTACTTGAGATAAAATTTCATGTTAAAGGATGAAAAATCTGAGGCACCTGGGTGGCTCAGTTGGTTAAATATCCGACTTCAGCTTGGGTCATGATCTCCAGGTTCCTAGGTTTGAACCCTGTGTCCGGCTCTGTGCTGACAGCTCAGAGCCTGGAGCCTGCTTCAGATTATGTGTCTCCCTCTCTTTCTGCCTCTTCCCTGCTCATGCTCTGTCTCCCTCTGTCTCTCAAAAATAAACAAATGTTAAAAAATGTTTTTAGAAAGATGAAAAATCTCCCTCCTGTTGCCATTTCACAAATATGCCAATATAAGTACCATATTAATCACTAAGGTCTAGATAGTTTCCTTTTTGATACATTATCATACAGGTTTATAAAATATCAATTGTTTCAAGGAATCAATAAAGTTATATTTATTTCAACTGAAAAAAATAGCCCTTCAATATTTTTATTTCTCCTGAATTGTCTCCCACGGAAGTTATCCTCACAATTGGCCTTAAGAGGAAACTGCAGAAGCAATACTCTATTTTATACATTTTTTTCCTTAAAAGGTGGTGAGTGACCTCTGGAGGCAATTGGAAAAAAGTATCCTTCTCCTTTCAGGAGTGAAGGAGGAGAGGTAGACTTAGAAGATCGATCCTTCCATTTAGAGGAGCTTCTGTTTTTGAAAGTTTAATCAGGATGAGTTAAACCACTTAACTTTAAAGTTAAAACCACTTAACTTTAAAGTTAGTTCAGTGACCCTCAATTCAGTTAGGTCATATTTATTAACGGTGTAATACAATGCTACAGGGGAGATAGAGATGCAAAACCTTCTGAGTTTACAGTCTCCCAGGAAACTAAAGATAAGTGCTAAAATATTTATAATACAAGCGAGAACGTGTCAGAAAATTGAGGAGTAGCGTAACCACACAGGAATTCGGATTTTTGGTTAGGGTGACCAGAGGAGGTCTGCTACATTCAATATTTCCTAAAGACCCACTGTGTGCTGGGCACTGTGCTGAAAGATAAATAAGACACAGTACCTGCCCTTTATACACTTTGAGTACATACGGTGGGGAAGATGATGCATGAAGAGGAACATTCCGTATGCAGCAGGTGGACCTTCGAAGGGATGCACAAAGGAGTGAAACTCAGACAGCCTCATGCTGGAGAGGAAGGTCAGGAAAGGCTTGCCACAGGAAGTAACACCTAAGCGGGTTCTTACAGGTAGGAAGAGTTCTGGGACAGCCTTGGCATCATAAATCTACTCTGGTCCATCTCTCCCACTCATTACAACTAAAAGCTCATGACAAAACACAGCAGCAATGGCCTGAGGATTCCGCAAAGTAACAGATTGTGAAGGGGAGGCAAAACTTGAAAAAGAAACCTGCAAGGGGGATGGGTTGCCTGGCCGCCTTTCCTTTCTCTTGTGATTTTGTCCTGAGGGGAGGCCCCAGCTGGGAACTGCTCGGCTGCAAGAGTAGATAGAAACCCTGTCCTTTATCCAGGGAAGCTGAGGGAAGGTCCCAGGAACTGAGAAAAGGTTCCTCTGTGAGTTGGAAAGCGAGGAGGGAGAGGACAGAGCCACAGAAGGTGATTCCGAATTTTGTGTAGGAACCACTTTAAGTTGTAGGTTTGTTCACTGCTGAGTTGCACTTGTTTTCAGCTAAAGCAGCAAAGCAAAGGCTTTGACAACTAAAAGTCAAACCCCAGGCCAAATCTCAGACTAACCCCTGAGTGGTACATGTTCAGGACAGACCCAGAGCAACGGAGCAGAGGCTTTGAAAACTGAACTGAGAAAGAAACTCTCACCCATGGAAGGTGACATAAAACTTGTAATGTGAATGAACTCCACCAGGTTGAAAGCCTGCTTAAACAAACATACACTCTCCAGAGGGGGATTTTAACAGGATCCAGCGTCAGCACAATGTTAACTGTCACAATGTGCAGGACGTGATAGAAAACAACCTGTGAAATAATTAATGGAAGGAAACTTTGTTTAAAATGGAGTCAAGGACAGTTGGTTAAGTGTCCGACTTCGACTCAGGTCATGATCTCATAGTTGGTGAGTTCGAGCCCCACATCAGGCTCTGTGCTGACCCCCTCAGAGCCTGGAGCCTGCTTCGGACTCAGCTTCTCCCTCTCTCTCTGCCCCTCCCGAGCTTGTGCTCTCACGTACTCTCTCTCTCTCAATAATTAATACGTAAACTTAAATAAATAAAATAAAACAGAATAAAATGGAGTCAAAAGGCCAGCAGGGGGAGCTCTCTCACCCCACCACTCACAGTCAATTGCAGATCCAACAGCAGGAGACATGCCTGGCTGTTTGGCAAGTTGGGTATTACTTCTAAATACTACTTGACTATCCTAGGAAGAAGGGAGAGAGGTTTTCCTCCTCCTCTGGCAACAGTCCAGACAATGAGAGACTGTCGCAAGTCAGCCAATGAGAGTCCACCACACTGTGAATTCTCAATTTACTCCAATGGATGTTTTGTTTATAAGAATTCTCCCAACTTCCCTCTTCCCTCTATAAAAGAGTGTTCCTCTCCTTTGTTCTCTGGACTTGCCAATGGTTTTGCGTAGCTTCCTGTCCCAGACTGCAATTCTTTGCTATTCACAAATAAATCCTTTTTTTTTTTCCCCCAGTAAAATAAATGGCTGTTTTAGTTTTAAGGTTAGCACCTGTCATACAAAGACAGGAAGCTGTGGCCAAATCCTTCGGGAAAAGACAATCACCATAACAACCCCGAGATAACACAGGTGTTGGAATTTTCAGACAAAGACTCTAAAAGGGAGTTTTAGGAGGTAAAGACAAACACACGTGACACAAATGTAAAGGCACATTTTCAACAGAGAAACAAAGTATAAAAAAGAACGGAGTGGAAATTTTGAACTGAAAAGTACAGTATCTGAAAGAAACAAATTCATTAGATAGGTATAATACATACCAAAATGGAGATGATGGAAGAAAGCAGCAGGAACTTGAAGATAGATGAGTCAATAGGAATGATCTAAACTGAAAAGCAGAAAGGGAAAAAAAGGGTGGAAAACAAAACATAGAAGCATCAGAGACCTGTGCAACAACATCAAAAGGTCTAACATACAAGTCATTTGAGTTCCAGAAGGACACGTGAAGGAGATTGAGAAAAATTATGTGAAAAAGTAATGGCTGGAAACTTCCCAAATTTGGCAGAGGGCATATCTACAGATTCCAGAAGATTGCTGGACCCCGGCACTTAAATTCAAAGAAAATCATGCCTAGATCTTTCAAAATCAAACTACCGAAAGGCAGTGATAAAGAAAAAATCTTGAAAGCAGCCAGAGAGAAATGAAACCCTACATAAAGAGCAAAGATCAAATGACTGCAGAGTCCAGGATAACGAGAAGATGCTGGAACAATGCCTCTAGGTGTGGAAAGTAAAGTACAACAAAGCCTATATCCAGTGAGAATATTTTCAGTAATGAAGGTGAAATAAGGACATTCTTAGATAAAGGAAAACTTAAAAAGCCATTGTCAGCAGACCTGCCCTAAAAAAAAAAAATGCTAAGGATGAAGGTAAAGGATACCAGAAGGAAACCTGGATTCTAGGAACTGAGGGATGAGCAGCAGCAAATTTAACTATCTAGGTTAATATAAAAATCCTTATTTTTTTATCTTAAACTTTTTTTAAAGTAGGCTTCATGCCCAGCGTGGAGCCCAATGCAGGGCTGAAACTCACAACCCTGAGATTGAGAACTGAGCTGATATTAGGAGTCAGATACTTAACCGACTGAGCCACCCAGGTACCTCTCTCTTAAATTCTTTAAAATATGTATGATTATTGAGAAGATAGGCAGGAATAAGGCTCTTAGTTATGGGAGACTAAGGTACTGTAACAAAAATCCAGTTATTTAAGAAACAGGTTTTTTCTCTCCTAAAAAAGGAGGCATTATTTCTGGCATTTCTGCTCACATTCTATTGGCATCCTTTTAATTTATTTTTTTATTTTTTTAATGTTTATTTATTTTTGAGAGGGAAAGAGAGAGAGAGAGAGAGACAGAGCACGAGCAGGGGAGGGACACAGAGAGACGGAGGCACAGAATCTGAAGCAGGCTCCGGGCTCAGAACTGTCAGCACAGAGCCCGACACGGGGCTTGAACCCACGAGTGGTGAGATCGTGATCTGAGCCGAAGTCGGGCGCTTAACCGACTGAGCCACCCAGGTGCCCCTAACTGGCATCCTTAACTGCAAATTCAGCTGGGAGATACTGTGGAGCTGGGGCAGTCATGCCCTGGGTTATAGCTTCGTTACTTAGGAAGAAGGGGCAAATGGATTTTGATGCATAGCTAGCAGCCTCTCCCACAGCGGGTGAAAGAGAAAGGAGGCATTTTGGACAAGAAGGGACAATATGATCAAAGGTATGGAATAGAGAAACAGTAAAGAGCTAATACCAATTTTGATGTTGTTGGAATGTAAATAATGAGATGAAGCTAGAGAGGTGGGTTGCAGTAGAGGAAGCTGGATTTTATTCTTGAAGACTTCAAAGGTTTTACATAGCAGACTTTCATTTCAGTGAGCTACTCAGGGGTGAAAGATGGGAGAGCAGAAGACTAGAGGAGAGAAATGTAATTAGCAACTTAGGGGAATAGTTTTGGTGAGAGCTGATAAAGTTTCAAAAGTAGGCTGTGATCATAGCATAGAGGCCTGGTTTTAGAAATATCTGGGGGCGCCTGGGTGGCTTAGTCGGTTGAGCGTCCGACTTTNGAGATAAACTGAGGAGAAAGGAAGAAGTGAGGCAGGATCTCACATGCCTTACAAAGATGGCCGGGTGGCTGGTGGTATCAGCATGGAGTATCCCTGAGCAGCAGCAGATTGATTTAGGAAAAAGAGGAGTTCGGTTTTAGGTGATAAACATAAAATATTGTGAAGCTTGAATTCCCGCAGAATATTGATTATATTAAATCTCAGTGAGAGAGCTGCAGTGTGTAGCCCAAGACCAAACTCTGGCTGGCATACAGAATCCTCTGTAATTTGCACCTAATTGAACACTCTGATCATCCTCTATTCTGTTTAACACTGTATGCCTTTTGCTTCAGCCACATCAAACTCTTCTCAGAGGCCTTCCTGGGCTCTGAAATCTAAAAGAGCATCTCTTAAATCACAGCACCTGTACTTTCCCAGGTAAACTGGGAAGGGCTTAATGTCCAAATGGATGGGGCTGGAGAGATGGGTTGCAAGGGAAATGATGAGGAGACTCAGGTTTGTAGTCTGGGAGCCCAAGTGGGTAAAAGTAATCAGGTGCAAAAGAACATTTCTGATAGACAATAAAGAACAACAGTTACATGTTCTGAGGCTGTGGTCTGATCAAAGGGCAAAAGGAATCAAAAAGCTGGAATCGGATAAAGAAGACAAGGCCTTTCCTCCTCGCCCAGAGGCATACCTTTACTGAGGGATCCTGAAAACCCAGCTCCTGCTCCACATTTTTTTTATTTTTAAAATTTATTTTTGAGAGACAGAGAGCATGAATGGGGGAGGAGCAGAGAGAGAGGGAGACACAGAATCTGAAGCAGGCTCCAGGCTCTGAGCTGTCAGCACAGAGCCTGACGCGGGGCTCGAACCCACGGACCACGAGATCATGACCTGAGCTGAAGTCGGACGCCTAACCTGAGCCACCCAGGGGTCCTTCCACTTTCTTACAATAACGGTATTCGCAGGGACTGAACCAGAGTGTACTTGAAACCTTGACTTTGGGTCCAGATTTCTCTGGAGCTACTGTTACACTGTGTATGTACAGCCCCTGATTCGCTGACTGACCTTGGGCAAGTTGCTACTCATTCTCTATGACTTAATCCTCCTTTCCATAAAACGAGGATAACGTGGAATTTGGAGTGTTGTTATGAGCGTTAATTGAGATGATGCCCATGAACGCTTTACATGAGGTTCAACAAATGCTGTGGAGTGACAGATGGACGACATAGTTCAAACGAACGAGGGCAGCAATTCTAGGAAGCTGTCTAAGGCACAGACCTCCGGGCTTCCTTTGCCCAGCGAGGACCTGGGGAGCGGTCGCAAAGCCATACCTTGCAAACCTTGGCCCGCATTTCCTCGTGACAGTGTGGCCGCGTCCTTCCTCACGACCCGTCGGGCCCCAGGCTGCAGCTTCAGCTGGCTCCGCCACGTGGCGCCCTCTCGCTGGGCCTCTGTGGGCTCAACGGCGTGTGATGCCCGGGCCCTTGCGCGGAGCCTGGTCTCCCAGGCAACCGCATAAACTTCCGGTTTGAGGCCGGCCGAGGTTGGCGAGAGGCCACATTTCCGCCACGTGATCCCCCCAGGCACCTTGCAGGCTGAAGGGCGCGCGTCCGGGGCCTGCAACGCGCGGCGTGTTCCGAAGTTAGACATCCCGGCCCTGACGGGGGGCAGGTCCGGGGGAGGTGGCGCCAGCGGGGACAGCCGGGCCTGGAGGGGCGGGGCCGGGACTCAGCTCACAGTTCCCGAGGCTGGGCTGAGAAGCCGGGCGGCAGCAGGACCGCCTCTCCAGGGCCGCCGCGCTGGAGCTGGAGCTGGAACTCCGTGGGGCCGGGGCCCCGGCTGCCGGGCAGCGGCTCCTCCAGTCCGACGCCGCGGCGGAGCATGAGGCGGTGGCGGGTTCCCGGCGGAGCCGCCGGCCGGGAAGCATGCTGCGCTGGTTCATCACCGTGATCCTGTGTGCCGCCTTCCTGGGTCTGGTGAGAGCCGGGGCTGGAATCCTCCCGGGCCAGGGCGTGAGCAGGCGTCCTGCGGAGAGCGCGGTCTTCCGAGTTCGAGTCTCGCCTCTGCCTCTTGCAAACTGTGCGACCTTGGGCGCCTTCGTCTGCTCCCAGTCTTAGTTTCCTAATCCGGAAGATGGGCACAGTTCTATTCTTGGAGGGTTATTGTCAAGTGCGAAATTGATTTTCCCAATATATTTTCCAGCTCCAGGAAACCGTCCTACCTCTCCCTAAGTGGGGTGGGGAGCTGCGAGGGGGGGGGGGTGCCAGGCTTATAGCCCCTCCCCCTCGGCCCACGCAGACCCCGTATTATTACACAAAGCTGCTTTTCTGGCATTTCCTCTTCCTCGTCTGACAAAATAGAGCTAGCTCTTTATCTTTGCAGATGGGGAAAGAGAACCAGAGAGGGAGAATGCCTTTTCCAGATCACACAGCTGGCTTTAAGTGGTAGAGCCAGGAATAACATGTCACTTACTCTGCCCACACTCCTATGTAAAACCCGTAGATCCTTCGGTGTTTTTCTTAGAGTAAACTGCAAGGTGAGAAGCGCCTTTTGACCAACCCCTTGACCTCCCAGCCATTCCCTTATTTCTGGACAGCTCCCTCTCCTCACGTGTTTGGAATATTGGGATCTGGGGGGTTTGTTAGGGTGAGTCCTCTGACGAGAGTCACTTCAGGTTACTTGGCGGCTTTCTCTTGAGCCACAACGGATTCTTAGAATGTTTCTATGTGAAAAAAAGAAAAATCATTGCGGCCGCTTGGTGAGTCCTCACCTTGTGCCAGGTCCTGTTTTAAGTGCTTTGCAGACAGGAAGTCATTTGATTGGAGATTAAATTTGATTGGGTGCTCACTCTGCCCTTAGTCTGCCTTGGGTAGGAGGCACACCCAGTGTTTAGAGCCGAGCATTCCAAATAGAATCAACTATTCTTAAAGCCTAGTTCCATTAGAAACATTTTTTTTAAGTGTCCAGCAAATATCCTCTGATGGCTTGGGGTTTTATTTGAGGAAAAATGTAGATTCAGAATCATTTAAAGTGCTTATCTCCTGCGTACTTTGTATACGTCAGAGGAAGGACCCCATGTGCATCCAGAAATACTGCTCTGTTTTAACGTCAAAAACCAGGAATAATATTTTAATGGGTTGATAATCAATTTTAACATCTAAATTCTTATTTTTTCCAAATAATCTAGTATATTAAAATGCCAAAACTAAAAATATTTTAATGTTACATTTTACTGCCAGTACAAAAGAGTCTTTTATGGTATTGTTTGAAAAGGAAACAAAATTGCAGCAACGAGCCAAAAAAATATTTTTTTTAAAACTTGAGAGTTGTCAAAACTAAACCAGTAGGATTTGACACACCAGATCCAGAAGTCTAAAGCTCTAAGATACTAGTACTGTCATCCTGAATTTTTCCTGACTGTAAGACTTAAAGTAATCCCCTACATTACGCCGAAATCCCCTCCTCCCTTTTTAACAGGGAAGAAGGCTACCACATAGATATTTTAAGGATTGTAAATAAGAGACTTTGTCTTTTTACATTTTAGGGAATGAGTGTTGCTATACTGGGGCCCACGTTTCAAGATTTGGCAACAAATGTGAACCGCAATATTAGCAGTCTTTCTCTGATTTTTGTGGGCCGTGCCTTCGGATATTTGAGTGGCTCTGTGATTGGTGGAGTTCTTCTTGACAATATGAATCATTTTCTACTCTTGGGTAAGTAAAACCCCAATTGTAGCTTTTTGCGAATTACACGGAATTTACAATTTGTTTTAGACTATGAAATATACTTGCTTGCGGAGTGGTTGACCAATGTGTAGTGTTCCGGCATCCTCAGGGGAGGTCAGGGTTCCTTGGCGCCTGTTTTGGCTTGGCAGTTACAGGGAATCTGTGCTGGGCCAGCTGTGGAAATTTAGATCAGCCCTAGAGTGTGCTACCCGTCTTTAGCCTTCCTGACCATTACTGTAACTTAGGCACCACCCCTGGATCCACTAACCAACATACCAGTTGTCCAAAGATCTTTCCTTGTCAGGGCTTAGGGCAGATCTCCTAGGGCCACTGTAGATCAGAATGAATTCCTTGACCCTGCCCAGGCTAGACCCTGGACTGAGCATGAAGGTGGGAGGGAATGGTGGGTGAAATGATGTAGGCTAAAGTTTTGTCCCTGTTGCCCCATGTTAATGACCCCGGACCTCTCTACCTCACCCACAGACTAGATGGCTGGCTTTTAACTTACTCTGTTTTGAATAAATAGATATATTTAAAGTTTATTTTTTGAGAGAGAGAGAGAATCTGTCTTTCTCTAGAGAGAGAAAGAGCATGAGTGGGGGAAGGGCAGAGAGAGAGGATCCCAAGGAGGCTATGCATTGTCAGCACAAGCCCAAGGCAGGGCTCGAACCCACATACTGCGAGATCATGACCTAAACCAAAATCAAGAGTCGAATGATTATCTGACTGAGCCACCCAGGCGCCCTTGAATAAATAGATATGTGTAAAAGAAAATCTGGGTAGGGGCATCTGGGTGGCTCAGTCAGTTGGGCGTCTGACTTCAGCTCAGGTCATGATCTCATGGTTTGTGGGTTCAAGCCCCACGTTGATCTCTGTGCTGATGGCTCAGAACCTGGAGCCTGCTTTGGATTCTGTGTCTTCCTCTCTCTCTGCCCCTCCCCTGCTCACGTTCTGTCTCTCTCTTTCAAAAATAAATAAAATATTTTTAAAAATCTGTACTAAGGTGATAAAACTGCTTTGAAAATAAGGAGAATAATTTACTGTTATTGATGAATAACAGATTTCCAAAGTGGGTTGAGAACACATCTCTGTCTGGTATTTCCCTCCCTATTCCCAACCTAATTATTTAATACATTTCTACAACAAACTATAGTAATTGCATTTTATTTTTCTCTTTTTAATTTCTTACCTTTTATCTAAAAACCCTTTTAAGTTATTAAATATGAAATACTTAAATAATTTTTGAGCTGTCTGTTTTGCTATAAACTTTGCCTTGTGGTATCTAATTTGATTATTAGCATTGCTAGGAATGTACTCATGTTAGGATAACTTAGATTTTATAGTCCATACAGATTATGAAAGCTTATAGAGGAAATAACCATTTGTAGATGCTGAACCTCTCATCCACGTCTATTATTCAATTGTAATTTCACTTCTATTTATGGAAGTTTTTATGATGTTGACTTGATTCATGAGTATTGTTTTTTATGGCTGCCCTTTACTTTTCTTCTCAGGAGTGTCAATGTTGGCCACCACAGTTGGTCTTTATCTTGTTCCATTTTGTAAGACAGCAACATTACTGATTGTCATGATGTCCATCTTTGGTGTTTCGATTGGCATTCTGGATACAGGTCAGTGAGCCCTTCAGTGTCGTCTCTGGGAGTGGGGACTTCATATTAGAAAAAGTAGAACAGATGACCTCAAATGGTCATTTGCAGGGTAAAATGACACCAGCCTACTGAATTGCTCATGGGGTCACCCAGTCAGAACCACCCTTTTGGCAACTACTCTTCTTGCCAAGTAGGGTGACTGCTTTTGAGCAGCCAGCCATGGAGTTAATTTAACGAACTTTGTTCAGCGAGAGATTATTGCTCTATGGTATCCAAACAGGAAAGGGTCTGCCTTGCAGGTAGCTATGGTGCAGGTGAGGGAGCTTTCATTTTGGGAGAGAACTTTGTCGGTGCAGTATGGGAAGAATTGATGGATTCCTAGGTTGAACCAACTGCGGAACCATTATTTGGCCGAGGAATCCTAGAAAGCAGTTATCGGTTGTAAAAAGCCCTCTGCCTTTCTGAGAAACCTGTCCTCTGTAGTATTTTCCTTCTCTTCCCCCCCCCACCCCCCCCAAAAGCTCCTTCCTCCTTCCAGGAGAGCCTCTCCATGGGTCTTGGTGTCTTTTAAAACCGGCTAAATAACATACATGGCATTTTTGCCCACCCCTCAAAGCAACTCTTCCCCTGCTCTACTGTTACTTGATACATCAGGGATGTTTCATACTTTAGGCTTGGTTTGGTTGTGAAATTACAGGGTACAATTGTAGGTTCATCTGAAAATATGTTATAAAAAAAAAAGAGAGAGAAACAAAGAAAACCCAAGACTTGATTTTTTTGCCTTTCACCTTGTAGAGAAGGCATCGTGTCCTGGGCACAGAAGAACTCCGTAGTGTTCAGGTTTCTGAATATGTGTTGTGCATCTGTTATATATATGAATCGTTTCCCTCAACTGGCTGTTTGGTAATTTGGCCACTATCTGATGATAATATGCACTTAAAATGTTTGTAAATAAATACATATCCCCCCTTGCCCTGCCAGCCTGGTATTTGAACTGTGTTATAAATAGCCTCCGGCTCCTGTCCTTACCTCTAGGGAGCGAGTAAGCTCCTGTCCCTAGGAGACAGTAGTTTACTAGCTTGAGGAACCCATTTGTGAGTATGTGATGTTACACTGTTTCCAGTTCTCTGCTGGTGGGAGGTTAGAGTGCCTTACAGAATTGACCGAGTTGTAACATCTGCTGATTTAGAATGTTATAATCCCTGCGCACCATAAAATAGGCTCTTCCTCTCTCTCCTAGTAATGAATTGGTTTTTGCCAAGTTTCTGGGATTAAATCCTTTTCCTCATCTTTCGTTGGTAGGTGGTAACGTCCTAATCTTGGCTCTTTGGGGGGACAAAGGAGCCCCACATATGCAGGCCCTACACTTCAGTTTTGCCTTGGGCGCCTTCTTGGCTCCACTGCTGGCTAAACTGGCATTGGGCACGACGGTGTCTGGTGACAGTCACGCAGAAGCTGATGACCACGGCTCTCTCAACCAGTCATCTGAGGCCGACACAGAATCTCTACTCGGGATACCTGACAACCTGAATTTACTGTGGGCTTACGCCATGATTGGTACTTACATTTTTGTAGTTTCTGTCTTTTTCTTGGCTCTGTTTCTAAAGAAAAGCTCAAGGCAGGAAAAAGCAAAAGCATCTGCTCAGAGGTCTCGAAGAGCCAAATACCACAACGCCCTTCTTTGTCTGCTTTTTCTGTTCTTCTTCTTTTACGTGGGGGCCGAGGTGACGTACGGCTCTTACGTTTTCTCGTTTGCGACCACCCATGCCGGCATGAAGGAGAGTGAAGCGGCTGGCTTGAACTCCATCTTCTGGGGGACCTTTGCTGCCTGCAGGGGCCTGGCCATCTTCTTTGCTACATGTTTACAACCTGGAACCATGATCGTGTTAAGCAACATCGGCAGCCTGGGGTCATCTTTATTGCTGGTGCTTTTCGACAAGAGTCCAGTTTGTCTCTGGATAGCAACATCCGTGTACGGGGCGTCAATGGCCACCACGTTTCCCAGCGGTGTCTCTTGGATTGAGCAGTACACGACCATCCATGGGAAATCTGCAGCTTTTTTTGTAGTTGGTGCCGCCCTGGGAGAAATGGCTATTCCTGCAGTAATTGGAATTCTTCAGGGAGCATACCCTGATTTGCCTTTGGTTTTGTACACCTCTTTGGGGGCATCGATAGCCACTGCTGTTTTATTTCCTGTGCTCTATATGTTAGCCACATCACCTCTCCGGCAACAGCGGAAAGACCACAGAAAAAGCGAGGACCAGAAAGCTTTGCTTTCTAGCTCTGAGCTAAATGACTACGAGGAAGAGAATGACGAAGACGATGCAGAAAAGTGGAATGAAATGGATTTTGAAGTGATCGAAATGAACGATACAATGAGGAATTCCGTAATAGAGACATCTAGAAATATTTTGACGGAGCCCTTAGCTGAAGTCTCCAGTCACTCACACGCCAGTGCAGTTTCATTGGAGTCCTCTCCAGTTATCACTGGCAGGTGCCCTGTGAATCACCTCGCAAAGAACCAGGCTAAAAGGGACTAATACCTAGAGACGATGGATTATTTACTGACCTCCTTGAATAATCTGTGGCTTTAATGAAGCCAGTCAGAGCAGAGCATTAACAGATTTTCATCATGCTTTGGGGAATCAAAATGTCTAGGTCAGAGTATGTATAGTAAATGCTAAAAAGTTTTGGCAGGTTCTGTAATTCCCAGAGTTTTCCATAAAGAACAAATGGTGTCATACAGCAGGATCTCGTTGCGAGGCTAGTGTTTGGCACGTGGCTGCTTCAGTAATGTTTTACCGTCTCCATCCCTCAGAGCGTGCAAAGGAGTGGTTGGTGAGAATTTGGGTGCCGTTCTAAAAGAGTGTGAAACCATCTAGCAGTTGAATCAATGAGCCGAACACATGATGAATCCTCCATATTCTGCCAGGGAGGTTGAGTGTCGTTTCATGAAAGAGCAGCTTTGCGAACGGATGGAGTTTTTTCCTTGCTTTGCCCTCTCTATCGTAGCGCACCAGGGAACGCTAACCCTCATGTGATTTCTGATTTCTATGAAGAGAACCCAGAACGGGACCTGAGAGACCTGGCTTCAAACCTTAACTGCTGCTTCCTACTCATCTGTTCCCACACTCAGTCACTTAACTTACGTAGGCCTCATTTATCTTCTCTCCTGATCTGTGATTCCAAGAGTGAAACTGAGGTGGTTTTCAAACTAGGGATCCATAAGTTTAAAGTATGTGCAAGGGGGAAAAAAACGTTTGTGCAAGATGTCTGTTAGAAATTAATATAAGTGCCATCCATTCTTCATTTCAAATGAGAAGTGAAACAAAATTGATAGTGTTAAGAATAGTACCAATTAGGAATACATGTCAGTTTGAGAGACTCCGTGTTTAATAATGGTCTGCAAAACACATTTTTAGTGCCTCATCCGTTCTAAGATGCACCTTTTTTCACATTTATTTTCACATTTTTAACATCTCTGAAATCAGAATGTGTCTTAAAGTCAGTAGTCTCTTAACACTGACAAAATTTAACTGACGGTTATCCATGTACATACATGAAGCAATGTTGCATGTTACAATCGGTGTCTTAAACAGGAATTCATTCAGTTATGGAGATTTTACTATTTTTGCAGATATATTAAAGAGAAAAGTATTTTTTTATGCTGACTTTTGTGATGTTCAAGCAGGATTTGGAGATGCAGTGTTCCGACTTGAAGAGCTGTTTCCAAGTTACTATGTTAGTAGTACGGCTGCAGACAGAGTCTACCTTAGCAACAGAGTCTGAGTCTGAGCCTTGTGCTTCCAGGATTTGGTCCTCGTTGAGTCTGGCTGGTAATCACATTATTAACACTGTAAACTAGGCTGCTAATTTAATTTTCAAAGAGGCACAGTCTTTTCCAGTGTTTGGAATATTTGTATCCCCTATCTAGGGCTTTTCTTTTCTGAGTTTGAAATATCTGGGAAACCAAAATAACGATTAGAAAGTGGCTTGCTGGCTTAGGGGTCCAGGGATCTCAAAGGGTACCTCATACAAGTGTGGCAAAGCCGGTGTGAGTTCTCCTTTTGATAAATAACTAGCACTGATGACAGTTTTTGTTTACTTCTCTTTACCAAATTTTACGGTGAATAACAGTTAACTCCTAGCCAATTGCAGTATGTTTGCTTTTTCTTATTTATCTCCTTTTTTCCTAAGTGAAATATGCTATCTTTCTTAACCACTGCCCACTCACCTTCTCTACCTGCTGTGTTATGGGTTTATATTAACAACCTAGCACTTTTGGAGAGGGCTGGCTGTACAGTAAAACGCGTGTTCTTGCTCTTTTTATATTGTACGTTTAGCTAGAACTTGGAGACCAGCACTGCTCCATTTAGTGCGTTTTCTCAGGTTGGTGGGATTTAGGCAGTCGCTACTGTTTGGCAGTCGGGGGGCTTGCTGGAACGGGGATTTTCTCTGCTGCATCTACATTTAAGGGGTGGGAGATGCAGCTCGGGGAGAGGAGGAGGATAATAAGAACATGGCAGCCAGTTTGGAAATCCAAACTGGAAAAGTCCACTAGCGTTCCACAAGCCAAAATGTGAATGGCCATGTGAGGTTATAGGCATTGTTACAGTTTGATGATGTATTTCCATATTGGAAGGATAAGACATGGTACAATTCCAAGAATTAGCATTCATCCTAATAATCGGTTCTTAGGTAAGTGTCTGCTGATGTGTAAGTAACCAGTAATGAAGCTTTCTATTGCTGGAGAGCAGATTTAGCAGTTTACAACAACAGACCTTTATTATCTCACAGCTTCCTGGGTCAGGAATCTGGGCATGACTTCCCTGCATCATCTGCTTGGGATGTCATGGGGCTACAGTCAAGGTGTTGGCTAGAGCTGTGCTGCTTTCTGGAGTGTAGGGTTCTCTTCCAGGGCCACATGTGTGGTGGTTGACCATACACAACAGTTCCTTGCTGTGGTAGGCCGAGGCCCCCTGTATTTTGCTGGCTGTCAGCCGGCACCAGTACCCATTCCTAGAACCAACCACAGTTTTTTTGGGTTTTGGGGTTTTGGGGTTTGTTTTTGTTTTTGTTTTGCCATGCTGCCCTTTGTAGATCCTCTCACAATATGGCATCCTATTTCTTCAAAGCCAGCAGGAGAATCTCTCACCCGAGTCCACTACACTGGAATCTTCTATAAAATAATATAATCACAGGCGTGACATCCCATCTCCTTTGCTCTCTGCTCTTGGCTGGAAGCAAGTCATAAATTTACCCCAACTCCAGGGGAGAGGCTTCTACAGAGATGTGACTCATTGTGGAGTCACCTTAGAGTGCGTTTGGTGCACTCTGGTACCCGTAGAACCGAGGTTTAAGAGAACTAAAAAGTTTGAGCTGGGGAACAGACACCCTTGGAAGTCATTGAAAGGGCGATAGGTACCAAACTGAATGAACTAATGTGGGTTGGAAGGATCCCCATTGGCCAGGCTGACAAACCTGATGGGGGAGAATCTTTTTGTTGGTGGGGCACTGGATGGGCTGACTCCGAGTTAGGCCTTTTTTCCTCTTGACATTTTATTTTATGTCCTTTACCACTGTGCTTTTCGCCTATTCAAATGCAGCTTACCATGAGGGAAATAGATAAATTTCAGCTTAATTATATTTTCATAGTAAAGTCCAACACTTTGAAAGCATTTTTTCAAGTACTCTTTTTTTTAAAGAAAAATTGTTTTTAAAAAGCAGTTTTATTGTATAGAAGTAATGAAGGTATAAAAAAAAAGGCTGTGCTGGAAGGTCAGAGAAGTACATAAAAATGTAAGGGACAAGTATAAGTAATTTATATAGTATTTATTTATTTACTTACTTATTTTTAAAATACTCCCTAAGCCCAATGTGGGGCTTGAACTTACGACCCTGAGATCAAGAGTCTTATGCTCTACTGACTGAGCCAGGCCTGTATAAGTAATTTATAATTCTAAACACCTAGAAAAGTTCTTAATTTCTTATCAGTGTAATTTCCTGGGTAAAGAGGTAAAAAAATAATTTCCTCCTACCAGATAAAGTTTCAGAAACAACTTGAATTTTGTGTCCAGGGTACATGGAACGCTATAGTTGCTGGACTGGTTATTAGTTTGAAGAATTATAATTTATTTTTAAAAAAGTGAAACGTAATTGGGGAAGATTAGTATAGCAACACACACCTGAAATGTGTGTGAGACCTGGATTACATGTAAAACGGTTTTGTTTCAGGCTGAATCGTTGAATGGTCAGGGGAGCTTTCTCATAACCATAACTTTTGGTTTACCATGGCAATGTGTCACTCAATCGTGCCACTTAAAAGTTATCACTAAAATCGAGCTTAAAGTTCTTGATGGAAGTACATCTATTCTTCTGGGATACCTTGTATCTGTGTTTGCTAAGTGCCAGTTATTCTGCTCATAGTGCTGTGAATGTGTGTGTGTCTGCATATGTGAACTCACAGAGACCATGTGTGTTTGATATTTTCCCATACTCTGGGGGGTGCAGTGGGGTAGAGATGGCAGAGAAGGGAAACCAAAAACCTTGAGGTATGATTCCAAGTTTGTTCGAGATGTGACATTTTTTGGTTTGTTTTTGGTTTTTTTGGAGAGTATGAGGGGGAGAGAAAGGCAGAAGAGGGGAGAGAGAGAGAATCTTAAGCAGGCTCCACGCTCAGCACAGAGCCTGATCCCACCACCCTGGCATCATGACCTGCGCCAAAATCGAGTTGGACATTCCATTGGCTGAGCCACCCATGTGCCCAGAAATGTTCCTTTTTTTTTTTTAGTTGAAATTTTTATTGTGATTCTTATAAATTTTCATGCAGTTGTAAGTAGTGGCTCTTTGTTTTTTGTTTTCAAATTTGCTGAGTTGAGGGATCCTTTTCTCAGTCTGCAAGGGTAGAGCACTAGACTAGTGCTTCTCAATGTAATGTGCATTTGAATTGCTTGTTAAGATACAGATTCTAGCTCAGTAGTATCTGGGGTAGGGGCTGAGAGTCTACATTTCTAACAAACTCATAGGAGATAGGGAGCGATTGGCCTGGAGACCAACCACGTTGGAATGCAAGATTCACTCTTTGGGAATGTCTAATTCTTTACTACTTTGGGGAATTCAGTTTGTTTTGTTTTAGCTTTTCTAAATCTGACCTTAAATCTGTAGGAGTCTATAGTCCCCATGCACCCCCTCCCCTTTCTAGGACTCTGTTCTGAAGTCACTCCAGTCCTCTCTATTTACTGTACTCACTGTTGAATATTTAGTTCTTATGTCTGTCGAATGCCTCCTACTGGGCAGTCTCTGTGGGAGTTGCTGTGCATACACTGGTGAAAAGATCAGGAGGTTCCTCCCTCCGTGGAACTTAGCCTCGAAGGCAGTGCTGTCCGGTAGAATTTCCCATAATGATGGGAACGTTTTATATCTGCACTGCCCAGTAGCCACTGGCCACATTTGGTGAATTGAGCCCTTGAAATAAGACTAATAAGACTTAGTGAATTTTTAATTTAAGTATCTACATTAGCTGGTGGCTGCCATATTGGATAACACAGGTGTAGTGGGAGAACCAAGGTATCAAGTAATCACACAAGATGTTTCCAGGAAGACTTTATTTTCTCTGATATTAGAAATTAACAAGTATTTGGGGTCAGAAAAGGTGTCATAGATACCTTGTAAGTAGCATGATATAAATTATCATGGCACTTAAGAAAGGCCTGGTTTTAACGGTTCATAGTGTTTAGTGATCTAAAAGAGGTTTGTCTTTCTTTGTGTGTCAAGGAAACAAACCAAGGCTGGTCATGTTGGTTGTCAGGAGGATTTAAGCTCTTCCTGCTTAATGCATTTGAACTAGGCTGAACTTGGATTTGTATTTAGCTATAAATAGTTTCATATTTAATAAGTTAAAATTTTATAGTGTTGAATTTTTGCAAAGATAATTTTTTATATTTTACAGCATTTTTTGGTAATTGTCTTAACTACATGTTCTCATGTGCTTTATTTCTGCCTTACTTATTTATTTAAATTCTTGCAGAGAAGATCCCTTAGGTTCTTGCACTGTGGCTGCTAATTCTCATATATTGTGTTCCTTTTGACTTCTAATTGCAGAATGCCTTTCATGTCTGGTCTCTAGGTTTATAGCAACTTGCCTTTGATGTGTTTATATATATTAAAAAGAAATGTTGAGGTTATTAGATGATGTGAATGATTTAAGGCATTTTAGCCTCTGAACAACCTGTTGAGACTCTAAGGTGCTTTTTAAAAGAGTTATGTCTATTTTATCACAATTAAAAATAACACAAAATTTACCATCTCAACCATTTTTAAGTGTATAAATTTAGCAGCACTAAGTACATTCACGTTATTGGGCAACCATCACTGCCCTCATCCACAAAACTGAAACTCTGTAACCCTTTAAATGCTGGAACTAACTCCCCGTTCCTCCCTCCTCCCAGCCCTGAAAACGATCATTCCATTTTTTGCTTCCTTCCTCCCTCCCTTCCTTCCTTCCCTTCCTTTCATTGTTTATTTAAATGTTTTTTAAATTTATTTCTTTTTTTTGTTTGTTTTTTTAACATTTATTTATTTATTTATTTATTTATTTTTTACAAATAGTTTATTGTCGAATTAGTTTCCACATAACACCCAGTGCTCATCCCCACAAGTGTCCTCCTCCATGCCCATCCCCCCTCCCCCCCCACATCCATCAGTCCTCAGTTTTTGTCAGCATTCAAGAGTCTCTCATGGTTTGCCTCTCTCCCTTTCCCCCACCATTTCCGCCCTTCTTCTCCCCCTTGTTCCTCCGTCAAGGCAGAGAAGGACAAATATCATATGTTTGCACGTATAGGAGGATTAAATTTATTTCTGAGAGAGAGAGAGACAGCATGAGCAGGGGAGGGTCAGAGAGAGGGAGATGCAGAATCCTAAGCAGGCTCCAGCCTCTGAGCTGTCAGCACAGAGCCCGATGTGGGGCTCCAGCCCACAAACCCTGAGACCATGACCTGAGCTGAAGTCAGACACTTACCCACCCAGGCACCCCTATCATTCTATTTTCTATATCTACAAATTTCACTACTCTACATACCTCATATAAATGGCATCACACAGTATTTGTCTCTAAGAACCTCAGATAAATGGTATCATACAGGCTGGCTTATTTCACTTAGCATAATGTCTTCAGGTTTCATCCGTGTTGTAGCATGTGTCAGAATTTCCTTTGTAAGGCATCGTAATAGAGTTTTGAATGCATATTTTGTTTATCCATTTGTATAGACATTCGGGTTGTTTCCACCTTTGGGCAATTGTGAATAATGCTGCTATGATTGATGTACAAATATCTGTTTGAATTTCTGCTGGTAATTCTTTTGGATATCTCCACAAGTGTGATTGCTGGATTATATGGTAGTTCTGTTTCTAATTGTTTTGGGTGCTTTCATTATTTGGCTTAGATCTCCATTTTTCCAGAAGAGACCAGCTCTAGGAAAGAGGATAAAGAAACCCATGCTTTTGTTAGTATTGCTTCAAACCCTAGGCAGACTTGTAGCCCATTATAATCAAGTTAGTATCACCCATGTCCTGAGTAGATGGAAAGTTCCATCAGACATCTACCTCAAAGTTTTGTTATCTCTGCTTCTGATTTTTTTTTTTTTTTAGTTCAGTCATTGAGTAAGTGTTTGAGAGCTTACTTTGTTTGAAATCCTGCCTGAAATGAAACCAAACCTGGATCTTTTGGAGGTTGTCCTTCTCTACAGGTTTTTACCAATCAATTTTGATTTGGGGACTTAAAGAGATAGGGATGACCTTGTAGATTGAGTACATCTGTATTAAGACTGCTCACTACTTACATGGCTTTGTACAATGTAAAGCTTATTTGAATAAAATATTGATACAAATAAATGCTTATGTTGGCTTCAGATAAGCTTGGTGTTTCATTTCATGAATGCTTAAAAATGAATTTGGCATCTCCAGAAATTAGTAAGAGAAATGTCTAGACTTCAGATTGTGAGAGATCCAAAACGTATATGCTAGCTGTCTTGGGTTCCTAAAATATGAGTAGTATGTATTTTTTCACTTCACATGGATATTTTAGAAATGACACCTAACATCTATTGATGACATCTAACGTTTCTGGCCCTTCAGCTTCTCTTAGGTTTATGATTCAATTTCTTTTATTATTATTATTATTATTATTTTTAATGTATATTTTTGAGAGAGTGTGAGCGAACATGAGTGGGGGAAGGGCAGAGAGAAAGGGAGACGCAGAATCAAAAGGAGGCCCCAGGCTCTGAGCTGTCAGCACAGAGCCCGACACAGGGCTCAAACCCACAAACTGTGAGATCATGATCTGAGCTGAAATTGGACACTTAACTGACTGAGCCGCCCAGGCGCCCTTATGATCCAGTTTCTAAATTTGCAAGTCCACCAAAGAAGCTCTTGTTAGCTGGATATCTTCGTTAATATTTTACTTGAATAACAATCCCCTAATTAAGAAGATTATAGTTCTGTCTCTGTTTCAGAATGGAAAGGAGGCCTTCAAAATTGCACGTGAAGCAGAAACGGGGGTGCTTCTCCTTGCTTCTCGTCTATACAGAACCCTGCAGCGGAAAGCCCGTTGTTAGTGACACAGCCCTTTCTGTCTTGTAGTGATAATTTGGTTAAATGCTTCTCGCTTGGAACATGATTCGGGTGTCCAGCAGCCTCTCCATCCCCTTCACACTTCACTGGAGTCTTGGGAAAAGATAGTGTTTAAAGTGGGAGCATTTGAGCTGAGAGAAATGAAACGACACACTCTCCCTGGTCTTGTCTGAGCAGTTAGTAATAACGCTGGAGGTGTCCTTGTTTGCTGTCATCTCGGCTTTCAGCGATCTAAGTTTACGGCTGGGCACTTTGCCCTGGGCAGGGATCTTGTACCTTTGCATCATGTCAGGGGCTCTGGGCGAAGCTTAGCCTTTTCTGGTTCCTCCTAAATGCAAAACTCTAGAAGCCTTGGCATTGGGCCAGATAGGATAGGCTTTCAAGTGAACTGGCTGTGATATCTAGGGTCCCAAGTGCTTTCCCTGATGAAGCAGAGGCTTCGTTTATGGTTCCACTCCTAGTTCATCCATGGATTTGGTTGGGCATGAGAGCAGGCTACGTGACCACAGCACCTGCTCTTAAGTGTTCCCGGGGTGGGAGGGGCGGGGTAGGAGATGTGGTTTACAAGGACACAGACATGGGGATCCTGCTACAACCTACTGGAAAAGATAATAGTTTGGGGAACGGAATTTTTCTATTTGCTCACTGTAGCAACTGTTTCATTCTCTGTCCTTCGGGAAACTTGAATGGATCCTATAGAGCACATGAAAAAAGCTCATGTGTGGTGTGATGGTTAAGTGTGGAATCTGGAGTCTGTCCGCCTGGATTTGAATTCTGACTGCCTTCTACTACCTTGGTCACATTACTTGATCTCTTGCCCTCTGTTTTCTTTCCTGGGATACGCAGTGAGACTTGAATGAAATCATATTTGTAAAGCACCTAGCATATTGCATCATACATACGTTTACGAGTGGAATTGTGCCCACCGCCCCCCCTTGCCCAAATCCCTATGTTGAAGTCCTAACCTCCAGTATCCCAGACTTAATATTTGGAAATAAGGTCTTTAAAGAGCCAATTAAGTTAAAATGAGGATATTAAGCTGGGCCCTACTCCAACATGATTGGTGTCCTTATAAGAGGAAGAAGTTTGCACACAGGCACAGCAGGAAGACCATGTGAAGACACAGGGAGAAGACCACCATCTACAAGTCAAGGATAGAGGCCAAAGAGGAAACCAGCCCTCCAATACCTTGCTCTCAGACTCCTACCCTCCAGAATTGTGGGAAAAATTTCTGTTTAAGATACCTACTCTGTGGTACTTTGTTATGGCAGCCCCAGTGAACTAATACACATAGTAAGTACACAGTGAAGGTTAATTACTATTATGATTTTTATTATTGTTTCCAAACCACTCAGCCAAAAGAAAAAATAAAGCAGCCACAAACGGGGAATTTTATTCATAAAGTAATATTTACTAGATTAGCAAAAGAGACCACCAACAAAATGGAAATAATAAAAATTTTTAGTAACTGTGGTTGGGAAGGTCAGGTGGGACACCCTAACTAAGCTAACAAGGTATGGGTCACAAGAACATTTAGTTGTCCTGCCACATCAGTAAGAAGACATGTGGCTGAGAGTTCACACACCTGGCCTTGGGAGCTCTCTGCTTAGGTACCACACAAAGGGTGGACTTCCTTGGACCCAACCAAATAGCTAAGGTTAATGGGGCCCACCAGCAATAAAAGAGTGAGAAACAGCGAGAGCACACAATTATTTTTAATGGCTAATACACGTGGACAGTAATATTATCAGTAACAGTACAAAGGTAAGTTAAAAGTAGATCTTATTCACCTTTGACCCTTAACCCCAACCCTCATTAAACCAACCACTCTTATTATTCTTTTTGTGCTTCTAGAGATATTTGTGCATATACAAAAAAGTGTTTATATGCACATATATAAAATGAATATAAATATATTATGCTTTCTTTTTATTGAAAAGTAATTGACATGTAGCTTTGAATTAGTGTTAGGTGTACAACAATTTGATATATGTATGCATTCTGAAATGACCACCGTAGGTTTAGAGAACATTATCACCACCCATAGTTACAATTTTTTCCCCAATAATGGGAACTTTTAAGATTTATTCGTAGCAACTTTCAAATATACAATATAGTTAACTATAGGCACAATACTATACATCCCCATGACATATTTATTTTAACTAGAAGTTTGTACCTTTTGACCCCCTTCACTCAGTTTACACCCCCCCTATCCCTTACCTTTGGCAACTACCAATCTCTTCTCTATATGAGTTCAGGGTTGTTGGGGTTTTTTTGGCTTTTTTTTTTTTTTTTTTTTTTTTTTTTNTTTTTTTTTTTAGATTACACATATAAGAGACATTCCTATCTGACTTATTTCACTTACCATAATGCCCTCAAGTTTCATCCATGTATCACATGGCAGGATTTCCTTATTTTTATGGCTAATATTGTGTGTGTGTGTGTGTGTGTGTGTGTGTGTGTGTGTGTATCACATTTTCTTCACCCATTTAGTTGTCAATGGAGACTTTCCATGTCTTGGTTATTTTTTTTAAACATTTTTTTAAGGCTTATTTATCTTTGAGAGACAGAGACTGAGCACGAGAGGGGGAGGGGCAGAGAGAGAGGGAGACAGAATCCAGAGCAGGCTCCAGGCTCTGAGCTGTCAGTACAGAGCCTGATGCAGGGCTCAAACCCACGAACCGTGAGATCATGACCTTTTTCGTCACTAGAAGTCCAATGCGCTATCCATTGCATGACAGAGCGACCTCATGAGATCATGACCTGAGCTGCAGGCGGATGCCCACCCAACTGAGCCACCCAGGCGCCCCCATATCTTGGTTACTGTACATAATGCTTCAATGAAGCATTGAGAAAGTGATTTCATCTCTTTTGAATAAATACCCAGAAGTGAAATTGCTGGATCATATGGTAATTCTATTTTTAATTTCTTATAACCTCCATACTATTTTCCACAGTGGCTGCACCAATTTATATTCCCACCAACAGTGCACAAGGGTTTCCTTTTCTCCACATCCTTGTCAATACTTGTTATTTCTTGTCTTTTTGATAACAGCCATTTGAGAAAGTATTAGGTGATATCTCGTATTGATTTGCATTTCCTTGACGATTAATGATGTTGAGCACCTTTTCATCTACTGGTTCGCCATTCGTGTGTGTTCTTTGGAAAAATGTCTATTCAGATTCTCTAATCTTCTGCCCATTTGTCAAATTGGATCTTTTTTTTTTTTTTGCTTATTAAATTGTATGAGTTCTTTATATATTTTGGATATGAGCCCCCATCAGATATATTATTTGGAAATACATTCTCTCATTTAGAGATGAGATCTAAACCTATAGATGTCCTTTTCGTTCTGCTTATGGTTTCTTTTTTTTTATATTTAGTTTTTTAATTAATTTTTTTTTTAGTTCACCGAAGTTTTATTTCTTTGCTTGTTTGNTTAACCGACTCAGCCACCCAAACGCCCCTTAATTAATTTTTTAAAATTTACATCCAAGTCAGGTAGCATATAGTGCAACAATGATTTCAAGAGATGATCCTTAGTGCCCCTTACCCATTTAGCTCATCCCCCCTCCCACAACCCCGCCAGTAACCTTCTGTTTGTTCTCCATACTTAAGAGTCTCTTATATTTTTGTCCCCCTCCGTTTTTATATTACATTTGCTTCCCTTCCTTTATGTTCATCTGTTTTGTATCTTAAAGTCCTCATATGAGTGAAGTCATATGGTATTTGTCTTTCTCTGACTAATTTTGCCTAGCATGATACCCTCTAGTTCCATCCATGTAGGTGCAAAGGGCAAGATTTCATTCTTTCTTATTGCTGAGTAATACTCCATTGTGTATATATACCACATCTTCTTTATCCATTCTTCCATCGGTGGGCATTTGAGCTCTTGCCATACTTTGGCTATTGTTGATAGTGCTGCTATAAACATTGGGGTACATGTGCCGCTTTGAATCAGCACTCCTGTGTCCCTTGGATAAATACCTATTAGTGCAATGGCTGGGTTGCCGGGTAGTTCTGTTTTTCATTTTTTGAGGAACCTCCATATTGTCTTCCAGAGTGGCTGCACTAGTTTGCATTCTCACCAGCAGAGCAAAAGAGATCCTCTTTCTCCACATGCTTGCCCACATCTGTTGTTGCCTGAGTTGTTAATGTTAGCCATTCTGATTGGTGAGGTGGTATCTCATTGTGGTTTTGATTTGTATTTCCCTGATGATGAGTGATATTGAACATTTCTTCATGTGTCTGTTAGTCATCTGGATGTCTTCTTTGGAGAAGTGTCTATTCATGTCTTTTGCCCATTTCTTCACTGGATTATTTGTGTTTTGGGTGCTGAGTTTGATAAGTTCTTTATAGATTTTGGATACTAACCCTTTATCTGATGTCATTTGCAAATATCTTCTCCCATTCTGTTGTTTGCCTGTTAGTTTTGCTGATTGTTTCCTTCACTGTGCAGAAGCTTTTTATCTTGATGAAGTCCCAATAGTTCATTTTTGCTTTTGTTTCCCTTGCTTCTAGAGATGTGTTGAGTAAGAAGTTGCTGTGGCCAAAGTTGAAGAGGTCTTTGCTTGCTTTATCCTTTAGGATTTTGATGGCTTCCTGTCTTACATTTAGGTCTTTCATCTATTTTGAGTTTATTTTTGTGTGTAAGAAAGTGGTCCAGGTTCATTTTTCTGCATGTCACTGTCCAGTGTTCTCAGCACACTGAGAAAAGGCTGTCTTTGTTCCATTGGCTATTCTTTCCTGTTTTGTCAAAGATTAGTTGGCCATACACTTAAGGGTCCATTTCTGGATTCTCTATTCTGTTCCATTGACCTGAGTGTCTCTTTTTGTGCCAGCATCACACTGTCTTGATTATTACAGTTTGTAATATAGCTTGAAGTCCGGGATTGTGATGCCTCCAGCTTTGGTTTTCTTTTTCAAGATTGCTTTGGCTATTCGGGGACATTGTTGGTTCCATAAAAATTTTAGGATTGTTTGTTCTAGCTCTTGAAGAATGCTGATGTTATTTTGATAGGGATTGCATTGAATATGTAGATTGCTTTGGGTAGTACTGACATTTTAACAATATTTTTTCTTC
Organism: Crocuta crocuta; assembly: GCF_008692635.1. Classification (NCBI taxonomy): domain Eukaryota; kingdom Metazoa; phylum Chordata; class Mammalia; order Carnivora; family Hyaenidae; genus Crocuta; species Crocuta crocuta. The sequence continues at coordinate 6,985,265 of NW_027532594.1, forward strand.
CTATCCAGGAGCATGGAATATTTTCCCCTTTTTTGTGTGTGTCTTCAATTTCTTTCATAAGCTTTCTATAGTTTTCAGTGTATAGATTTTTCACCTCTTTGGTTATATTTATTCCTAAGTATTTTATGGTTTTGGTGCAATTGTAAATGAGATTGATTGCTTGATTTCTCTTTCTATTGCTTCATTATTGGTGTATAGGAATGCAACCGATTTCTCTGCCTTGATTTTATATCCTGTGACTTTGCTGAATTTATGGACCAATTCTAGCAGTTTTTTTGTGGAATCTTTTGCGTTTTCCATATAGAGTATCATGTCATCTGTGGAGAGTTAAAGTTTGACTTCCTCCTTGCCAGTTTGTATGCCTTTTAATCCTTTGTGTTGTCTGATTACTGAGGCTAGGACTTCCAATACTATGTTGAATAAGTGGTGAGAGTGGACATCCCTGTCATGTTCCTGACCTTAGGGAGAAAGCTCTCAGGTTTTCCCCATTGAAGATAGTATTAGCAGTGGGTCTTTCATATATGGTTTTTATGATCTTGAGATATGATCCTTCTATCCCTACTTTCTTGAGTTTTTTTTTTTTTTTGTCAAGAAAGTTTTATGTATTTGGGCAAATGCTTTCTCTGCATCTGTTGAGAGGATTATGTGGTTCTTGTCCTTTCTTTTATTGATGTAATGTATCACATTGATTGTTTTGTGGATATTGAACCAGCCCATTACCCCAGGCATAAGTCCACTTGGTCGTGGTGAATAATTCTTTTAATGTATTGTTGGATCTAGTTAGCTAGTATTTTTGTTGAGGATTTTTGCATCCATGTTCATCAGCGAAATTGGTCTGAAGTTCTCCTTTTTAGTGGGTTCTTTGGTTTTGGAATCAAGGTAATGCTGACTTTATAGAATGAGTCTGGAAGTTTTCCTTCCATTTCTATTTTTTGGAACAGCTTCAAAAAATAGGTATTAGGATACCTGGTTGGCTCAGTTGGTTAAGCACCCTACTTTAGCTCAGGTCATGATCTCACAGCTTGTGAGTTTGAGCCCTGCATCAGGCTCTGTGCTAACAGCTCAGAGGAAGGAAGGAAGGAAGGAAGGAAGGAAGGAAGGAAGGAAGGAAGAGAAAGAGTGAGAGAGAGAGAGAGAGAAAGAGAGAAAGAGAGAGAGAAAGAAAGAAAGGAGAAAGAAAGAAAGAAAGAAAGGAAGGAAGAAAGAAAGAAAACATGTTAACTCTTCTTTAAATGTTTGGTAGAATTCCCCTGGAAAGCCATCTGGCCCTGGACTCTTGTTTTTGGGAGATTTTTTTATTACTAATTCGATTTCTTTACTGGTTATGGATCTGTTCAAATTTTCTGTTTCTGTTTTCTGTTTTTATTTTTCTGTTCAAACTTTTTCTTCCTGTTTCAGTTTTGGTAGTTTATATGTTTCTAGGAATTTGTCCATTTCTTCCAGATTGCTCATTTTATTGGCATATAATTGCTTATTATGCTCTCTAATTATTGTTTGTATTTCTGCTATGTTGGTTGTGATCTCTCCTCTTTTATTCATAATTTTATTTATTTGGGTCCTTTCCTTTTTCTTTCTATCAGACTGGCTAGGGGTTTATCAGTTTTGTTTATTCTTTGAAGGAACCACCTCCTGGTTTCATTGATCTGTTCTACTTTTTTTGGGCTTCAATAGCATCGATTTCTGCTTTAACCTTTATTATTTCCTGTCTTCTGCCAATTTTGATTTTTTTTTAAACTATTCTTTTTCCAGCTCTTTACGGTGTAAGTTTAGGTTGTCTACCTGAATCCTTTCTTTCTTTAGGAAGGCCTGAATTGCTCTATAATTCTCTCTTATGACCACCTTTGCTGTGTCCCAAGGGTTTTGGGCTGTGGTGTTATCATTTTCATTGGCTTCCATGTACTTTTTAATTTCCTCTTTAACTTCTTGGTTAGCCCATTTATTCTTTAGTAGGATTTTTTTTTAGTCTTCAAGTATTTGTTATCTTTCCAAAATTTTTCTTGTGGTTGATTTCAAGTTTTATAGTGTTGTAGTCAGAAAATATACACAGTATAATCTCAGTCTTTTTGTACTTGTTGAGGTCTGATTTGTGTCCCCGTATGTGATCTATTCTGGAGAATGTTTCATGTGCACTGGAGAAGAATGTGTATCATTTTTCTTTAGGATGAAATGTTCTTAATATATCTATTAAGTCCATCTGGCCCAGTATGTCATTCAAAGCCATTGTTTCCTTGTTGATTTTCTGTTTAGATGATTTGTCCATTGCTGTTAAGAGGGGTGTTAAAGTCCCCTACTACTAGGGTATTATTACCAATGAGTTTCTTTATGTTTGTTAATAATTAATTTATATATTTGAGTGCTTCCACATTTGGAGCATAAATATTTACAGTTGTTAGATCTTCTTGGTGGATAGACCCCTTAATTCTGATATAATGCCTTTCTTCATCTCTTGTTACAGTCTTTATTTTAAAATCTAGATTGTCAGATATAGGCACAACTACTCCAGCTTTCTTTTGGAGACCAATAGCATGATAGATGATTCTCCATCCCCTTACTGTCCATCTAAAGGTGTCTTTAGGTCTAAAATGGGCCTCTTGTAAACAGCATATAGATGGATTGTGTTTTCTTATCCATTCTATTATGCTCTGTCTTTTGATTGAAGCATTTAGTCCATTGATGTTTAAAGTGAGTACTGAAAGTTATGAATTTATTGTTATTATGTTGCCGGTAGAGTTGAGTTGAAGTTTCTGGTGGTGGTCTCTGGTCCTTTCTAGTCTTTGTTGCTTTGGTCTTTTTGTTTTGGTTTTGTTTTTCGTCTTTTCTCTCCTCAGAGAGTCCCCCTTAAAATTTCTTGCAGGGCTGGTTAAGTGGTCACGAATTCCTTTAATTTTTGGGAAACTTTTTATCTCTCCTTCTATTTTGAATGACAGCCTTGCTGGATAAAGAATTCTTGGCTGCATATTTTTCCAATTCAGCACATTGAATATATCTTGCCACTCCTTTCTGGCCTGCCAAGTTTCTATGGATAGGTCTGCTGTGAACCTGATCTCTCTTCCCTTGTAGGTTAAGGACTTTTTTCCTCTTGCTGCTTTCATGATTCTTTCCTTACTTGAGCATTTTGTGAATTTGACTATGATATGCCTTGTTGATGGTCAATTTTTGTTGAATTTAATGGAAGTCCTCTGTGCTTCCTGGATTTTGATGTCTGTGTCTTTCCACAAATTAGGAAAGTTTTCTGCTCTGATTTTCTCACATAAACCTCTACCTCTTTTTTTCTGTCTTCATCTTCTGAGATCCCTATGATTCTGATATTATACCTTTTTAATGAGTCACCAAGTTCTCTAATTCTTATATCTGCTATTTTACCTTAGTCTCCCTCTTTTTATCTGCTTCATTGTTCTCCATAAGTTTGTCCTCTATATCACTGATTCGCTGCTCTGCCTCATCTATCCTTGCTGCCGTGGCATCCATTCGAGGTTGCAGCTCAGTTATAGCATTTTTTATTTCATCCTGACTAGCTTTTAGTTCTTTTATCTCTGCAGTAAGGGATTCTAACCTATTTTCAATGCCAGCTAGTATTCTTATTATCGTGATTCTAAATTCTGGTTCGAACATCTTACTTGTATCTGTGTTGATTAAGTCCCTGGCTGTCATTTCTTCCTGTTCTTTCTTTTGGGGTGAATTCCTTCATTTTGTCGTGTTGGAGGAAGAAAAGGAATTAATAAGGAAAAAAAAATTAAAAATTAAAAATAACACAAAAAATCGAATGAAAAAATCTAGGATGCTCGATCCTAGGTGTGTTTTGCTCTGGTTGTTGAAAGAAGCTTGATAGATTAGAGAAAAAGAAATATAAGAAAAGAAAAAAATGGGGGGAGGGAAAGCGTTTGATTTTGCAAAATCATTTGCAAAAATGATTATGACAAAATAGAATAAAATGAAATGATGGAAGGTGGGGGAAAGGGAGAGAGGCAAACCATGAGAGACTCTTGAATGCTGACAAAAACTGAGGACTGATGGATGTGGGGGGGAGGGGGGATGGGCATGGAGGAGGGCACTTGTGGGGATGAGCACTGGGTGTTACGTGGAAACTAATTTGACAATAAACTATTTGAAAAAAAATTTACAAAAAGGGAAAAAATACAGTAGAAAAATTAAAAATCTTAATAAAAATGTAAAAGAAAAATAAATTTTGTCTCTTTCTGTATTCAAGAATAAGAAAAGAAAAACAATTTAATAGATGAACCAGGAAGCAGAATGAAATACTATTGAAATTACATCTGGTTTCCCTTAGAAGTCCAACTATGAAGCACTTTATAGTCTGTAAACTAAGCAGGCAGAAAGACTTGTGATGTTCCTCAAGAGCGCAGTTGGCTCAGTTGGGCAGGGCTTAGTGTAATGGCTCCATTCTCCACTAGATGACACTACTTAGATTACTGGGGTGGATTGTTGTGGCACGTGTATATGTGCATTCTTGGGAGGGGTGAAAATGGCATCACCCAGCTACCCAGTCTCTAGTATCAGAACTCTGTGCTCTCCCCAACCGGCAATCAAGCACCCCCTCCTTTGTCTCTGGCTTTTGTCCACTCCCTGCTCCTACACTGTTCATGACCAGGCCGTCAGGCTGCCAGGCAGAACCTGCCTCCTGAGTTTCATCTCAGATGGGGCAGTGTTTCCCAATCTCTCACTTCTTTTTTTTTTTTTAATTTTTTTTAATGTTTTATTTATTTCTAGGAGAGAGAGAGACAGCGTGAGCTGGGGAGGGTCGGGGAGAGAGGGAGTCACAGACTGAAACAGGCTCCAGGCTCCGAGCTGGCAGTCAGCACAGAGCCTGACGCGGGGCTCGAACCCACGAACCGCGAGATCATGACCTAAGTGAAAGTCGGACGCTTAACCAACTAAGCCACCCAGGCGCCCCCCAATCTCTCACTTCTGAGTGCAGCTTTGACCTGCTCAGACCTCTGGGGGAGAGTCTCATTGAGCAATGGTCAAGTGCCAGCCTGCCCCCAGGGACGTTCATAAGACTGTGCTGCTGCTGATACTGAGACTGTGGCTGGGTGGGTAGGTGCCAGCCTGCCCCAGAAAAAGTTCATGCAATCGTGTAGCAGCAGCATTTCAGGGATTATGGCAAATGACAATATACATCTGGCACCAGGTTTCACCTTTTACGTCCTTGTTTCAACACCAGCAAATATGATTGTTCTTCAGGGCTCCCTGGCACCTTTGTCTGTAGGCTATTTGCAGTTCTATACAAGATTTAGGATTCTTTGTTTTAGTTCTGTAAAAAATGCCCTATCTGGAATTCAGGATTACACTGAATCTTTATATTGCTTTGGGTAATATGGACATTTTAATAATATTAATTTTTCCAACACATGAGCATGAAATATCATTCCATTTATTGTGTCTTTATCAATTGCTTTCATCACTGTCTTACAGTTTTCAGAGAATAGGTCTTTCACCTCCTTGGTTAAATTTATTCCAAGGTATTTTATTCTTTTTTTTTTTTTTTACAAATAGTTTATTGTCAAGTTGGTTTCTACAAGGTAGATATTCTTTTTGGTGCAACTGTAAATAGGATTGCTTTCTTGATTTCTTTTTCTGGAAGTGCATTATTAGTGTATAGAAATGCAACATATTTCTGTATTGATGTTGTATCCTGCAACTTTATTGAATTAATTTATTAGTTCAAGTGTTTTTTTGGTGGAGTCCTTAGGGTTTTCTATAGTATATTATCTGCAAATAGAAACAGTTTTACTTTCCCTTTTTGATTTGGATGACTTCTATATCTTTTTCTTGCCTAATGCCTCTACCTAACACTTCCAGTAGTATGTGGTGGGAATGGACATCTTTGTCTTGTTCCTGATCTTAGAGGAAAAGCTTTCAGTTTTTTGGCATATGATGTTAGTCACAGGCTTGTCATATATTGCCTTTATTCTGTTGAGGTATGTTCCTTCCGTACCCACTTTGTTGAGAGTTTTTATCATGAATGAATGTTGAATGATGCTTCTTCTGTTTCTATTAAGATGATCATATAATTTTCACCATTCATTTTGCTAATATGGTATATAGCATTGATTGATATGCAGACAATGAACCATCCTTGCCTCTCATTTGATAAGTCACATTGGTCATGGTGTATACTCTTTTTAATGTGTTGTTGAATTCAGTCCTAAAATAATTTTTTTAAATGTTTATTTTTGAGAGAGAGAGAGAGAGAGAGAGAGAATATAAGCAGGAGAGAGGCAGCAAGAGAGGGAAACATAGAATATGAAGCAGGCTCCAAGCTGTTGGCATGGAGCTTGATGAGGGGCTTGAACTCATGAACCACAAGATCATGACCTGTGCTGAAGTCAGACGTTTAACTGACTGAGCCACCCAGGCACCCCTTTACTAAAAAGAAAAAAAAATAATGGATTTTTGCAACTATATTCATCAGGGATATTGACCTGTAATTGTCTTTTCTTGTAGAGACCTTACCTGGTTTTGTTTGGGGTAATAATGCTGGCCTAATAAAATGAATTTGGAAGTGTTCCCTCCTACTCTACTTTTTGGAAGAGTTTGAGGATTGGTATTAATCCTTTAAGGGGCACTTGGCTGGCTCAGTCAGTAGACCATGCAAGTCTTGATCTTATGGTTTAAGTTCTACACCTTGTTTGGTGTAGAGATTACTTAAAAATAAAGTTAACAAATTTTTTTCCTTGAAGCGTTTGATAGAATTCACCGGTGAAGCTATCTGGTCCTGGACTTTTGTTTGTTGGGAAGATTTTGATTACTGATTCTATCTCTCTACTAGTATCTGTCCAGATTTTCTATTTCTTCATGATTCAGCCTTGGCAGACTATATACTTATAGGGATTTATTTCTTTTAGGTTGTCCAATTCGTTGGCACGTAATTGTTTAAAATCTCTTATCCTTTCTATTTCTGTGGCATCAATTGTAAGGTCTCCTCTTTCATTTCTGATTCCTTTCTTTTTTTGGTGAGTTTAGATAAAGGTTTGTCAATTTCTTATCTTTTCAAAAAACTCTCTCTTTCATTGATATTTTTAATTGTCTTTCTAGTGTCCATTTCATATATTTTCTGCTCTGATCTTTGTTATTTCTTTCCTTCTAACTTTGGGCTTCATTTATTCTTTTTCTAGTTCCTTGAGGTATAAATTTAGGTTGGTAGAGATATTTTTTTAAGTTTATTCATTTATTTTGAGAGAGAGAGGCAGAGAAAGAAGGGGGAGGGGGATGAGTGGGGGAAGGGCAGGGAGAAGGGGAAAGAGAGAAGCCCAGACAGAATTTGTGTTGTCAGCCCTGAGCCTGATACAGACCTTGATCCCACGAACCATGAGATCATGGCTTGAGCCAAAATCAAAAGTTGGATGCTCAACCAACTGAGCCACCCAGGCACCCCAGTTTTCAGCTATTATTTCTTCAAATAAAATTTCTGACTCCTTTCTCTCTATTCTTCTGGGACTTGTATAATATGAATGTTATTATGTTTGATTGAGTCACTGAGTTCCCTAAGTCTAATCTCATTTTACATAATTCTTTTTTCTCTCTTTTGTTCAGCTTGATTACTTTCCATTATTTTGATTTCTAAGTCGTTAGTTGGTTCTTCTGCTTCTTCCAGCCTGACACTCATTTCATCAAGCATGTTTTCCATTTCATTTATTGAGCCCTTATCTCTGCTATATTATTCCATATCTCTTTGTTGATGGTCTCACTGATATAATCTATTCTTTTCTCAAGTCTGTTGAGAAAGCAATTATTCCTTTAAATTCTCCATCAGGCATGCTACTTATATCTGTTTTGCTTAGATCTCCAGCTGTGGTCTTACCCTGTTCTTTGATTTGGGACAAATTCCTTTGTCTTCTCATTTTCTCTAAGCCTTTGTGCCTATTTCTCCTTGTTAGAAAAGTCAGCTGTGTCTTCTGTTCTTGAGGGTAATGGCTTTGGGTTTTATTTTGTTTTGTTTTTAGAGAAGGGGAGAGAGCATGTGTGAGCTGTGGAGGGGCAGGGAGAGAGAGAATCTTAAGCAGGCTGTATGCCCAGTGTGGAGCCCAACAGAGGGCTTGATCTCATGACCGTGAGCTCATGACCTGAGCTGAAATCAAGAGTTGGATGCTTAACCAAATGAGCCATCTAGGTGTCCCAAGGGTAATAGCTTTGTGAAGATGAAGTCCTGTAGTGCCCTACTGTGTACTGTTCGCTTTTCCCCAGGCCCTGGCAATTCTGGGAGTGTCTCTAATGTGTGCTGCCTACACTCTGCTGTTGTGTCCTGGCCTCTTTATCCTTCAGGCCAGTCATGTGCAGAGGCTCTTTGCCTGCTGTGGGCAGTGTTTGGTCCCTGACTTGAATGTGGCAAGTTTTAACTAGGTGTGCTCTGGTCTGCTTGTGAAATGAGACCTGTTGCCACTGCCACTGGAACTGAAGCCTTGCAAAAGTCCTGGGTCCGGGGATGTAGTGTTGACAGGGTTGGCTTGGTCTTCTTGGGGAAGGGGCCAGTTGTGCTGGGACTGACGCAAGCATGACTGGGAAGGGTTGTTCTTCTGGAGTGTAGTGGGGCAGGGCTTGATGTAAGCAAGTTAGGTAGTGAGTGTTGGCCTTCTGGTGGTTCCCACAGGTGGTTCTATTTATGCTGAGGGACAGAGAAGGGAAGTAGGACCTGCCAGTTCCTTTGTTCCCAGAGGGATCTCTTTGTGAAAGCTGCCTCTCTGGGACATGCTCCAAGATGGGCAACTAGCTTCCCCACTGTGTGCCACAGGTGCTCTTCAGATTGCTGTTTCCAAGCTGTATGTCCCTGGGTGGTTTGCCCTGCCTTTTCTCCAAGAGCAGCTCCAAAACTTCCAAGCTCTCCCAGAGCCAAGCATGCTGACCTTTAAAACTCCAGGCTTTAAGCAAGAACTGGTTGCAAGAACTCAAAAAATTTGGGCCCTCTTGCTTTCTAAGCCAGTGCTGTGGGTTCCATTTTCCCCACGCACTTCCCTGTGTGCTAAGCTATCTCTTGCGCTTCTCCATGACTGTGGCTCTCTCCCCACCACAGCGGCCATCCCTATACTTCCTACCTTCTTTGATGTGGCCTCTTCTCTGCCTTTAGTTGTGGAGGTCTGGCAATCTTTAGATCTTTAAAGATGATTTGATAGTTGTCTAGTTGTATACGTGGGATGGGGTGAGCCAAGACCCTCCTACTCTGCTACCATCTTCCCCTCCAAGTCTCATTTGAATGCATTTTAGAGCTCTCTATTTTTACTCTCCCTACCCCACATTTTGATTTTTGATGTCACAGTTTAAATCTTTTTATCTTGTGTATCCAATGACAAATTATTGTAGTTATAATTATTTTTACTATATTTGTCTTTTAACCTTCATACTAGATTTACAAGCGATTAGCCATTATAATAATTATAATTATTATATTATTATAATCATCACATTAGATTATTTTGAATTTAACTAGATATTTACCTTTACTACTGAAATTTATACTTTCACATATATTTCCTCTTACTAATTNTACCCCCTCATTTTAGCTTGAAGAAGTCTCTTAACATTTCTTGTAAGGTTGGTGTAGTGTTGCTGATTCCTCTGGCTTTAGCTTGTCTGGATGACTCTTTATCTCTCATTCAATTCTGAAGGACAACTTTACCCAGTAGAGTTTTCTAATATGACAGTTTTTTTCTTTGAGCACTTTGAATGTGTCATGCCACTCCCTTCTGGCCTGCAAAGTCTCTGCTGAAAAATCTGCTTATAGTCTTAGCAGGATGTCCTTATACATAACAAGTTTTTCTCTTGCTGCTTTTAAGGTCCTTTCCCTGTCTTTAACTTTTGACGATTTAATTATAAGGTGCCTTGGTGTGGGGTCTGTTGGAGTTCATGTTACTTGGAACTCTGAAATTTCTGGACTTGGGTATGTTTCCTTCCCCAGGTTAAGGAAGTTTTCAACCATGATTTCTTTCAATGAATTTTCTGGTCCTTTCTTTCTCTCTTCTCTTTCTGGAATCCCTGAACTCCAGATATTGGTCCTCTTGATGTTGTCCCATCAGTCTCTCAAACTAGCTTCACTGCTTTTCATTCTTTTTTCTTTTTGCTACTCTGATTGGATGGATTACATTGCTATGTTTTTGAGTTAGCTGCTTCTTTCTTCAGCTTCATCTAGTTTGTTATTGAACCCTTCTAAGTGTATTTTTCAGTTCAGTTATTGTATTCTTCAGTTCTGTGAATTCTGTTTGGTACTTTCTTATATTTTGTATCTTTTTGTTGAAATTCTCTCTGTTCATGCATTATTCTCTTGACCTTGGTGAGCATCTTTATTTTTAACTCCTTATGAGGTAAATCATTTATCTCTGTTTCACTAAGGGCTTTTTCTGGGGTTTGCCTTGTTCTTTTGTTAAGAACACATTCCTCTGATTTTCCATGTTCCTTGACCTTCTGTGTTGGTTTTTAGATAAAACAGCCACTTCTTCTTATCTTAAAGTGGTGGTCTCCTGTTGGAGATGAACTTTATTGTTCAACCCTTCCTAGCTCTTGGTTGTCTCTCAGTTCACATACAGTGTTATATTAGTTTCAGGTGTACAATACAGTGATTTCAACAATTGTATACATTATCAGCACTCCTGTATCCCTTGGGTAAATTCCTAGCAGCACCAGGTTGGAATATATATATATGGCATCGTGTCATCTGCAAATAGTGAAAGTTTTACTACTTCTTATTTGGTTGCCTTTTATTCCTTTCTCTTGTCTTCTGTGGTTAGGACTTCCAGTACTATGCTGAATAACAGTAGGGGAAATACTGTCAAGTTTTTCCACCAGATGGGCATTTTAAACCCTACACTTCACTGTTATTTATCAGTAATATGAGGGTGTTATGCTACTGGTGGGTTATGTTGGGGAGCATATCAGACATGATCTTAGACTTGGATAGACTGCTATCAAAGGTTGGTATAAAAAATCAACTGTAATTATTATGAGCCAAAGAAGCACACAATGATATGGGAGCACAGACTTGGCTTTTGGTGTTTTGCACCTGGAATGATGTGGGGCAGAGGGTCTCACTTCAGACTTCCACTGAATCTCCCTGTTCTTAGTGGCATACCTAGTCCTGTCCCCATCAGTGCCCAGTGTCCCCAAGTTCAGCACCTCTCTGGTTCTCATTTGCTGTTGAGTAGGACTAAGGTCAACTGTGTGTGTAGGGGAGGGTGTGGTCACCTGAGTATGTGGAGTCAAGGTGGTCTGTGAGGTCTAACTTCTCCCTTTAAATAATTAGTTCACATCCGGGGTCTTCTATTCCTAAGCTTTTCTGGAGTTCTCTAATGCTGGCTTTCTCTTTATTATTTTTGGGTTCATCCAAGAGAAGAGGAAGAGGCAAAAACATCTTTATGTCATCATCTTGAAAACAATGTCATTACTTATCTCTCTCAACAGTGTGACAGACTTGAGGCAGTGGATTGCCTTAGTATTGTTAGATGAGCAAAATGCAGGGTGCATCTTAGGTGCTCAGTAAATATTCATTGCATACCTAATAATTTGCATTTGTGTAAATTTTTGCATTAATCCATATTCCCATTCATAGAGCCTCTATCAAGTAATCAGGGCAGGTGGTGTTATCTTGTTTTCAAAGAATGATTATTTTTAAACTTCTTAATCTCTATGACCAAATCAGTAGCTTTTCAAAAGGGCTGCATTCCTAGTAGCAGTGGTGAGAAAGACCAGGGCATATTATTTTCCTGGAGCCTCTCAGTCCTTCCCTTCAACAAAGGCATCTGTGATGGTATTAATAGCAAGTCAGGTAAAGACTCTGAGGCAGGAAGATGGTATTTTGATTTAAAAGTGCCTCCTCTATCTTCCTGGTCACACTCTCTCCTCCCCGAATATACACAGAAACCTGATTATAAATGCGAGAGTTCCCTTACAAGATATGTTGCTTTTAAGCTAATCTAGGAGCTTGGCCAAAGTGACAAAACAGTTATGGGTACGGGTGAGCAAGACAGTGGATTCAGTGCTGTCTTTTGACTTCTTCCTCAGACCTCAAATGCTAGAAGAAAATCCATGACTATTTTCCTATGTCGAACATTTCTCAAGAAGAACTCCGGGGCACTAATGGTATTAGATTTCATTCACTTTTCTAAAACCCCAAATGGCTAAAGGTAACCCCAAATGGTAAAGCATAACATCATATGCTCTAGGCAGACTGTTCTCTAAGAGGTGTAGGTCTTGCTGTGGGAGACTGGGACGTACGTGGCCTAAAAATAGCTACCGGCGGACCACTGCCTTCCCGCCCTTCTGTTCCTGGCAGAGCCCTAGTGTCATTTGTAGCCAAGTGTTTTACTTCAAAGTAAAATATATATGACTATCTTAAGAAATACTATTCTGAAGTTGAGAAATCACTTTAAAAGCTTATTTGATCGGCCTACAGGAATATCCCTGTCGTTATTTTGAAAATGTAAACAGCAGAGAATAAATGGAAAGATGAAGATTACAGAGCTGTAAGACTTTACTTGCATAAAATACTGCTCCGGAGAGACTTTTAGGCGCTCAGGGCAGCGTGCGTGCTGGCAGGGACTATGTACCTCCTGCGACTAATGGAGACGTGCCTGTGACGAAGAGCAGGGCTGAACAGAGTCCACAGCCTCTCTCGGTGGCCTGCGTCGGCCCTCACAGGACTACCTCCTCTCAAAATTCTCCTGCTCACATTTTTTGCCAGTTTTTCCCAGTGCCTTGGCCTTCTTTGCAGACACTTAAGAAACTGAAGTTCATGCGCAATTGAGTAGGGTAGGTTCAGCATTTGCCTCTTTCCCACCGCTGACAGGGCTCTCTGGGGAGTGGGGGAGAGAGACAGTTGTAAGTAGCTTCCGTCAATGCTCTACATTTAGGGAAAGGCACTGGCGGGAATTGGGTAGAATGAGAGGAAATGGTGTTTTAATAAACCTAAGGGAATGTTTAAGGACATTCTCTCTCCAGCATTACTCAGAAATGGAATTTTTTCTTTTTGTGGTCTGGGTGAAATACAAAACTTGTATTAACAGCTGACTAAAAAGGGAAAATAATTAGAAAGTATCTTGCTGCAAGCTTCTTGCTAAATATTCTTTTGGTCAAAGATGTCCAAGTTTCAGTACCCGCACAGGTGACAGTTACTGAAACAGCAAAGGAATCTCCCGGAGGACGGCGTTACAAGGGACGTACTTCCTTACAGAACTGGGGTGCAGAGATATGGGGAGGTTGTAACACTGAGCTAGCTTTGGGCACTCGTGGTTTAACGATGATTTGTTTGGTTGTGTTCAGTTTTAGAGAGATGAAGAATGGTTATTCTGTTAAGAATACTGTGTCCAGTTACTAGGGGAAAGCTGATGGGAGTGGGAATCCTAATAGCACAGAACTTAGAGAAGAGAAAGTAATTCTTATTTCTGTATTGTTTTCTACTGAAAAAAACTGATGTTTAATTTTTTAAAAAGGAAGAATGGAATTATTGTTTTCCCTCTGGAAAGTTCTGGCTTCAAGACTAATCGTATCCAAATGAAAATGTACACAGAAACTCAACTCTACTAAACAAATAGCTTCTTATAACTGTGAAAGGATGAGAGCTAGAATTTTTTCTAGACTATTTTTGCTGCCCACCCCCCCTTCAGTTCACATGGTTTGGTGAAGGAATTTGCAGCATCAACTGGAATATAACAATGAGTTAAATCTACCTCATTAATAAGATGCAACCAACACAGGCTAATACAACAGATGAAGAGAAATACCGTTTATACCAAGATAAAATCACACTGCCGTATTTCATATTTTATTCAATTTTAATATGGTTTCCATTATTTTAAAACAAAATGATTTCCAGTTTAGAAAACAATGCACTGACCACATAATTCCTTTTTCATTTTATACAGTTATACAAATATTCTAAATACACATTCTGTGTTCAAGATGATGGCAAATAAGATTAACTGTACAGTACATAAGGAAAGAAAATATTTTAAGCATATTTAGAAGCAATAGAAATGTCTATACAAAACAAGCAAAATGGAATAAAATTTTTATTTTTAAAGTATTGCAACAGGCCCACAGGTTTGTAACAAAAATGTCTTTGCACAGTTCCTCACAATGCCCCATTAATAGCTAAAGCAAGACAGCGGTTTTAGAAAATAAGGTTTCAAAATGCTACACATGGTACTATTGTTTGCACAGTTTGATCAAAATAACAACTCTACTCTGAGTCAAGCAAAACCTAGAGGAAATATACCTAACAACTTGAAAATCATCTGTATAAAATTCATTGCACATTATTTTACTCAGTTGTTTGAAAAGTAAAAAAGTGTATTTACAAAATATTTCGCAGTCAAAATTATAAAGTGAATGAGTATCTCTAAGTAACACGTCTTGATACAGACAGTTCAAGGAAAACACACGAATGGGTTGTTTTTGTTTTTTTTATAGAGGTTTTCAGTGCTCCTTCCACAGGGAAGTAAGTATGATCTACGCAAATGGATTTACAAGATGTTACACATACCGAAGCAAATTCAACACAGACGTTATAAAACAATGTTAAAAAGGTGAAAGGATGGAGAATTTGTACATTGTAAGAAGTGAGCTATTCAGAGATCAACAAGAACAATTTTTAATTCAGTTAGCATAAAAGCCTTCATAGTCTTCAGATAAGAGACAGTGAACATACTTGACGCGATGAAAGTTGAAAAAGCACCATGCACAACAGTTTAGTGGTAAACACTGAAAAAAATAGCACCTGGAATTCTGTGATATTGACAATTTAAAACTGGTCTAGTAACTGCCGGAGATATGGTGCCTTGGACAATTCTCTATTTACTCGGGAGAGTTTGAAAAGTACGGGGCAATTCAGAGAGACACACGGGATATGTCGATCAAAGCACCCTGTACAGTTCTTGCATATCTGAAAGTATAAGAGGAATACATAAAACAATAGGAAAGGTCCTATGCATATGTGTTAACAAACTGTTATAATCCCTCCTCTCTGACCCACCACAGGTTACTGGCAGACATCTAACACTTATTATAGGAAGTTTCATTAATTTTCATCTCTGAAGCCCCACCCTATGTTGAGGCATTTCTAAAAGGTAAGTACTGATACATTTTTTTTTTTAATCAACTCAGTACAGTACTATAAATGTTTTTTCTCTAACTTATGACTTTTCCTAGCTTACTTTATTGAAAGAATACAGTGTGTAATCCATGTAACATACAAATATGTGTTTGTCAACTGTTATCAGTAAGGCTTCCAGTCAACAGCAGGCTATTAGTAAAGTTTTGGGACAGTCAGAATTCATATGTGGATTTGAGGGTAGTTCCCCTAACCCCTATGTTGCTCAAGGGTCAGTGGTGTGTTAAGATTCATATAATAAGCTATCCAGTTACCATTAAAGACTGTCTTTTAAATTAGCCATAAACAATATTTTTTCAAATTACTCATTTAGCTTTTCAGATGCCAATAAGTTATACATTTTCTTATTCTAGAAAATGTCAGTATGAAAAAACCCCAAAAGATGTGAATTAGAAAGTAGCAGTCTAGACTCCAAACGAGTAGTTCTCATATTGCTATACATGAGCTTAAAAGTATACGAATACTTGGGCCCCAACCCAGACCACTGAATCAGAATCCCTGAGCAGGAGGGCCTAAGAATCTACTTTTTAGGGCCCCCAGGTGATTCTGATGTTTAATGAGAAAAGGGAAATAATAAGGCAATTTTAACAGAGGCAAAGCATTACAATGTCTTAACACAATGATGAGATCCTAAAGTCCCAAGTCCTATGTATATTAAAAAGATTATAAAACATGAAAAACATCAAAAAATTAAAAAGGATATTAGAGTGGACTAAAGGGTCAAGAAAATACAGTTTGGATTTTTTTATTTGAATAGTGTGTCTGGGTGATTTACAAAAGGGATAACAAATAGCTGCTTCTGCTTTAGGTGGTCTTCTGAGAAAAAACTCAGACTGCTCTAGTTCATTCTCTCATCTGTATCAGTCAACTGAAAAGGGGTTTTCCTGAGCACACTGGTTACCGTACCCACATGATGATGCTGTGCAAACAAACTGCTGAGAAACCACGTACTTACTCAGTGTGCTCTCTGATGACAAAGCATGCTGTTCTTCTATGAAGTCTTTCACTAAGGAGATCTCTGCCATGAGACTCAAATCTATCCCCAAACACCCAAGTTCTGTATTGAAGCTGTATGTACTGCAGCTATAGTCAGGTGTCAGGACAAACTGATAAATACTGATGCAACTCTCTGTGCTTATCTGATAAATAAGCCCGGATGGAATTACTTGCCTCTTTAAATTTAACTCAATGTTTAGTTTCAAGATCTGTTACTGGTGATTTCAACCCTGGGCACTCTAGCTCAATTCAGCTTATGTTACAAAAAACTCAAAATACCACCAACGAGATAATTACTTTTAACTCATTAGAAAAAAAAAGTCCGC
This sequence comes from Crocuta crocuta, assembly GCF_008692635.1. Lineage (NCBI taxonomy): Eukaryota > Metazoa > Chordata > Mammalia > Carnivora > Hyaenidae > Crocuta > Crocuta crocuta. The sequence continues at coordinate 7,001,699 of NW_027532594.1, forward strand.
TTTAGTCTTTTTGCTATCCTTTGAAAATTTCTGAAAAAATAAGCCAATCAGATGCTTATTTCATTCCTTCTCATTCTTTCCTGTTTATTATTAAAAACGTTTGAGGTGATGGAATTTTTCTCTGAGATTTGCTGTGGCTGTCTAGAATCTTACGTGTAGTGTTTAATAGGGAGTCAAAATTTCCCCAACAATCATTTTGTTTTCTGAGTTTATAATGAATTTCTGGCTTTATAGCATTGTATTGAAGAGTGTGACCAGGAGAAGGTAAATAATGGATAGAAAGAAAGGTAGCAGGCAGATGCCAGAATGGAGACAGACTAATAAAGCATACAAAGGAGTTTGAATTTAAATTTGTTTTTTTTTTAATGTTTTTTTTTTTTTTTTTTTATTTCTGAGAGAGAGACAGCGTGAACAGGGGAGGGTCAGAGAGAGAGGGAGACACAGAATCTGAAGCAGGCTCCAGGCTCTGAGCTGGCTGTCAGCACAGAGCCCAACGCGGGGCTCGAACCCACGAGCTGTGAGATCATGACCTGAGCTGAAGTTGGATGCTTAACCGACTGAGCCACTCAGGCGCCCCAGGAGTTTGGATTTAAAAAGAGAAAGTACTAGTCTTGTACTGTGAAAATATAATTGTTAGGGGCGCCTGGGTGGCTCAGTTGGTTAAGCATCCAACTCTTGATTTCGGTTCACATCATAAGCTCACAGTTTGAGTTTAAGCCCCACATTGGACTTCGCGCTCACAGTGCAGACCCTGGTTGGGATTCTCTCCTCCCCCCTCTCTCCTCAAAATTAGTAAAATAAACTTAAAAAAATATATACGTATCATTCTAATGTTAAGAATGGAGACAGTGGCAGGGGGGTCAGGGTAGGAGGCTGTTGCAGGAGTTTAGGGGACAGAAGATGGAGGTTTGGACTAGTTTGATAACAGACGGAGAAAAGTGAGGGTATTTAGCAGAGAGCAGGGGAGAGGGAAAAATCAACTTATTTCAACAAGCCAGGCTTCTGTGGTTGCAGGAAAATAATCATACCTTTAAGACTCTACCATCCTTAATGAGATCTGTTTAATGGATTCTAGATGACTGGCTATAGTCTCTAAAACTTAAGTTTCTGCCAGGACAAAATGTGGCAGCTAGAATGGTGCGGAGGAAATAAACAGTCTATGCTTTATCAATCCTCAGTCATCTTCGTATAATGCTCACATTTCTTCAGAGCCTAGTCTCCTAAGACATGGTTTCTCTCCCTGTTCACATTCATGGCAGCTAAGTTTTACTAAGAGATTATGGACTGATACTCTGTCTTGGTTCAAAAGCTTCTTTACCTTGAGGGCAAGGTGCAGAGGCGGCCTTCACATACTGGTTTGGATTACATTAGGGCTGTGAGGAACGACTGTGTAAGAGAATTTACAATCTCGGAAGTAGATGGGACCTATGAACCTGATAAGGGCAAGGACAATACAATGAAGTCCAGACTAGAATCCTGACTATCTTACTATCCTGTCCTTACTTTCAGCATGGTTCATTTTCCACTAAATCCTACTGCCTCTCAATTATCTGGTTGGTTTTTACACACTTCAATAACTTTACATATTGCTCTTTTACAGTAAGACAAAATAAAGTCCACTCCAAAATTGTTCTTCTCTAGCCTAAAATCTAAAAATGTACTTGAAATACAATGGTTTAAAAGGTATAATCACTCTGTTAAGAAATATACTACTTTGATTCTTTTTAAAATGTGCTAAGATAATGTTTTTACAGGTTTCATTTTCCAACTTCAAGAGATTTCTGTTGTTTCTTACTGGTAGAATTCCCACATTTGAAAAATCATCTCTGCACTTTATGTCTGTATCCCAGCCTGGCCACTTAGCAGTGTACATAACCACCCCCCGTCCCCGTAGTCTGTTTACTCATTTGTAAGAGGTCTCTAGCACATAGTAAGACTCAATCACGTTAACTATTAATTTTCTACCTAGACTCTTAGAACTGTGAACCTTCCAAGTTTACTAGCAATTCTCTAGACAACCCAATTTTTATGAGAATGGTAAGTAGATATGATAGAGAAATTGGTAAATACTATTATAAAAGAAATTGGGTAGAGGTACATTGTAGTTCTAGGTTTTAATATACACAATACACTATTCCATAAAAACAAAAATAAATTATGAAACAATCAACAAAACTTTAAGACAACGTACGGAATGGGAGAGGATATTTGCAAATTACACATCTGATAAAGGGTTAGTATCCAAAATCAAGCCATCTTTTAAATAATGTAGTTCAATTGTATTTTTGATATTTTAAGATGTTTATTAACCCAGAATCTTTACTCCTATTTTTCACACCGGTTTCATATCTCAAACCCTCAAGGGCTGATGATATTTCCCTGAAAGGTCTATCAAAGAAGTTCGTACCTTTACAAGCTGCTCCTGTTTACGTTCCATCTCCCGAATCTCTTGGTTGAGGATGACTGCAACATGCTGAGGTTGGTTCCGACATTTACCACAGATGCCGTGCTGAGTCAGGTCATCACACACAGGACAGTGTAAAGTGGTGAAGTACTGGGAAATAGTGCCTTTTCGCCCTTCAAGTTCGCTTCGAGAGGAGCTGGCTTTCTGGATCTATGAAAACATCAATCCAGAAGTAAGTCTCGGGGAGGTGGGTGGGGGGGGTGATGGGGATTAAGAGCACACTTATCATGATGGGTACCTTGTAATGTACGGAATTGTCGTACACCTGAAATAAAAGAACATTGTGTATTAACGTATCTGGACTGCTCTCCTGCTAACTGCAGCAGGCGTATGAAGGCACTATTTCATTCATCCAACAAGTGCTGAGTAGCTACTATATGTCAGGTACTGTTCTAGATAATAGGGCTACAGAAATGAACAAAATCCTCCTTTTCACAGAGCTTACATGTTAGCATCATCAGATATGATGTTTTTCTTTTTTCTTTTGGGGAAAAAAATTCTCCTGCCATTCAGTTTTTTGGTTGAGATACATGGGTGTGTGAGATCATACAGGGCAATGGAAGAAATCCATGTTGAGAGTGGATACTGTTTAAGGCTGCACAACTGGGCCGTGGAAACAAGACAAGAAGAAGGTTAAAAATAACTTGGTAGGCAGTAGGGTACAAAATTCAAGCAAAAATAAATCTGGAGAACTTCAAATGTAATTAGACCGTGTCACCTAAGCATTCTTCATTTGAAGTTAATACTGGTCTTCTGAGACCTGACTTCTGGTACTGCTTTTACACTGAAATAACATCATCATGTGATTATTATACCCTTGGTGCCTTTTCCTGGTATCTTACAAATGACTCTGCATAAAGATTATTTGGTCAGTCTCCTAACAAAGCTACTGGCTTAACATTCTTGCTGCTGACAAAATGAAAACCAGGACACAGCATTGCAGATGTCAGCCAGCACAGCTTCTCTGAAGCACAGCCTTCAACCTCAGTATTAGTTTCCTTGAGGCCGTATGTGCTTGTTGAGAAAGTGAAAATAATTTGAAGACCAATTTTTACCAGTTTCCCTGAATACCATCAGTCTTTCATAGTCTAACAGCAAATAACTGAGCAGATCTAATTCTCGGCAGTCGACTGAAACTGCTCCTCTCCTAGACTAACGCACATTATTACACAATCAGCTGTTGCTCCTACAGGCTTCCAATGAGTTAACAAGAAGTGTTCAAACAAAACTCCCTTTGCTAAGATTCCACATTCCACGATTTACTTTAGTATAATGCTATTTTAACATAGTTTCTTTAGTCTGATTTCTTCAGCACTATGTCTAGATACTACATTCTATATACTAGACACCACTTTTAAGGAATTTTTGCTCTCCATTTTTTTATTAGCTGGTTTATTATGTTAAGTGTTTACTACTGACATAGTGGTGGAATTTGTTTTAATATTCTATAACTTAGCTAGTCTGACAGAAGCTGGGAAGGTGTTTGTAGAAAAAAGTTTTTTTGTTTTGTTTTGTTTTTTAGGAAACCAGAAGAGTGTGGGACCTCTGTCAGTTTAGGATAATAGAGTATCTATGTTGCCTCTCATAGCACAGAAATAAAATCTTTAGTTCTACTAGAAACTGCAAGTGAATTCTCTCTGTAGCCACAGCACAGGTATATACTGTTTAGTAGGCTTACCCTTGGTAATTCATGATACCAGTTGAAGACATCAATCCCAATAAGTGAGAAGATTCTTGCCAGGGGTGGCAGGATCTGCTTGGTGATGTAGTACGTGGCGTTCAGTCTCAGAGTTGGGTCCTGCAGCACTTCCACTGGGCGCCGCACCAACTGGATAAGCGGTACTCCAGGAGCCCCATAAATGATGACGTACGGCACTCGCTCTCCGACTTGAGGCTCAGAGCGCCGATCGTAAGTAACCATCTTCCTATTTAAATCCACATAAATAGTCACTCAAAGACTGTTATGGAGGGCATCTTACCAGAAAATTAAGGGAGAGTGAAATAATTGTGAAACCATGAGAATACAACTTCGAGAGCTATAGACATTTTACTCAGCACCAAATGGGTATAAGAGTTTAAAACTTGAGCTGTAAATCACTGCTATCTGAAAAATGACATGAGTTGCCAGATATCAACTAGCTTAAAATGTATTAATTTTTATCTAAGAGTAAGAACGATCATAAATCTTTTTTTTTTTTTNGAAGAATGATCATAAATCTAACAGTGAAAGAGAAAATACAGCTGGCTAGATGATGTGATTCTAAAATGATACCATCTAAGTGCTTTGGTATCCATATTAAGGACTACCTAGTGATTTTGATGTGGGAAAAATGACAATTCAAGGTCTGTACCAGATGATAATTTCACTGAATTTAGTTTCCCAAGGGAAGCCCAGAAGAGGAGTTCCTTCTTCCTATTTAGAGCTTACAAAGCATGGAGGAGCATCTGTTTACCTTTAGTGAGGCTTCATTGGGGCAGGTGAAGAAACAATTGTGTGCCTGTGGGCTAGGTATCTTTTCTATTTCACACCACTCAGAATCCCACAACACTTGTTAGGTTCATAGTTGTGGTGTTGTATGCATCATCATTATTATTTTTTTAAATGTTTGTTTATTTGAGAGCGAGTGAGCACAAGCAGGGTATGGGTAGAGAGAGGGAGGGAGACAAAATCCAAAGCAGGACCTGCACTGTCAGTGCAGAGCCCAGCGTGGGTCTCAAACCCATGAACTGTTGAGATCATGACCTAAGGTAAAGTCAGATGCTCAACCAAGTGAGCTGTCCAGGTGCCCCCATCATTACCTTGTAAGTTCAAGGGCTGGCACACAAGCTCCAGGTTTATAAGAGGAACTTCCTCTGTATTCCTTGGCAAAGATAAAATCTTGGATGCTGGCTTTTCCTTCTAGAAGCTTCATACATTGTCGCTGAACATACTGTTTAATTAAACTTATATCTCTTGTTTCAAATAGCAGCTTTAGAGAACGCTCAAGTATCTTAAAAAAAAGAAAAAGGATATGTTCATACAGATAAAATAGCCCCTAGTATATTTAATCACTGTTGTTATATTTTCATTTTTTAAAATGTTTATTTTTGAGAGAGAGCATGCAAGTGGGGAGGGGGAGAATCCTAAGCAAGCTCCTTGCTGTCAGCATAGGACATGGGGTTTGAACTCATGAACTGTGAGATCATGACTTGAGCTGAAATCAAGAGTCTGACGCTTAACCAACTAAGCCACTGGGCACTTCTGTCACTATATTTTCAATTACATAACTACTGGGCAATTTGCTAATCTACCTAAACAATCTACTATTTACAATGACTGGATAATAAAAATTATCAAATAATTGGAAAATACTTTGGAGACTTTTTATAGCTTCCTATTTTTTTTCCCCCTTTCTGCCCTTTTTAAACTAAGCTTTACACCCAACATGACCCTGAGATCAGGAGTTGTACGCTCTACCAACTGAGCCAGCCCAGTGCCCCTAGCTTGCTATTTCTAAAAATTAACTATCCTGTAGTTTGAGGAAAATCTTATCAGACTAAAATGCAGGTAAAACATTTGCTATGTGATGAGTAACATGAAACACTTAGACACAAGAAGCCAGACATAACGTCATGTATTGTTTTTTATTTGCCCGTTACAGACTCAGGTAGACAGACAGAAGTATCACTATCACTAAACAGTGAAATAAAAATCAGTCTTTTGCTTTTTTATAGTATCAATGAATATTAATTTGTGATGGAATTTTCTGTGCTGGAAATATTTCTACTAGGAAGTGATTGACATGCAGTGGATTTATGGAATGGATTGAATTTAAATTAGTTCTAGGTGCAAGTTCTGTATCTTGTGAATACTGGAGACAATCTATATTTACTCATTAAGTTTGCTAATTTAGCTTAAGCACAATTCTACCCTTGGAGAAAGAATGCACTGGATATCTCTCTCAGGGACTAGTATTAAATAATATCTCAAATTCATATAACATTATACATATAGCATAATATACAGACATACTGACTAGTCTATTATGCTTTTTATGCTCTTATAAAACTCAGTGTGTAGAGTACTATTCCATATATACCATTTATTTTTAGTTTGTTATAGAAGGAGTCTGGGCCTGAGTAAATGACAAATATAAAATACTGTGGTTGAGAAATTTAGGTAGTTTATGGTACTGTTGTTCAGAAATCTAATTTGTATTTATAACTCAGTTTATCTGGAATGGATTACTTATAAAATTTTTTGATTGCTAGTTTCTTTATCCTGCTCCCTAGCTTTTGGGTGTTATTATTTAACATATTGTCATATCCAGGTGATAGACGGGAAATTCTTATCAAGTTCATGTGTTGTTTTTTAGCAGTTGTGATAAAAGGTTAAGGTGTGGGAAGAAGTCAGAAACTAAGGACTAAAATCAAATTAGTCATTTTCATTAGAAATGAAATTCTCAAAATCATATAGTTCCTCCACTGATAGTTACACAGTCATAGAGGCTAGGAGGACCACTTCAATGTGTGTTTACAGATTTTCACCAGATTCTATAGCTACTTATTTCTTAAAGATGGAAACAAGATAGATATACCTTACCTTAGAAACAGCAGGGCAGGAATCTCTTCTGACAGTTTCTATTCCTTTTGCATCAAATACCGGGTCCTTCTGATCCAGTGTTTCATACATGTAACCCACATACCTCTTTTTTGTTTGTAAGACACAGGGCAAATATACCTGTGATGGATTAACAAAATGTCTGTAAATAACCATTTTCCCCCACAACGAATATCTTATTTTAATGTCTTTTTCTTTTTAAAAAATGTTTATTTATTTTTGAGACAGAGAGAGAGCACACAAGTGTGGTAAGGGCAGAGAGAGAGGGAGACAGAGGATCTGAAGCAGGCTCTGTGCTGACAGGAGAGAGCCTGATGTGGGGCTTGAACTCATGAACCATGAGATCATGGCCTGAGGTGAATGATGTCAGATACTTAACCAACTGAGCTACCTAGGTGCCCTTTCTCTCTTTAACCAAATTAATCAAATATCAATTGCAAAAAAACTCCCACTAAAAACATCTTAGCGCCAATTAAATTCATGATACAACACTTAAAGGGGAAAGCACACAAAATGAGTTAGTTGTCTTTACTTCCTTTCCACTCAACTCCTTGTGTGCATCATCAAATTTTGCCCCACTGGAATTGACACTGCTCTCTCAAAAGTCATCAATCATATCTATTAAAACAATTAAAAATTACTTTAAGTAACACCTACATATTTAAAAGTTATAAGTACAACATTAAAAGTTGTAAGAGACTCTATACAATGAAAATCCCTGGTTCACTAGCCTCTACTGTCCCTGCCCTAAAGGATCCTCTGTTATTGATTTCCTGTATATTCTTCCACAGATATTTGTACACATAATGGTAGCTTACCATATACATCATTTTGTACTTTGCTTATTTTATTTAATAATTTATCTAGGAGAGCATTCCATCCTAGTACAGAAAGCTCATTTTATTTTGTAGATACATAGTAGTCCATGAAGGGAGGATGTCGCCATTTATATAACTGGTTACCTACTACTGTGGGTCATTTAGGATGTTTCCAATCTTTAGTTATTACAGATGCTGTTCCAGTGAACAATCTTGCATGAATTAATCTACAAAATTTCTTGAAGCGGATTTCCTAGATAAATGGAATTAATCCACCCCTTTTGAATGCTACCAAATTGTTCCTTTCTTCTGTCTCCAAGCTTTATCAATAATTGCACTAAGTGTAAAATGGTCTAAACATCCCAATTAAAAGACAGAAGTGGTCAGATTGGATCTGATCAAAAAATGAGGCAAGAAACTACTAGAAATCCATTTCAAATATAAGGACATAAAAAGGTTAAAAATAAAAAATGGAAGAAGATACACATGCTAACACTAATCAAACCAAATTGAACATTAATGACTAATCAAAACAAGTGTTTTGTTATCAGAAAAGACAAGAAGTATTATCAAAGATAAAAATAACAATTTATCAAGCAGATACATAATCCTGAATGTGTATGTACCTAAAGAGAAAACTTCAAAATATCTGAAATAGGCACATCTATGATAATACTTGGGTACTGTAGCACCTCCCCCTTTGAAATTGACAGAAAACCATTAAGAATATAGGCGGCTTCACCAACATCACTATTACCTTAAATTAAGTGACATTTATAAGGACATTCCAAAAAGCAGAATACAGAAAGCTTTTAAGGTCATGTGGGAATATTCACTAAGATAGACCATATGCTGGGCCAAATGACAAATTTCAATAAACTTAATAAAAGCATTAAAATCATAGAGTATCTTCTTTGACCACAAAGGAATTAAATTAGAAATAATGAGGTTATTTCTGGAATATCGTTAAATATTTGGAACTTAACACAATTCTAAATGATTGATGTATGAGTCTTTATCACTGAAACAAATGAATAATAATGGAAATACAAGATACCAAAAATTGAAGCTAAAGTAGTATGTAGACGGAAATTTATATCTTTAAACATTTAACATTAAAAAATATTTGTTTAGTATCAATGGTTCAAGCTTCTAAATTAAGACAGGAAAAGAAAAGCAAACTAAACCCAAAGCAAGCATAAGCATAATAAAGAGTGGAAATTAAAGAAATGGTTCTTCAAAAAGTTCAGTAAATGGATAAACCTCTAGGTAGGTGATTGAGGGGGAAAAAACAAAAAACAATTATCAATACCAAAAGTAAAAGGAGGAAGATCACTAAGGATATTACAGATATCAAAATCACATTAAGGAAGTATAAATAATTCATGCCAATAAATCTGACAACCTAGGAGAAATGGACAAATGCCTTGACAACCGCAAGTTGTCAAAACCGACATAAAAAGAACCCCTGAATATTTCAATATTTATCAAGGATGTTTACTTTATAATTAAAAATCTATGACCCACCCTTTCCCCCAATAAAATGTCAGCACTGGAGAGCTTCACTGATGAAGCTTCACTGATGAATTCCATCAACCACTTTTAAGAAATAACTGTGCTAATCTTACGTTTTTTTTCCAGAAAATAGAAATGGGAATACTTCAACTCATTTTATGAAACCAGCCCTCCCTTTTTTGTCCCAAAGCCAGACAAAGACAATACAAGAAAAAACTACAGACCAATATTCATCATGAACCTATACATCACAATCCTTAACTAATGTTTGTTTTAAGAAGTTATGCAGTTTTTTGCTTTTATGTTTAGCTCTGTGATCTATTTCAGGTAAATTTTCATGTCTGGTGTTATTTTCTAGGCAGGCGATTCTCTTCATTTTTGCCAGAAGGGTTGTGTCCATAGTACCAAACGTGTACTTTATTCTTACTTTGTTTTCTAACTGTTCTCCCCGACTCTGCCCCAATTAGAGTTGCTCACTCTTCAGGGCAGATACCATATCTGAGTCCTCTTTGAATCTCTTCTATGACAATTCTTGCTTCGAAGTAGGTACTTTTATCCTTTTCCACACCTGTTTTCTTAAATCAATCGTTCCTAATTCCTACGGATCCTTCTTTCTGTTATCTCCCGAATGGCCCTTTATCTTCCCTAGTTGAGGCTATTCAGGCTGCATCCTGTCCTGAGCTTCTGCTCTTCCCAAACCATCTTGCATACGATGGTGAGACTAATCCTCCCCAAACAGCTCTCATCACGTCGTGTTCTTGTTTGATACACTTTTCTGGATCAAGTTTAAACACTTTAGCTTGGCATTCAAGACACTCTATGATCTGGTCTTAACATTATTTTCCAGACTTCTCTCCTGTTACTCTGTATTCTCATAGTGCTTTACCAACCCCCTATCTTCCTACATACCATTTTCTTCTATGCAGAGTGACTGCAGCCCCATGGCTGTGTACTGAACTTCTAACCATTTCCTGAGACACAGTGCAGTATTAGCTCTACATGGAGTCTCCCTGTCCCACCAAGAAGGACACGATACCTCCTTGTCTTTGTGCTTGTAGTGTTTAGGGAGATTGCTCTCATGACTGTTGGCTCTTAGTGGGACTGCATCTTATGCTTCTTTGCATCCCACACCTCTCCTAGTTTCGTATCTTCTTTGTGGAAAGAACTAAATACATATATGATATGTCAGCTAAAGTGAAAACAGTCTAATAAGGTCCTTATGGCAGACTGTACCGTCCAAAGAAATAATATCTGCCATTCGACATGGCCTTACAATGTGATTCTGACATTCTTCCCATTAAGAGATGGGCATCTATGTTCTCTCTTAAATCTAGACAGGCTATGATGCTGTGGGACTTTGAGATTATCTCATAAAAAACAAAACACCTTTTGTCTGTTTTTTCTTTGGGATGTTCATTCCTGGAACTCAGTGCCACCATGCTGTGAGGAAGAACAGTCCCAGGGAAAGGCCAAGTGTCGGTGTTCGAGCTGACAGCCCCAGCTGGTGTTCCCAACAGCAGCCAGCATCAACCCAAGACCTGAGAGTGAGCAGGCTTCAAGGTGGATCACCTTCAGCCCAGTTTTCCCAGCTAAGGACCTAGACATTGTGGAGCAGGGACATGCCCGTCCCTGCTGTACCTTTTCTGAATCCCTGACCCATAAAATCTGGAAGCATAATACAAGAGTGGTTGTTTCACATCATTAAGCTTGGCNAGGCGCCTCTGAGTTCTTTGCTTTCTAAAAAATCTTTTTTTTTTTATTTTTTTTTTTTTTTTTTTTTTTTTTTTTTTTTTTTTTTTTTTTTTTTGGGGGGGGGGGGGGGGGGGGGGGGGGGGGGGGTCAGAGAAACAGCAATAATTAATTGAAACAATCTTTTAAATTCTTTATATAAGGACATTACTAAAATTTTTTTGAGGAAATTATAGAAAACTCAGGAAAAATATTTTAAATTTAACAATTTATAGACATTATACTGTTAGTGATTCTGAAAATGTATTATGCAAGACCAAAATCTCTAGAAGGTATGTGAATTTCCTATGTTATTGCCAGTATTAATTATAGTTCTCTTACCTTTTCAAACTTCAATTTCACTGGTTTAGGATTGGTAGCAGTTACAGCTTCAGCAATTTCCTGACCAATCTTAAAAGACTGCTCCTTAGTGGCTCCTTTCAGTAGCACAAACATACTAAGAGGATTAAAAATGAAGAAGTCATTGTAATAAAAAAATTTCATCAAGAGTAACTTTCCTGGCTAACACTCTAATACCACAGAAAGCTTTTTTCCTCCCTTACCCTTCCTTATGAAGTTCCTTCCTGTCTAAGCTCTCTTGTTTTATCATATTTTCCTTGTATTATTGGAGATTTTAAAGACATCTAATATTTCTAGTTTAGCTTCACACAGACCTGCTCAGCTGTCAGAGATGCCTAGGTGGTCTTGGGTCATTCCTAGACACACAATTACATTAGTCATAAAATAAAAGAAAATGTGATTATAAAGAAATGAAAAATTTACTTGTGATATGGAAGGAAATTTCCTTCCAGAACCACCCAACTTAAAACAAAACACACATATATTCTGTAATATATGTTCACTGAAAAAATGTTAGAAACATAAAGCACAAAGAAGAAAGTAGCCACCTAATCTTACCATTCAGAAAATCGGCACTACAAACCTTTCTGTGTATATTTGTAAATCTCTTCTCCTTTGGGATCACAGATCATACTGTTGGATAACTGTTCTTCCACTTAATTGTACATCTTAACATTTTCTCACATTGCTCAGTTCTTTTACATTATTTTAACAGTTGTACTGTATTTCAATGTATAGATGTGTTATAATTTAACCAAACTTCAATCACTGAAAATTTAGGTTAAATTTTTTTGCTAATATTTCCTATATAATAATTGGGCACACCTCTGATTGTATCTTTAGGACAAATTTCTATCAGCGAAATTTCTGGGTAAATGGTATACACTAAAAGTATTTTTTGAAAGATACTGTCAAATTGAATTCCAAAGAAATTTCTGATGTATAATTCCACCAGCAGTATACGCAGGTCAAGATGGAAGGATTTTTGTGGTGCTTGAGTGTCTCAGCCAGTTAAACGTTAACTTCAGCTCAGGTTATGATCTCATGGCTTGTGGGTTCGAGCCCCGTGTCGGGCTCTGTGCTGACAGCTCAGAGCCTGGAGCCTGCTTCAGAGTCTCTGTCTCCCTCTTTCTCTGACCCTCCCCTGCTAGCACTATCTCTCCCTCTATCTCTCAAAAACAAACATTAAAAATTTTTTTAATTATGTGCTTTTTCGTTAAAAATTATACCCCGATGAGGTTGATATCTTAAAAAAATATTATTGTAGGCTGCACATATGAGGTTTTACCCAGTAGTTAGTGGGTTTGAGTCCATCTATGTTGCTTTGGCCAGTTTTATTTGGAGCTAAGCTTCAAGATGGCTGGCCAAGATTATTGGAAATTTTTGATCACTTAACAGAATGGAGGTGACTGGCCTACAAAAAGAGAAAGATGACTTTAAAATTTGTTTGTTTGTCTCTCATTGGTGCTTTTAATCTAGTTAAGTAACAATCTTTGTGTTGAGGGATCCAAGCACACATAGAGTAGTGATTTTCACACAGTAGGGGGTGAGTGGGATATAGCAACCTAGGAGGCCTTTCTCAATTATACTCAGATGAATTTTTCAACAGATTCTTTTAATAAAAAAATATTTACGAGAAATTGAGAATAGTTGACCCAAAAGATTCTGATTCTAGCTCCACACACTTTTCTGCTGCCACTTTATACAGAGTGACCATCACTACTACAGAGAAGTCCTGTAACTGATGGGTGGGAATAGGTCATATCCCACTAGGATGCAGTAAATATGACTAAGAACACTCTTCTATAAATTATAAAATAACTGTTTGAACCACTAGTCAGTAATATTATAATAAATTTGTATGGAGACAGCTGGTAGCTACACTTATCATGGTGAGCATTTTGTAATGTATATTATGGTCATATCACTGTATTATATAGCTGAAACTAATACTGTAAATCAATTTTATTTAATTTTTAAAGTTTATTTTTGAGAGAGCAAGAGTGCATGAGCAGGAAAGGAGCAGAGAGACAGGAAGAGAAAACCCCAAGTAGGCTCTGCACTGTCAGTATGGAGCTAGACGTGGGGCTTGAACCCATGAACCATGAGATCTTAATTACCTGAGCTGTAATCAGAGTCAGATGCTTGGGGCGCCTGGGTGGCTCAGTCAGTTAAGCATCTGACTTCGGCTCAAGCCATGGTCTCATGGTTTATGGGTTCGAGCCCTGTGTTGGACTCTGTGCTGACAGCTCACAGCCTAGAGCCTGCTTTAGATTCTGTGTTTCCTCCTCTCTCTGCCCCTCCCCAGCTTGTGCTTGGTCTCTCAAAAATAAATAAATGTGGGAAATAAAGGGTCAGATGCTTAACCGAGTCAAGCACTCCCAATTATATTTTAATAAAAAATATCACTTAATTGAAAAAAGAAATACAGTCTATTTACTATACTTTCTCCCAAGATTCATAAAATCAGCAGTCCTGAAATTGGAGGGAGGCAATGATCATTCACCATCATCTATTAGATTTCCTTTATTCTGATCATGAGGCAACTGAGTCTCAGAGAGGCTAAAAGACTTGTTAATGGCCAGGCAAACAGCTAGATGTATAGCTAGAAAGAGAATCCATATCTCCTCATTCTCAGTTAAGAACTTTTTCATTTCACCAAGCATTATCTATTATCCCTAAAGCAGTGTTTCTCGATCTTTTATCATTATTGTTCTCTCAAAAAATTAAGAGTTTTTATTAAAAAATTTTTAAACTTAAAAATGGTTTTTAAAATATTCTTGAGAGAGAGAGAGAGAGAGAGAGCATACGAGCGAGATAGAGAGCGAGAAAGGGAGACATAGAACTTGAAGCAGGCTCCAGGCCCTGCGCGGTTAGCATAGAGCCTGATGTGGGGCTTGAACCCACAAACCATGAGATCATGACCTGAGCCAAAGTCAGACACTTAACTGACTGAACCACCCAGGTACCCCAAAAGCAAATTTAATAAGAGCAAGTAATTATCAAGAAATAAATTTTGTTGGGTGGTTGAACTTTGTGGGGCCAAAACCCATTGTACTATCCAAGTGGTTTTGCTCCCTAAGAACCAATTTGTACCCTGTTAGAGTGATACTGTTACACTGATAATGTATGTTCTACAGTGAATTGCCCTTATATAGCATATTTCAATTATATGTTGAATGAATTAGATAGTGAATGGAGAGGAAAAGTTCTAATAATATTGCAAACAAATTCTTTGATTGGAATCATAGAGCATCTGTGAATTCTGATGTACTGAGACAGCACAAACTAGGAATCGAAAAACACAGAGTACTAATTTACGGCTCCACTGCTGACTAGTCAGGTGATCTTAGGCAAGTTTCTTATCTTAGGGGAATGTGCTTTTAAGCAGCGCATGAGAATGTGCCTCTAAGGGTTCCCTCCAACAGTGTGAGAACTGTTGCCCTTAACAGCACCAAGGTTGTCCAGTTCTGACATTCTGTGCATCTGTGTTTTTTTGGTTTGAATTCTTAAAGATTTTAAATGCTAAACAAAAATACAGTGAGAATCATGCCAACTTCTGATTTTGTGTGTTATCAACCATTGGTATGACCCTGAATTAAACTCAACAGTTAATGTTTAACTTTGTCTTCTTCCCTAGCTTCTCTAAATATTTTGCAAGGAGCTCTCTGCTAATAAGGTGCAAAACTACGTTCTAGTAATTTTTATTTTGCTAGACTATTCAGCAGAAGTGGAAATACTGAAGTCAAGTGGAAGAGTGGCTTTTGATGGGAACAGTAGACACTATGGATAATTGGGGCCTGGATAACTTAAGTATACCCACCTGTTAGTAATGAAACAGCTGCTATGTAGGCAAGTCTCATTCAGCATTAATGTGATTATGCTGATTGTACATGCATTAAAGAACTGGAGAAGATTAAGTACTCTTCAAAGATTACCTAGAAGCTATTTTTAATGATTAGAAACATTATGTCTTACAGCTCCATTGGGCTGTAAAGTGATCAGAGCTCCTGATGCAAGTGCTCTAAGCATGATCACACTGTGAATCTAAGTCTTCAATATGAAAAATATCAGACTCTAAGAAATCTGCATAATACCTATAATCTGGAAGAATTTTATTAAGTCATACAAATAAGATATTACATAAAACTGGGCCCTAAAAAATACCAAAGTAGGCAACCAGGCTGGGGTTATTAATTCAGGACCCAGAGGCAGTCCTATTCTTTGTCAGTCCATGGAAGTCTGTGAGCCTTCTGGGATCAAACGGAAAACTATTTTCCTATATGCACTTTCTGTGGAAGGTCAAAAATGTTTTGGGGCCAAGGAAAGTTAACCACTCATAGCTTTGGCAGTTATTTTTCAAAGTTAAGATATGTATTTAAATTAATAGAGCTGCAGCTGTATGAAGAATCATTCACATTAAGAGCTTTTTTTTTTTGTTTAAAGACTATACTCCTGTGTATACAGTTTTTTGTGGGTCACTATCTACTTTGCTACCTGCAGGGATGCCCTAGGAATCTCCACAAATCTGTGGCTCAGGACACTTAAATTTTCTGTCTCTTAAGGTCATATCTAGTAACTTAGCACTTGTGCTAATTCTGATCACAAGATCATAAGGACGGAGGAGGACTTAAGTAGAACTCTGTTTTCAGGAAGGATTACCCTTAAGCCATTTCAAACACTGAAATGAATATGTGAAGAGATGAAAAAAGACAACTATAAAGCAGGAAGTTCATTACCTGTCAGTATCTCCATATACAACCCTAGCGCCCCATTTCTTGGTATCATTCACCAGTTTAATAGCTCGTTCCAAGGTCTCTCTGGCTTTGTGAACAATACTATCACCAACCTGTTGGTACAAACACATTGGAAGTAGTTTCTTAACATAGCTTGGTATATATTAGTAGACTTTAAACTTTAACATACAAAATTTTCATTACTAAATATTTCTAAATATGAAACAAGGAGAAAAGAACGCAAAAAAGAAAATAGTCATCAGTGTCATAGTTATTTCTACAAGTACTCATGAAGAAAATAAAGTGAAAAATTTAAAGAAAGGAACTAATCAATATACAGACTCGTCTGTGTCTTAGTAAGTACAATGGATTGTACTTTTATACAAGGTAATAGTTACATTTGATTCCTGGAAGAATAAGCCTGGTTTATTCAAGGACTTTCATATAGGCTTTAAAAAAAAATATTTATTTTTAAGGAGAGAGAGCGAGCACACAAGGTAGTGAGGGAGGGGCAGAGACAGAGAGGGAGACAGAGGAACCAAGTAGGCTCTATGCTGCCAGCACTGACAGGCCTGTACTGACAGACACGGCGCTCAAAGTCACAACCCCTGAGGATCGTGACCTGGGCCAAGGTCAGACACCTAATCAGCTGAACCACCCAGGCACCCCTCATATATGCTTTTATAACCAATTCGGAAGGAAATTACACAACGTATGTGCATGAGTATATGTGTATATCTTTCAAAACTTTTCCATTGGGGTGCTATGATAATTTCTTTCAATATCATTAAAGTTAACACTGAACTTCAATCCCAGTGACTGGCTATACATAATTTTTAGATAATACGGAATATAATGAAAAATGTATATGATGGAAAATATAAGTGTTCAATTTAAATCAAGTACACAGATATATGTCTAACAATAGTATTTTTTTTGGAGACTTTTTTTAAAAAGTAATCTCTCCACCCAACATGAGGCGTGAACTCATGACCTCCAGATCAAGAGTGCATGCTCCACCAACTGAGCCAACAAGGCACCCCTAACAAGGATAGTTTCATTGGTGATTAGTGAGTTTAAACAAAGATCATGGCATAAACTGACAAAACAAAAAGATGGTAGATCTTGACAAATAAAGCTAATTATATTTTAAAGTTAAGTAAATTAAGGAGACCAGCATAGGACTATTGCTTTTTTATTATTAAGATTTTATTTTTAAGTGATCTCTACACCCAGTGTGGGGCTTGAACTTACAACCCCAGGATCAAGGATCACATCTTCCACAGACAGTCAGATGCCCCCATTTATTAAACTTATTAAAATTAAGGGCTGGGGAAAATTGCCATTCGGCATAAATGGCGCATTCCTTTTAAAATTTTAAAGTAAGAATTATGCACTTTTTCTTTGTGTTAAAAGGCAAACAATAGTTATAAATGATCTTTCTCTTTTTACTGTAAAATTTGAATCACCTGAACTAAATGTAAGTTTGAATAAATGTTTAAAAGGCTCTTTATAGTTGCTTTACAAAAGAAATATTAAATGAACAAAGGAATAGATTTAAAAAACTGGTAGCAGAAACTTAATTTGGGTTTTAAATTAAGAACCATGAATTCTGTTGAGACCTTCAGTATATCAGAAAACTCTGAGAATGTGAACTATATATACCCTGATCCTTTTAAAAGATCATGTTATCTAATTGAAACTCAAGTTTGAATAAAATGGTTAATTAGTCACCTGTTGCCACTTTCAAAACATGACAAACTTTAAAATATGTGACGGCAAATAGCTGGAAGGGTGAGCCATCTAGTGTCAGAATCAAATATGCTTTTGAGATACACACATATGAATAGATACGTACACATACTGACCCTAAATGTCTGCCTCCCGCTGCCTACTCTGACCCATTTAAGTTACACCTGGAAGAACAGAACTATTCTTATTAAAGAGAACTCTTGCAGCTGCCCTGAAGACCTTGCACTGTGAAGGATTTAGTGGCAGGAGAGGGAGAGGGAAGGTTATTAAATTAAAAGTGATTCTGCTACTTTGTGCCATCATCCCTAATTTGAACATTACTCCATTAAAGGGCTATGAGCTTAGATTTAAAAAGAGGAAAGTAACTGGTTTTACAGCTTAGCCAAGGTTGGGATCCTTAGAAGTCATAGTAAGAAAAATATTAAGTACAAAATTTCTGAAAATAAGTAGTGTTAGCAAGAATAGGAAAAAAGGGAACTCTTGTGCCCTACTGGTGGGGGTGCAATTGGTACAGCTAACATGGAAAACAACATGGAAGTTCCTCAAAAAATTAAAAATAGAAATACCATTATGATCCAACAATTCCACAACTGGGTATATATCTGAAGCAAATGAAAACACAAACTGCAAAAGATATATGCACCACTAGGTTCACTGCAGCATTATTTACAATAGCTAAGCCATGGAAGCAACCAAAGTGGCCACTGACAGATAAATAAAGAAAATGTGGTGTGTATACAGCTGACTCTGGAATGATACAGGTTTGAGTTGTATGGGTCCACTAATATGTGGATGTTTTCAATAAATACAGTATAATATTGTGAATGTGTTTTCTCATGATTTTAGTAATATTTTTTCTCTAACATAATTGTGAGAATACAGCATATAATACACACAGCATACAAAATATATGTTAATTGTTTGTGTTATCAGTAAAGCTACTGATCAGTAGTTAAGTTTTGGGGAGTCAAAAGTTATATGTGGATTTTCAACTCGGGTGTGCGTGTGTGTGTGTGTGTGTGTGTGTCCGTGTGTGTGTCCCTAACCCCGCAATCAAGCAAGTCTATGGCTTGTCTTTCCACCCTTGAGTGTCTTTCACTCAAGACACTGAGTGAAATTATTTTAATAATTTATTTCACTGAGTGAAATTATTTTAACGAGGTCCAGCTAATCAATTCTTTCTTTTATAAATCATGCCTTTGGTGTTGCCAAGTAAAAAGCCATTACCAAATTCAAGGTCATCTAGATTTTTTCCTATGTTATCTTCTAGGAGTTCTATAGTTTTGTATTTTATAGTTTGTATTCTATAGTTTTGTATTTCTGATCCAATCTGAGTTCATTTTTGTCAAGGGTGTAAGATCTGTGTCTAGATTCACTTATTTTGCTTGTGGATATCCAGTTATCTCGGCACCATTTATTTAAAAAACTATCTTCTATCTTTGCTTCATGCCTTTGCTCCTCTGTTAAAGATCAATTGACTATATTTATGTGGGTCTATTTCTGTAATCTCTATTCTGTTTCACTAATCTATTTGTCTGGTCTTTGGCCAATACTACACTATCTTGATTACTGTAACTTTACAGTAAGTCTTAAAGTCAAGTACTGTCAGTCCTCTGAGTTTACTCTTCAAAATTGTATGGTCTATTCTAGGTGTTTTACCTCTTCACATAAACTTTAAAACCAGTTTGTTAATATCCACAAAGTAACTTGCTGGGATTTTGACCAGGATTGCATTCGATCTATAGATCAATTTGGGATGTATTGACATTATGACAATACTGAGTCTTTTTACCTATCAACGTGGAATATCTTTCCATTTATTTAGCTCTCCTCTCATTTCTTTAACAGCTGTGTAGTTTTCCTCATACAGACCTTATACATACTTTGTTAGATTTATAAAAACATTTCATTTCCTGGGGTGCTAACATAACCCTGTATTCTGCAACCCTGCTAAAATTGCTTATTAGTTCTCGGAGGTTTTCTGTTAATTCTTTTGGATTTTCTACACAGAAGATTGTGTAGTATGTAGCAAAGACAGTTTTATTTCTTTCTTCCCAATCTGTGTACTTTTTATGTCCTTTACTTGTCTTCTGCATTATCTAGAACTTCCAGGCCCCATGGACATTAAAAAGATAATAAAAGAATACTATGTATACAAGTTTGATAATCTAGATGAAATGGACCAAGTATTTAAAACATAATCCGCCAATACTCACATAGTAAGAAATAGTCTGAATAGGCTTTATCTATTAAAGAAATTGAATAATTAATAAACTTCCAAAATAGAAGGCACCAGGCGCAGACACATTCTCTCATAAATTCTACCAAACATTTATGGAAAAATTTCTACCAATTCTCTACAATCTCTTTCAGGAAATACAAGCAGAGGAAATACTTTCTAATTCATTCTGTGAGGACAACATAACACTAATACCAAAACCAGGAAAAGACATCACAAGAAAACTATACACCAATATATAAAGTAGTCTATAAACGCCACTGTATTCATTTGGTAGTCTTGCTGAGTTCAACTATATTCTTACTGATTTTGTTTACTTTTTTCTGTTTGTTGCCCTTGTTTTTTGTTCCTACTTTTGTTTCCTTTTTCTGCCTTTTGTGGTTCTATTTGATAGGATTCCATTTTTCTCTCTCTTCTTACATATCAATTATATTTACTTATATTTACTTTTTGTAAAAGTGGTTGCCTTAGATTTTGCAATATATACTTACTTTCAATATACCACTTTGAAATTCCACTATACCACTTCACAGCAGGGCAAGTATTTCATAATAAAGAAATAATTCTAATTACTTCTAGCCTTTATGTCATTTTTGTTATTCATCTTACACATAAGCATACACATATATAAATATACATAATTCAATTCATTGTTGCCATTACCATTTTGAACAAACTGTTATCTGTTAGATCAATTAAGAATAAGAAAAATAGGGTTATCTGGGTGTCTCAGTCAGTTAAGTGTCCAACTCTTTTCTTCGGTTGAGGTCATGATCTCCCACTTTGTGAGATCAAGCCCCATGATGGGCATGGACCCTGTTTGGGATTCTCCCTCTCCCTCTCTCTCTGCCCCTCTCTTTTTCTCTCTGTCAAATAAGCTTTAAAAAAAAAAAAGAGTAAGAAAAATAATTTATTTTATCTTCACTTATTCCTTCTCTGAAGATCTTTTGTTCTTTATGTAGATCTGAATTTCTGACTTATATTATTCTCCTTCTTTCTCAAGAGCTTATTACAGCATTTCTTGCAAGGCAGTTCTACTGCCACAAATTCCCTCAATTTTTCTCTGAGAAAGTCTTCATTTCCCTTTTGCTTCTGAATAGTAATTTTTCAGGGTACAGGATTCTAGGTTGGAGTACTTTTTCCTCTTTTAAATATTTTTAAAATATTTCACTCCATTTCTTCTTGCTTGCATGATTTCAGAGGAAAAGCTGGATGTAATTCTTACCTTTGTTTCTGCATAGGTAAGGTGTTTTTTTTCCCCCATTTTCTTTCAGGATTAAAAAAATTTTTAATTGATTTTCTGTAGTATGAAAATGATATCCCTAGGTTTAGTTTTTTGCACTGTTTGGTGTTCTTTGAACTTCCTGGATCTGTGGTTTGGTGTCTGACACTAATTTAGAGGACATCTTCAGTCATTATTGTTTGAAATATTTTTTGTTCCTTCCTTTCTTTTTTCTGGAATCCCTACTACATGTGTGTTACACCTTCTGTAGTTGTCCCAGTTTTAGAGTATTCTATTTTTTTAGTCTGTTTTCTCATTGCTTCTCAGTTTTAGCAGTTTGCGTTGAGATTTCTTCAAATTCAGAGATTCTTTTCTCAGCCATGTCTAGTCTACTAATAAGCCCATCAAAGGCATTCTTCATTTCTGTTAAAAAGTGTTTTTCATCTTTAGCATTTCTTTTTGGTTCTTTCTTAGAATCTGCACCTCTCTGCTTACACTGGCCATCTGTTCTTGCATGCTGTGTTCTGTATCCATTAGAGCTCTAAGCATCCTAATCATAGCTGTTTTAAATCTGCAGTCTAATAATTCCAACATCTCTGCCATATCTAAGTTTGGTTCTCATGCTTGCTCAGTCTCTTCAAACTTTCTCTTGGCTTTAGGTATGTCTTATAATTTTTTTTTTTTGACAGCCAGACATGAAGTATCAAATAAAAAGGAACTGTTATAAATAGGCCTTTAGTAATATGGTGGTGATTTGTGCAGAGGGAGGGGACGTCTTCTATAGTTCTATGAGTAAGACTGGACTTCCTCATAGTCCAGTGCAACTGGACCTCACATGTGCTTATTAGTCTTTTCCTCCTACTTTCGGTGAGACAGGATGGCTAGAGAGGATTGGAGACTTTCCCTTCCTCCACAAGGAAGGCCAGAGCACTTGGAGCTGGGTATTTATTTCCCTTCTCTCAGGTCAGTTAGGCTCTGACAAACTCTAGTATGTTAGGCTCCAGTTTCTCCTGAAGGCAGTCCTTGTTAAGAACAGAATGCTCTGGTGTATTTCAAAATGGTTCCTTTCCCTTCTCTGTGTCAGAAGCACAAGGGATTTTTTTTTGTTTGTGTGAGAGAAAACCCATGAGAGCTTGGTTGAGCTCCTAGAGGTAAAAGTCACAGAAGTGTGGGGGGCCCTGATGACTAGGTCCCCTGGCGTCTTAGTCTCTCAGATTTGTCCACACTCAACTTCCGGCAATTCGTAAGTTATAGCTGATGTTTCCCCACCTCAGGCACTGGCTCCTGCAGAGGTTTCTGCTCTTGGGTTTCTGTTCTTGTGAGTTGTGGTTCTTTGTATTTACCTGTTGGGTCTTTTCAGTTTTGGGGGTAGTCCTCTGCCCTGTGACCTTACTTCTGACAGATCTCAGAACAGTTGATTTTTCAGTATGTTCAGCTTTTTACTTGTTGTGGAGAGAGTAGCTACTCTGAACTTTTTTTTTTTTTAACAAACAGTTTATTGTCCAATTAGTTTCCACATAACACTCAGTGCTCATCCCCATAAGTGTCCTCCTCTATGCCCATCCCCCCCTCCCCCCCACATCCATCAGTCNTGTCTTCTTCAATTTCCTTTACTCTGAACTTCTTATATGCTGGACCTGAAACTGAAAGTCCCTTGTACAAGTTTTTGAAGTTTATTTTGCCTATTGTGGCCTGTGTGGGACTTTCTCCTTCCACTGCTTTCCCTTTCTGAACTACTGCTAACCTGGTATACTGCAGTGTTCTAGCCTTCATTTGGCATACAAAGATCACAAATAAAACAAGACAACTCTGTTCTTTTCTCAATCACTAGTAAGTTACTGCATTACTATGTAACACTGTATTGTATTCATGTTAAATTTACACCCTAATTTAGTGAATAGCACAAAATTAGCCTTATTCTATGAAAAGTATCTTTCAATTGCAACTACCTCTGCAAAAGAAAGGTTTTGTCTTAGATCTATTGGTACATTATTACCATGGAATGTTTGGTCATTCTGACATTTGGAGAAGCCAACCTAACATCAGATTTGTCAACACATTAAAAGGAATTATTTAGTACTAAGGTTGTTGTAAACACTGCTATAAATGTACCACTAAAATCTCATGCCAATAGTCTGCTACAGTATGCATACATCTAGATATGTAGAAATAGGTGTAGGATAAAGAGTTCTCATAGAGAAAAGCCCAAATCTCAGAAGATTTTTTTATGTATACAAGTTCCAGTTTGAGAAAACCTTATCTATGTCATGGAAATGAAACTTTAAAGTTTTAAAATAAAACAAAATGCCTTAATGAACAGATATTCATTTAATGCTGCTTTAGTATCTTGAAAAAACTACAGATTTCTATGACTTACCTCAATGCATGGCATTCTCCCAGAAAAATTTGCAGCTGTATAGCCAAATGTGACATTTGCTATAAGCTTAAGTCCTAGCTGACGTGCATCAAGCATTCTTGAAAGGGCTCTGTCCTGCTTGTAAGCCTTCATGGACTGCTTCACCATGAGTCTAGTCTTCAAAATTTCTTCGAGCATTCTTGGTAGCACACCCTTTCTTACTGAAGGCTATTGTAAAGAAAAAAGAATATTTAAAACCCCTTAATAGTGATAGGTTTAGATAATTAAGAAGGAAGCACAAAGTATAACAATGGTCAACTGGCATGAATTGAAACATACTAACAATTGAGTGTCCACAGGGCCAGTGGCCATCAATACAAAATCATCACATTTTCCTTCTTTTGAAGAGGACTTTTTTCCTAAAAGTTCCTACAATGTTCATAAATCTAATGTAGCACTATTATGTGAGTTCAGAGACTCCACAAAGGAGGATGTCAAAGCTAGTGCATAAAAGACCAAACAACAAGTCCAGAGGGAAATTTTGTCCAAAATTTTGATCCAAACCCCCACTCTTTCAGAAAGACACATGGGATTTGTATCACTCATAACAAACCTCCGTTTTTAAAGATCTCATCCTAATGACCCCACACAGTAATCTGCATGGAACTCCATTTATCTACCTTGGAAGAATGATGAGCTGGGTTGACTCTGCTGACATTCAAACCTGCAGTTCCAGGGACTCTAGGTATTTCAAATCTGATGCTTAGACCACTAAGCCATCCCCTCCGGCCTATATTTATTAGCAATCTGGAAGAGGGGATGAATAGTGAGGTGATAAAATTTGTTGATGCCAAAAAAAAATCATTTGTATTAATCAAGACTAGGGAGAATTTATGAGAACTCCAGTTGGAATGAAAACCACAAAACAGTATTAACTTTGAAGATGATTCACAGACACGTGCAAGGTAATGCATGTCGGACTGAACAATTAAAACCTTAGGTATAGGATAATCACACTCCTGAATATTAAAAAATCTAGGTTTTATTAAGCTTTACATATTGGGTCAAAATGTAGATGCAAGTTTAAAAAATGCTGTTAAAGGGAGATAATATAACAAGCCGCTACATATGTGACAATGAAAACATATTCTAACCTCTAATTCATTCTGTGTACCTTATGAAGCAGTCATAATGTTTACGTTAAGATTTAATATACGTTATGTTAAAGAGGTAATATTTTTCAAAGAGGAATATGTCATGAAGTCTCTGGTGAGAATTTTCCTATCTGAGTAGCTAATTTTAAGGTACTCTTTAAACACAGCATCTTCTTACTGGTAGAAAATAATGCTACATTTACTAAGTACACCAGAATGAATCTGAGGGCTCGTGGGATCCATGCTACCATCAACCACCCTACTGTACCATGATTCTAGTACAGACTCACTGCTAAAGAAATAGGAAAAAAAAAAAAAAAAAAGCAATCAAGTTGGCATAAAAGAGGCAATATAATCTTCTAGATCTCTCTTCTATCTGTCTTTAATTTATTCATTTATGAGGCTCTCCTTAGTCTCTTTTATGGGGAGATTAGGGAGAGAAAAAAAAAAGACCCTATTACTGGTTTGGGTATCTTAAAAATGCAATCAATAAATATATTAGAGTATCATTTCTAAGACAGTCTTGCTTAAAAATAATGTAGAACAATTAGAGTTTATATATTAAAGCAATTTAAATCTTTTAAGTTAACATTGTTGTGATCGTCAATTAGCTAGTCAAGTCTCAGATTCTAATAGAGGTCAGAAGGTACATATGCACATTTTTCTTTTTCAGTATTTCATTAAAAACTAAAATCTAACAAAAGACTTTAAATTCATGCAAACAAAAGAACTGGTTTTTTAAAAAATTTCTTAGAAAATTCCTATACCTTTACTTTTTAAGATAAAATATTCAAGTAGTCTTGGGTTTTTTTCTTTGTATTATACACCAATAGCATCTAAACCATTAGATCTCAAAAGGTTAAGCCATAGTCGATACCTTTCACTTATAAGAGAGTATTACCTTGACAAAAGCTATTCCATTGGGGGACACTGTGATATCATGCCTAATTTGGTAAAGTAAATCTGGAGGTACTCTTAGAGAGGTACAGCCAAATTTGAACTCATCATACCTATTAAGAAAAAAAACATTAAGCAAATACTTCTCAAATCATAAAATAGCGATACTAGACAATTTTAGGAGTCTAATTCCATTAGAAATTCACTTTCAAATATCTAAATATGAACTCATTTACTTAGTAATATATTTAATTACCAAATAGCAGTTCTTCAAATATTCACAATTAAAAGAAACTTTTCTTAAATGGCATTATCCTAAAATTTATGGGTAAAATCTATACTGAAATACCAGATTTCAACTCAACATATGATCACCTTACACTAAGTTCCTTAAAGAAAAATTTAAGCCTTAAATAAAGACTGTAAATAACTTTTCCAAATTTATGTTTTTAATAAAAAGACAGGATTACCAATATAATTTCCACAAATGCTTTCTAGAAAGGAATGAATATACTCAAGGTTAACACTATAGCACTTGGTTTTAAACATACAAAAAATCATTATAAAGGAAGATTCTATTTCTTATAATATGAGAAAAAGATATATTCCTTTGAGTATTAAAAATGTTATACTCATTCAGTTTATACAAGTTGATATGAATATATAAAACCTAACTTTTAACAATTTAACTTAAAAAAAGAACGGTCAAGAAGAGGTGACAGCTGGAGGTATAAGATCATAATTCTTAAACTATTCCACTGAAAAGTGATTTATATCAACAAGTTAAATTTGACTCTCATTTGAAAAGACCACAGGGGGTGTCTGAGTGGCTCAGTGAGTTAAGCATCTGACTCTTTATTTCCCCTCGGGTCATGATCTCACGGTGGTGAGATTCAGCCCCCTGTTGGACTCTGTGCGAAGCGTGGAGCCTGCTTAAGATTCTCTCTGCCCCTCCTCTGCTCCCACTTTCACTCTCTCTCTGAGACAGAGAGAAAGGAGAGAGAGAGAGAGAGAGGGAGGATATATACGGAGAAGGAAACAAAGAAGTTGCAAGACTGATCTATTCAGTCTTCTTCATAAGAATTATCCATTCATGATGCTGAATTAGTCGCAGTTATCCACATCCATGTCAATTAGTATGGTAACAACAAAGAATGAATTAGCTATGCTACAGCCCATTCGCCTTGCTCAAAAGGACAGTCTCAAATGCAAAGAGACACTCAAAGAAAGTATAATTTTAGTAAGAAGTACAAGCACAACATAATTATAAATATGAAGAAAAAAAACTTACTTTCCCAAGTTCTCCACATGGCCAAGGCAGGTAGAAAAGCAGTAGTTATATGCAATCACAATCGAAGGATATAGTGACTGGAAATCCAAAACGAGAACAGAATTGCTGTAGAAGCGGGATTCAGGCTCCATAATTAGGGGAACACACTGTGGGGCTCTCATTTGGGATCTTTGCTGTACACTAGGTGTCACAGGAATATAGTTCATTGGTTTAGCAATTCGCAACATCATTGATTCCACACGGTACTTCAGGCAGAGAGGTGTAAGTAGGAAGAAAACAAGAAACAGTTTAAATAAAAATCTACTGGTCTTTGAACATATGATAATCATTTAAGGGGATGTTTTGCTCTTCAGAACAAGGCTCCTTTCTTACAATACAGTTACATAGGATTGGTTATTTAGTCAGCTTTCAGGTGCTGGAAGAGACATTTATAAATCTTTTTCCTGTATTCCTAGAACTTTTAATAAAAACTGTAAAATATATGATAAGTCAATTTTGGAATGAGCCACAATTAGATTTCTTTTTATACTTAAATACATCTATTTAATAATAAACAGATATAGGAAAGACTGTATAGTTTAACAATTTCATTTGAAAAGTTGGCCAATGGTCTTTGACAGATTTGAGAAAGTTAGAGAATGAAAGTCAGGAGACTTGAGATAGATAAATCTCAAGTTACTCCAATTTTCCAAGAAGGAAACACAAGGATTCCAGAACTGAAGGGCAGTCAGCTTATTACCGGTGCCTCACAAAACTGAATCAAGCAACTACTAACTGTTTATAATAACCACCATTAAGCAGATGGTTTGGAGTATTAGAAAAAGAAAGCTCACAAGAACCATCATGGATCACAGAAATGTTCTTATGTGGTTTTAAGGTATCTTTGCCTTTTCTTTTTTTTTTAAACTTTATTTTTATTTATTTAATTTTTACAAATAGTTTATTGTCAAGTTGGTTTCCATATAACACCCAGTGCTCATCCTCATAAGTGCCCTCCTCCATGCCCATCTCCCCCTCCACCCATCAGTGGGAGGATTAGGAGGAACTTAACGGAGGACCAGGGGGGAGAAGAAGGGGGGAAATAGTGGGGGAGAGGGAGAGAGGCAAACCATGAAAGACTCTTTAATGCTGAGAACAATCTTTGCCTTTTCAAGTTGTTTTTAAAACTTGTGGGGGGCATAAATTAAAGAAAAAAAGCTTATAAGCAATACAATTAAATAAACAAACATACTTTTTTTTTTTTTAGTGTTTATTTTATTTTTGAGAGTGAGAGTGTAAGAGAGAAACAGAGAAGAGAGAGACAGAGTGAGAGTGGGGAAGGGGCAGAGAGAGATGGAGATACAGAATCCAAAGCAGGCTCCAGGCTCTGAGCTGTCAGCACAGAGCCCAATGCGGGGCTTGAACTCACAAGCTGTGAGATCATGAGCTGAGCCGAAGTCAGACAGTCAACTGACTGAGCTACCCAGGCGCCCCATAAACATACTTGTTTATTAATAAACATGCCAAATTAAAGCTCTATGAAATTAAGGAACCTGAGTGAATTTATGTAGTATCCCTGATGCCTAGCAGAGTGTTTATTTAATACCCTAAAGGTATTCAAATCAATATTTGTTGAATGAATGCATGAAATCTTTTGGGTGATGCATTTGACACAATCTCTCCTATCCTTGGGAAATTAATTAAAAAGATCTGAATTAAATGACTTTATGATCCTATTTTTCGTTAACTTCTTAAAAAGTGATACAGCCACTTATATTGATTCCAAATCCTCTTATTTTTATATTAAACTTATTTGTGGGGCACCTGGGTGACTCAGTCAGTTAAGTGTCTGACTCTGGATTTTGGCTTAGATCATGACCTCATGGCTTCTTAAGTTCAAGCCCTGCATCGGGCTCTGTGTTGGCAGCATGGAGCCTGCTTGAGATTTTCTCTCATTCTCTCTCTCTCTCAAAACAAATAAACTTAAAAAGAAAAACTTATTTGTTAGGAGATGCTGAAATTAAGAATAAAAACAAAAGAAAGTCTTTTTTCTTTGATGCTTCCCTAGTTTTAAGGGGCCTTTGAAGGCATCCCTAATCACACTGACATTATTAGGAACAAAA
The DNA here is from genome assembly GCF_008692635.1 of Crocuta crocuta. Lineage (NCBI taxonomy): Eukaryota > Metazoa > Chordata > Mammalia > Carnivora > Hyaenidae > Crocuta > Crocuta crocuta. The sequence continues at coordinate 7,030,933 of NW_027532594.1, forward strand.
TATCATTCTCAAGGACACAGCCATTGAGTTTTTCAATAGCATAAAAAACTTAGCAGTGGCCAGAAAGTTGGTATGGAGAAAAAAATAAAAAGTAGAGCTGTTAAGTGAAATTAAAGCTTTTCCAGAAAATAAAATAACAAGATTTGATTAACCAGCTATATTAGTTTGTACCACATAGAAAGTTCAAAATGTCAAATCACCTCAAACATCTCAAAAGTATCACTCACACATAACTTTCATGGTGTATAGGAAAAGTGATTTCCTACCTGTGAACCCCTTGTGAGTACATGTAAAAACTGAATGCCAAAGAGTCTAGCCATTTCACTCGTTTTCCCAATCAAGTCCAGCTGTTCTAACATTTGGAGATTTCCACGGACACGGCTGATGTAGTGATCAACCATTTTCCATCTGTTAAAAAGAGAACCCAGGCTATGAACATTAGGGAAAAATTTGGACACTTGAAACTAGTTGTGTTTTAATCCTTGCCAAAACCTACACATTAAAAATGAGGATTTAAAGAGGGAGTCATGGTATGAGCCTTTAGCAAAATATGTAAAGGAGTTAAACATTGCAAAATTTCATATATTTCAACGGCGTAAAACCTAGTGAAACTATCAAAGTTCAAAATAGTACTTGTGATAAGGTGGTAAGACTAAGGATAATTATTTTTAGTGTTTTGCTTGATGTTGCTCTATTTTTACTATAAAAAATTAACATTCTCTTAGATGCCACTGCTGCTGATGCAATAATTACACAATTATAATTTATCACATCTACATGGTCTTAAAGAACATGAAGGCCGGGGCGCCTGGGTGGCTGAGTTGGTTAAGTGTCCAACTTCAGCTCAGGTCATGATCTTGCAGTTCATGAGTTTGAGTCCTGCGTCAGGCTCTGTGCTGACAACTCAGAGCCTGGAGCCTGCTTCAGATTCTGTGTCTCCTCCTCTGTCTGCCCCTCCCCACTTGTGCTCTCTGTCTCTCAAAAATAAATAAAAACATTAAAAAAATTAAAAAGAAGAAAAAAGAACATGATGGCTTTGGGTTATCACTGTAAATAACAGTCTAAAAGCATGTATTATCTGTTAATGGGAAGAAACACAGCAATTTGGTGATTTAGGAAAATTGCTTTAGTAAGATTATACATGGGGTAAATATAGGTCAAATGAGTATTTTCTATGAAAATACAAATATTATGTTCTTTGATTTAAACCTTTATATAAATTAAACTCTTTACCCTTTTTTTTTTTTTCTTTTGGGTAAGTAGGCTCCACATGGGGCTCAAACTCATGACCCTGAGATTAAAAGTTGCATGCTCTACCGACTGAGCCAGCCAGTCACACCTTCCCTATCTTTTTTGTTAAGAAAACAAACAACATTATACCTTTTATGAAAGCTATGAACAGAAATTTTAGAGAATAAAATTTATTAATTTAATGATTATTAAGATTCAAATATACTGCAGCTTTTAATTATATGGCTTTTAGAATAACACCATCACAAACTGTTCAATAAAGTTTTAAAAGTCATGATATATGACTAATACGTGTAGAAAAACTAGATGTAAAATGGGCACGTTGCACTGGCAAACAGTCTGGCAATTCCTCAAATTGTTAAAGGCAGAGATACCATATAATTCACTAATTCCACTCCTCAGTATATGTCCAAGAGGAATGAAAACATACATCTACACAAAAAGTTATACATGAATGTTCTTAACAGCACTATTCATAGCAGCCAAAAAGCAGAAATAACCCAAGTATCCATCAAGTGATGAATGAATGAATAAAGTGTGGTATACACTCATACAATGGAACATTACATGGCAACAAAAGGAAATGAAGTACTGACACATGACACAACATGAATGAATCTGGACAACATAAACTGAAAGCAGTCACAAAAGGCAACATATTATATGATTCCATTTATAAGAAATGTTCAAAATAGGCAAATCTACGGAAACAGAAAGTAGATTAGGAGGGGTGGGGATAGAAAAGGGAAGACTGGAGGGTGATAGCTAGGAGATATAGGATTTCTTTTTGGAATGATGCAAATATTAATATTTACAGTAATAGTTGCACAACTGAATATATGAACACCATCTTAACTGTACTATCCATGTATCTAAATCTATTTGTTTATAAATGGGCTTCACACCCAGTGCAGAGCCCAATGTGTGGCTTGAACTCACAATCCTGAGGTCAAGACCTGAGCTGAGACCAAGAGTTGGATGCTTAACCAATTGGGCCACCTACTGCCCCTAACTGCACACTTTAAATGGGTGAATTATATGGTGTGTGAATTGTATCTGAATAAAACTGTTAAAAAGTAACAAAAACCTATCCTAAAAACATTACATATATTACTCAACTTTTAAATAGACAAACAGAAATACTATTCTATAACTTGCATTTCTAACCTAATATATTGTGACTATTTCTCCATATTTAAATATTTTATAGTTATTGACCTTTATATGATTTTATATTTATCTTACATGACTATTACATGATTTACAATTTAATGGCTTTGTTTTGAGTATCTTTTATTACTATCAGCAATGCTGTAATGAATTATCTTTACAACTAAGTCTATGTACAGATGCTGAAATATTTCCTTAAAATAAATACCTAGATATGGTCAAAAGGTATGCTATGATTTAATTTTTAAATAAAAAAATTTATTTGAAAGAGAGAGAGAAAAAGAGAACAGGGGTGAGGGGCAGAAGAAGAGAGATAATCTTAAATGGGCTCCATGCTCAGCCCAATGTAGGACTTGATCTCACAATCCTGGGATCATGACCTGAGCTGACATAAAGAGTTGGATCTCAACCAACTGAGCCACCCAGGCGCCCCTGATTTTGCTTTAAAAATTTTAAGTGTTTTATTTATTTCTGAGAGAGAGAGAGAGAGACAGACAGACAGCGTGAGCAGGGGAGGGTCAGAGAGAGAGGGAGACACAGAATCCGAAGCAGACTCTAGGCTCTGAGCTAGCTGTCAGCACAGAGCCCAACGCAGGGCTTGAACCCACGATGTGAGATCATGATCTGAGCTGAAGTCAGACATTTAACGGACTGAGCCACCCAGGCACCCCTGATTTTGCTTTTAATATGTAGTGACACACTGCTTTCCAGTGGGTTTTAATAATTTACATTCAAACTAGTGATGATAAAGTACTTGTTTTCTTGCATCTTTGTCGACACTGGGGATTATAATTTTTGAAAAGGTATTACTAGTTTGATAGGCAAAAATATATCAGATATTCATGTATTTTTTAGATTATTAAGGTAATCCTTCAATAATACAGATTTGTGAAATGTGAATCTGAGATAACATAATATGTGTGGATTCAGTCAGTCCCTTTAAAATGAAACAAAATAGGGGCGCCTGGGTGGCTTAGTCGGTTAAGCGTCCGACTTTCGCTCAGGTCATGATCTCGCGGTTTGTGGGTTCGGGCCCCGCGTCGGGCTCTGTGCTGACTGCCAGCTCGGAGCCTGGAGCCTGTTTCAGTCTGTCACTTCCTCTCTCTCTGACCCTTCCCTGCTCACCCTCTCTCTCTCTCCTAGAAATAAATAAAACATTAAAAAAATAAATAAAATAAAATGAAACAAAATAGATTTAACAAAATAGACCTCTCTGTGGTAATGGGTGGTCAATGACTTGTCTTTGAGTTCCCAGATTCTTTTTTCTGCTTAGTCTAGTTTATGGCTGAAGCCCTCTGATAAATTTTTCAGTTCAGTTATTGTGTTCTTTTGCTTCATGATTTCTGTTTAGTACTTTTAAATATTTTCTATCTCTGATAAAATTCTTACTTTGCTCATGTACTGTTCTCTTGACCTTGGTGAGCATCTTTATGACCTGCTATTTTGACATTTACCTGTCAGGTAAATCATATAACTCTGTTTCATTATGGTCAGTTTCTGTAAATTTATCTTCTTCCTTTGTTCGGAGTACCTTTGCCTGATTCTTCATTTATCTGGACTCTCTATGTTGGCGTCCTACATTAGACAGAGCAGGCACTTCTCCCAGTCTTCATGGACTAGTCTTATAGTCCAATCATCCCTGCCAGAGACTCTGAGGAACTCTACCAACTCTTTCCCTTTCCAGGAAGAAGCAGGCAGCTATGGTTTCTGTTCACCCACTGTGCTGAGAAGGGGGAGTTATGTTATCTGCTAGTCCAAACTACTATCTTTGTTCTCCTCTGGCCAGTTAGACCATGTTGGACCTGTCAGAGCTCTAAGACTAGAAAGACAAGATGGCAGTTCTTTGTGTAGCTGTGGAGGAGTTGGGGCGCTGGATGCATGTATCTCTTTCTCTCCCCAGGATTAAGCTGAGAGGTAGGATTTTCCATCCACTCACTCTGTGGGTAGAGAGAGGATCTATGGCATCTACTAGCCCATGCCACCATCTCCATTTGGCTCTGGCAGTTAGACTGTGCTGGGTTTGTTAGAAACCTCTTGGAAAAGTTGGGATGCTGGAAACACAAACTATCTTCCCACACCTTTTCCCTTGGAGAAGCTAGGAGCCTTCTCCTGTTCACATGGCTCTGGGCCAGAGGCAGGGACTCTGGCAAGAGGGTATCCCAAATCTTCCAACCAGCTTTGTTGAGTCTGGTTCTGCATTTACCCAGGGTGCAGGAGTCTTTCAGTTAGTTTCTGGATTTCTCATAAAGAAAATCTGTCTGTGAAGTGTTGCTGAATCAGTGTGTTTACAGGGGCAGATGGGTCTAGGATTTCCTACTCCACCATCTTGCTGATATCGCTCCATATTTCTCCTAATGTATATTTTTTAATGTATTTGAAAAGTGGACTTTCTAAAATAAAAAAGCAATTTTTTAACATAAAATCACCTTCATTCCTAACTTCTAGACTTATTTGCTTAGCCAAGTGGTATAAAGAGAGAATGGAATTACACTCCTCCTAACACTTTGTGAAACTCAAGTGTAATAAACACAAAAGAGGAAGAGGAAGGAAATATAAGGTAAAAGCTCTTCATCACAGGGTTGTTAGGTGCTGAATGGCTGAACTTAGAACATCTTGAGGGCACAGGGTATTTTTTTGGGACTGGGCATGTAAGAAGGTGACAAAAAAGGAGATTTAAAAATTTTAAGTACAAACCTCTTATTCTAAACTTTTTCCTTTGTATTGACTCTATCTACATGTAGGAAATGAAAAACTTTCTGAATATTATCTTTTTGAGCTACATACTGCAGAAACTGGAATAGTATTCAATAACTATTACTTGGAAAGCAGATGAAATCAGAAAGCTACTATGAGTTCTCTAGATCAGTAAGTAATATTAGGGATTAGGAAAGGTTTTATAGACTGATTGTGGAATCTAATCATGAAACATGACATTTTATGGAAAAATACATTCTAAGTCCCAAACAACACAACTTTAGGAATAAAACTCATTTATATAAATCAAGGGTTTTCAGGAGACCATATTTGAATTCATAAAAACAAGATGATAATCAGGGCTTCTTCATGCTTTATGAACAGTTTTAATACAAGAAATTCATGACTAGCAAATTACTCTAATTTCTGAAGCAATTTATAAAATATGTATATATTTACATAAAACACTGTAGAAAGCAAATGCAAATTAGAAAGTATGACTTTGTTGGCAAAACTTCACTTAAATTTTTAAAATAAAATTGTGTGATCTTCCAAAGTATCTCCAAAGACAGTGTGTATGGAATCGCCATGTAACACAAACCACCTAACATAAATGGTCTAATGTTTAGTTCAAGTCTCTCATGTAATATGTTAGGTCCAGCTCTTGATTTCACTTGGCAAGAGCAATTACTTATCCTAATTAGAGGTAGCAAAATATGCATTCACAGCATTTTAGGGCTTATAAATAAACCACTCAGTGTAGTTTTCCTTGGCAAGTTTAATATTAAAAGTTTCACTTTAGGGGGGCCTAGGTGGCTCAGTCCTTTAAGCATCTGACTTTGGCTTAGGTCATGATCGTGCGGTTTGGGAGTTTGAGCCCTACGTTGGGCTCTCTGCTGTCAGCACAGAGCCTGCTAGGAATCTCTGTCTCCCTTTCTCTCTGCCCTTCCCCCATTCACATGCACTCTCTCTCTCAAAATAAACATTAAAAAATTATAAAAGTTTCATTTTATTTATCGGTAGTTAACTTCTAAACTTCTGTTTCTATAAGGCTTTGATTATGAGCTCAGTGCTTTCTGTGATTTCACTTTACTTGAGATTCCTCAAAAGAGACTGCAGATGACATGCTCAGAAAGCAGTTCCCCTAAAAACATCAAGTTGTTTTTAAGGCTACACTTTTCCAGCCTGTCGTGGGGCCTTACATTTCAATAAGCAGAGCTTCATTCAGTTCAAACATCAGACACATTAATTTCATGGCTTTCTTTATATAGCTATTTTCTAAGCTTATGACTATCATTTTACCTTCAACTTAAGGAAAAGTAGAGGCGGGAACTTTCACTTCTATCATGGAACAACTGGTAGTGGACTAGTCTTCCTGCTTTGATAAAACAGTTGAGGTAACTGTTTCTGGGCAACAAACAATAGGCAATGCAAGACTGTGCTTCTTGAGAGAAGAAAAACCCATGAGGTGAATCCCAGCCCATGAGGAAACAATTTCCTAAAATACACTGCAGAATGCTACAGTCTAAGTATAGTGTGGCCGTCTTGCTAAGCCAAGGAGGCAGAGATTAGAGTTCAGGCAGTTTGTAGCTGGATTTTACAGGACGGGGTATACGTGCAAGGAGCAGAGGTTTCCTGTCAGTGACTGGCCCAGGGCTGCCCTGAAAACGAGGGAGATGAAACCCTATGAGGCTTACTAAGGAGTGTTGCTGTAGGCTTGGGTTTGGAATAGAACTCTTCAGACAGTGCTGGGGTTGGAGGGCTAGGAGAAGCCTCATTACCGCTTTATTAACAATTTGGGTATCCAGCTGAGAGCCCAAAACACTGTGCTTTCGGAAGCCTTTGCCCTAGAGCAAGGCCAACTCTAGATAAACCTAAAACTAAGCGCTAGCAATATGCAAATGAAGTTTGGAGACTGAGTCCTGCCAAGTTTGAGAGATGTAGGAAACACCCTGGCTTTCCAGAAAACCACCTTAAATAAAAATCAGGTTTGCATAGATTCAAGGTGACCAGCCAAAAACTGAATAGCAAACTAGAGCAAAAATAAACACGCTTCACAGGAAGATAATAAATATCCAGAATCAGTACAAAAGAACACCAACAATACCCATTACATAATTATGCAAAGAAACAAAAATATGACCCACAGTTAAGAGAAAAAGAAGTTAAACAGAAGGTAATACAGAGAGAGCCAGATGTTGTATTTAGTAACTATTACAAATATATGCAGGTATCTAAGGAAAAACTTATTCAAAAAATTAAAAGAAAAATAAAGTCTTATGAATAAATAAATAGGGAAGCAAAATATGGAAACTGAAAAGAAAGAAACAAATGAGAATTTGGGAACTAAAGCTACAATAACTGAAATTCAAAACGTGCTGCCTGGCCTTAACAGCACACTGCTGATGATAGAAGGAAGTCAGTGAACCTAAAGACAGGTCATTAGAGAAAGACAGAAAAAAATGTACAGTGCCTCAAAGTTCTGTCGGACACTGTCAAATAGTTTAACACACATGTAATTGGAGTCTTAGAAAGAAGAGAGTATGATTAGGACAGAAAAAATATTTAAAGAAATAGCCAAACATTTCCTAAATTTGATGAAAAACACCAACTTAAAGATCCCGGAAGCACAGCAAACACCAAGAAAGAAAAGAAAAATTTTAAAATTCTGTAATAGTGAAATTACTGAAAACCAAAAGCAAAGAGAAAAACCTTGAAAGCAGCTGGGAAAAAAATTACAGACTTCTGTTTCAGATATAGAAAGCTGCTAAGTATATCACTTCAGTCTAACAATAATAAAAAGCAGGAAAATATACAAAATCATGTTTTCTGGAGGCCATCAGAAAGTTGAGGTTACAAGACAATCAGGTAAACTTCACAGGGTGACAGACACATCTGAGGACACGTAACTTACTTCCTCTTTGGCAGAGCACTGGCAGCAGAGGCAGCTGCCATAAAAGCATTTATGAATGAAATGGTTAAAATGTGAATACATTCTTAAAGGTCATGGATGGGCCAGCATGATAGTTTAGAATCACGAGGAACCCCAGATACCAGAAGAGTAGTTTTCCATGGGCCCCCCAGAAGACTGGGGGCAGGCAGGGCACAAAAGAATGAAATCTTGCATCTTCCTCTGACTCATCTCTTATATGAAGCAACAGCTTGAGCTGCTGTGGGACAGGTAAGAAACTCTAATCCTCAGGATTTAAGCAGAGGTCCACTATCTCTGGGGAAAGAACAGATGCAAAAGATGTCTAATGTTGGGGAGTGTAGGCAACCTCCACTATTCCAACTGTGTGCCTTGTACTAAGTAAGCAGCAGCAGCTTCCTGCCACTGGAAAAGAGCCAGGAAACCCTCCCATCATAGATTCTAGGCAAAGAAAAGTGCTGCTGAGGAAGAAGTAGAAGCAAAAGCCATCTTCCCCTATGGGAGAGTCTGCTTGGAGCCAACACCTGGCAATGGTACAAAGGAGAAGTCCATTGCACTGTGGGAAGTGCAGGAATGCTAAGAAAGACTCATCCCTGAGCCTTAGGAGAAGATAAACTTCCAAAGCCTGACTCTGGACCAGAAGAGCTGAGTAATCTCTTCTGTTTGCAAACAATGGAAAAATGAGGAGAATGACTGTTGATTTCTCATTAGAAACAATGGAGGCCAGAAAAAAAAGAGTGAAATCTTTAAAATGGTGAAAGAAAAATAAAAACCCAAAAAAACTCAACTCCAGAATTAGACACTGAAAATATCCTTCAAAAATAAGGATGTGATAAATATATTTTCAGATAAATAAAGGCTGAGAGAATTTGTTGCTAGTGGAATTGACAAAGAAAACAATTTAGCAATTTCTTAAAATGTTAAATATACTAACCCTGGGGCCCTGCAATACCACTCCTTGAGACATGAAAATGTATGTTAACAAAAAGACTTGCTTGTAGTTTTATTCATAACAGCCTCAAATAAGACACAACTCAACTGTCCATCAATAGGTGACTGGGTAAATAGTGGTATATGCATACAATGGAATATTACTTACTAATAAAAATGAACAAATTACTAGTTTACACAGGAACAAGGCTGAATCTCAAATTAGAGTATGTTGAGTTCTTGAAATAAGCCAGACAAAAAGTGGTAGAATGTAAATAATTCTATTTATATGAAATTCTAGAATTGACAAGACAGATCTTTAGTAACAGAAATTCAATTAGCACTTACCTGGGTGATTAATGGATAGGTAGGTTGACTGCAAAGCTCAACAATATTCACAACAGAATTTTCTGGGTGTTCGAAATGTTCACTGTCTAGACTGGGGTAGTGGTTATAGGGTGTATATGTTTTTTAAAGTCATCACAGTACAATTTAAATGTGTCCATTTTACTGTATATAAATTATACTCTAGTAATATTGATTTTATTAACAAAGAGATATTATCGTCTTCAGAGTTATAAACATTACCTGTACAGATCTGTCTTGTTATCAAACCAATCTGATAAGACTCGAAAGGTAAAGAGGGGAAAACGCTGACGAAGAACATGAAAGCTCACATTTTCAAAGGTGTAGTTAGTTAGAGCCACCTAAGAAAAAAAAGCAAACCAAAAAAACCAAGACATCATTATAATAGTGTTTGTATTTATGGGCAAATTTGTTTCTAAAAGATCCAAAATACTACTTGAAACTTGTCATATTGGATATGAAAACTACCTGTAAAAATGATGTTATGAGTGAATCATAAATAGTTTAAAACTACATATATATATAGCCTTCTAGACAGAAATATTCTGTCCAGAATTAATTAACATTTAATTGGAAAACAGTCAAACTTCATGAGTTCAACCTGGTCATGACATACGTAGGAGATCTCTGTTTTTATCCCTTCTTTTTATATTCTATTCCCAGTATTGACAGAAGCATTTAAAATTTTTTTTAAATTTGTTTTTTTTAGCACTCTACACCCAACATGGCACTTGAACTCATGACCCCAAGATTAAGAATTGCTAGCTCTTCCCACTGAGCCAGCTAGGCAGTTCTTACAAAAGCATTTTTTTAAAAAATTTTTTTAATGTTTTATTTATTTCTGAGAGAGAGAGAGAGACAGTGTGAGCAGGGGAGGGTCAGAGAGAGAGGGAGACACAGAATCTGAAACAAGCTCCAGGCTCTGAGCTAGCTGTCAGCACAGAGCCCAAGGCGGGGCTCGAACCCACGAACCATGAGATCATGACCTGAGCCGAAGTCGGACGCTTAACCGACTGAGCCACCCAGGCGCCCCTTACAAAAGCAATTTTAAGCACACTAACTTTCTGGCCTTTCCATACCTACTTTTTGGTCTGCGATGACATGCTGATTAACAGAATTCCACAGATTCATGAATGAATTGTTTAGGTAAGGGCAGGCATTCATTCTGCTTCCAAGAATTACACTGGTACTAAGACCCAATACATGGATGTTCTGGAGTCAGTTAATTTCATTGCAAAAGATGAAAGGAAATGGCAGAAATGTTTCCCTATCTTCAAAATATATAGGGAAAAGTATGTTAATGGGAAAAGAATACTTTTTCTTAAGGTTTTATTATTTTTTTAATGTTTTATTTATTTCTGAGAGAGAGACAGCTTGAGCAGGGAAGGGTCAAACAGAGAGGGAGACACAGAATCCGAAACAGGCTCCAGGCTCTGAGCTAGCTGTCAGCACAGAGCCTGACGCAGGGCTCGAACGCACGAACCGCGAGATCATGACCTGAGCTGAAGTCGGGCGCTTAACTGACTGAACCACCCAGATGCCCCAAAAAGAATACTTTTTAATAAAGGTTCAAATTCATGGAACATACCTCTACCTAGATGATACCTCAAAAATACCTACAGGACAGGGGTGCCTGGGTGGCTCAGTTGGTTAAGGTCCAACTTTGGATCAGGTAATGATCTTGCGGTTGGTGAGTTTGAGCCCCACATCAGGCTCTGTGATGGCAGCTCAGAGCCTGAAGCCTGCTTCAGATTCTGCGTCTCCCTCTCTTTCTACCCCTCCCCCGCTTGCACTCTGTCTGGCCCTCTCTCAAAAATAAAATAAAACTAAACATTAAAAAATAAAAAAAATACCTACAGGACAGAACCAATCTAGACGATGGCAGGTATTTCAATGCAAAGTGAGAATTGAGGAATCAGCAGTCCTCATTCTCAGGTCAGCTTGGGATTCTGAGGAATAGTTCAGAAGCACTTCACATTTGTGTATTATAATTTTCAATTTTTTTCTTTTCCACTTCTACAACCCAGGAACTAAATTTTAAAAGCTCTTATCCAAAAGAATACAAAAGATCTTTGGTCTTACTTTAGTAGCACTGGAATTAGTATACTTGCAAGCGCACACACACGTACACACAGTTTTTAACTTTGGAATAAGCTCACCCTAGAGTCACCAGTATAAAGCAGGTACTAATCCATTATCTTGGAAGTAAATCATCATTTTTTTCAACAGTAAGTAATGACCTGGAATACTTCTCTCAAAAATAAATGAGTAACTCCTTTTATTATTAAATCCCCATATTTGAGTGACTCTTCTACTTTCTAATGAGTATTTTCATTTGGTTGTTTTTTAAAAAAAATTTCCATTTAGTGTTATAGAAAATGTAGCCAAACGTCTGATTTCAGGTAGTTACACGATTGCCTAATACACATATAGCACTTTAGACCAAATCTAAACTTCTGCTGGAGTATATATCCTCATTAACACAAGCAATCAGGGGAAAAAAAAAAAAAAAAAAAAAAAAAAAAAAATCTNGAAAGAAATCTCTTCAGAAAAGTTCCCATTGTCCTGTACCTCTCTCATTAGGGAACATTTTGAAGCTTGCCATGTAGGGTGACCTATAAGGATTAACTACAGCATTTTGTGACGTAAAGAAAACTTAAAAATCTTATGAAACTGGTCCCCAATATCCGAGGCAGATGGCAGATCTATGTTCTGGATTGATTTTATTTCAAATAGAACAATTTCACAAATTGAATTAAGACTAAACAAATATAACCTTATGACATCCACTCTACTTTGAGTCTTCCTGGTGTCACAGGAGCATAAATATGCTTAGCTATATAATCTCAGCTGTGATTAAAACTAAAGGAAGGAAACACGAACTTTAATATTAAGATGATCTATCTTCAGAACGTTCCAATCTAGAAGTTGAAATACAAATTCAGAAATATGAAGTAGGAGTTTGTCACTTGTTTTCAGGAGAAATCTAAGTTCAACATTGGATAAATGTAATATGTAGACCAAAGTAAGAATTGATGTAAATAAAGAACGTGTTACATTGCTTGTCCATTTATTTACTGATAAATAATGGTCTGACAGAGGTGGGTAACACTTCTCCATTCACAGAGTCAATGTGCATAACACAATGGTCAATCACTTTAGAAATAAACTTACTCAGAGCTGAGAGAGGAAGAGAATTAGTGCAGGGGAACAGAGGAAATAAAGATAAAATCAAAGAAAAATGGCAGGAGATGATAAGTAAAGCAACTGTGCCCTATATCCTCCATCACTTTATTTATTTCCTCTGTGGCTCCTCATTTCCTGAGTCTCCAAATGAAAAGCTTTTTGGCTGACACATACTTTATATAAAGAAATGTACAAAAATTTGAAGTGAACAATTCATGAATGTATATGTGTGTGTGTGTGTGTATGTGTATGTGTGTATATATATATACACACACACACTACATGTAACCACTACCCATATGTAGATATAAGAAATTTCTAGGATACTGGAAGGCTGTCTTCAGAGAGCTTATATTTCATACATATTTATATACTAAAAGTAAAATATACTAAGCTCTCTGAAGACCAACAGCATGCCTACAATGAGACTGAGTCTTGACCCTTACTAGGTATGGGCCTTTCGACAAGTCACTTAACTTCTGTGAACTTCAGTTTTCTCTATTTGGAATAGTACCTCACTACTCTGTCTTATTTATGCCACAAGTTTGTAGCAAAATTTAAAAGTGACAAGTCTGTAAAAATGCCTTATAAATAATAAAACAATATATGAATGGAAGCAAGTATATTATTCTACTTCTACATAATCTTCATTGCCCATCATATTGTCTTTATTTAAAAGCACCTGACATGCGGGGCACGCCTGGGTGGCTTAGTTGGTTAAGTGTCTAACTTTGGTTCAGGTCATGATCTCACAGTTCGTGAGTTTGAGCCCCACAGTGGGCTCTGTGCTGAAAGCTCAGAGCCTGGAGCCTGCTTCAGATTCTGTGTCTCCCTCTCTCTGCCCCTCCCCTGCTTGTGCTCTGTCTCTGTCTCTCAAAAATAAATGAAATGTTAAAAAATTTTTTAAAGCACCGGACATGCTTATTGACAGACTGAAATTTTACTAGGAAACATCAGAAACAGATTCTGATGTTGCCAAATTGAGATAATAGGAAGCTTACATGCTTGTGTGGAAACATCAGACTTTCCTAGTGGCTCTGCTGGGAGTGTTCTCTCCTGGTTCTTCAACTTATGACTATTTCTTAGGAGCTAATTCCTCTGTCTACTACTCAAAATGTTTCACTCACAAAAATGTCCCTGACTCAATCTTGATCAGTCTCTGCATTTGCTTCTTGGTGAGCTCATCTACTCTGATGTGACTTCCAAGGCCAGATCTCTAATCTAGACTTCTACCCTCAATTAGGGACTTATTTATATGCCTGCTGCATATCTTCACCTAGTTATCTGACAGATACCTCATGCTCTATATTCCTAAATCATCATTTTCCCATCTAAATGTGATCTATGCCAGAACCCTGATCCTCATTCTTGACACCGCCTCCTCTTCATCTTTTTGTACATCTAATTCTTGTGGATTTATCCTCTAAATTTGCTTTTAAATCCTTACACAATTGCCAACTTTCATTTGAGCTACCCCAATAATATTCTCCCTGATTTCCTTACTTCTGTTCTTGTCCCCTTTCACACTGCTACTAGAGAGCTAGGTATAAGGCAAATTCACCTGTCACTGCCTCCATCCCACCTTAGCCATCCACTCCCATGATCATACTCCAAATTCTATTATTACCAATAATTACCCCCTCCACATCCAATTCTCTGACCACCGTCTCTCATCCTTCTAGTTTACTCCGTCTAGTACCCTGAGTTCCCATCTAACTCAAATTGCACAATCATAATCACAACCTTTCACACACTATTTCCTTCTTTGCCCTTCACCTGCTCTACAATTAATTACTTTTTCACAAAGCCATAACCCTTTGCTTGGGAGTTGTGGTCAAATCTAACCCTCTCTTATCTACACTTCTATCTGTGAATCTGAACATAGCTGGAAGATATCATTTTACTTTTCAGATGTGAACCTCAAATGGGCTGACCATACTACCTAGGTTTTATACTTTATTTTCTTAAATAACTACTCTCAAATTCTCCTAGATAACTATTTCATACTCTTCTTCTCCCCTCAAATCCAGAAAGCCCCTCCACTATGCTCATTCTGAGCTGAGAACAGTGCCTGTTATTTCACTGAGAAACTGAAGCAGTCAGAAGAGAGCTTCCACGCATTCTCCTAGCCATATCTACCCACCTACCAACATCTGCATCATATAACTTGGCTCTCTGCCTATTAAAATAGAGGAAGCAGCTATACTCTTAATTGATCTAATCCCCGGAACAAACTTGTGCAGTAGAGATAGCACATAATAAGTATTTGGTGGCAAATTCTTGAAAGGCCTAGATTAAGTTGATATCCAGAAGGCCTCTAAACATGATCTTCTGGGGAAGAGTCATTTATGCTTTTATTCAAGCAATCAACGAGTATGTAATGAGCACTATTTAAGAGGCACTGTGTTTGTTACTGAGGATTCAAAGCCTAGCAATAATTTTATGTTGAAGTTAAGCAGGGCAGTGAAAACTGGTATATTAAAAAATAAACAAAATTTTAAAAACTCAAATTAGGCATAAACAGAAAGATATTCATTCAACTGTAAACTATTATCGGGGGAGTGCCACAGCTGAGGAGATGTCCTAGAGAGACAAAAGGACTTTACTTTCATTTTGCATGCTTGTCTGCATTCATTTTGTTCTAATAGTGGATACAAATTATTTTTAATAAAAAGCATATTTAAAACTAATTAGAGTTAGAAACTGCTAAATGTCATGAGGGAGATACAGATGAAAGAAATAAAGATTAAAAAAAAAAAGGAGTTTCTGAAGCTGTTTAAATCCAGAAAAAATAGTTTTAGGATCTCCAATATGACCATTTTCAGGGCCAGCTTGGTCCAAATTCATAACCCTTAAAGTTCCAAAACAATCTGAGATAGAAGATAGTACTTCTCACAAGTTCATTCAGGATTTCCTGGAAATTTCCAAATTATCAGGAATACTTTGGGTTAGCCAAAAAAAAAAAAAAAAAAAAGTGACTATCCAATTTGGCCCATCTAGGAAGGGGAAGTAAATTATCCAATTCATACTTTCTCAGATTTGTTCCCATATTTACAAATAAAGATCAGATACACTATATATTTGCCTTATAATTAGAGAAGGCATTTGTAAGAACTAAAGAAAGCTGTAAATTTAAAAAAAATTTACTTTCCAATTTGTGATTTTAAGCTAATAGTGAATAATTGTACAGCTGCCTTTGGATCTTCAAGGATGAAACTAAGATTCAAGAATTTAATTTTTTGTTTACACACTCAATTTATGTGTTCATCACAGACCATATCAGTGACCGCAGTTTAAATTATTTAATGGAATGTACAAATCAAATACACCACAATCTCTTGTACCTTCCATATCCTATGCTGTGTCATTAGGAGTTATTTTGAAGTCATCAGGGATGCTTATGTTCTGATAATATTTTAATAAAAAAACAATCACATAAAATCATCCTCAAGCAGTTACATATGTTATACATTTTCAAATTAGATGAAATGTGAGAATAACGTTAAACTCACGGTATAGAGAGGAAATAAGAAAAATAAGGACACCTGAATTTTATATAAAGAACATATTTCCATATGTGAAAGAATTACTGTGTCTTGGTGCCCAAAAGAATTGCAGAATTGGAAAGCCAAATGTTTTATGTAACTCTAGAAGAGCCAGAAAGATCATAGTTAATAATGAGTGTATGATAAAAGTATAGGAGAAAGCAGTTTCAAAGAGAAGTGATTGAAGAATACAGCTTTCTTTTAAATATAAACATTCTATGTAATATTATCCAAAGTCCAAAATTTTAGAATAAATCATTTTATGGTAGGTATCTCTTTTGCATTTTAATAGGAGGAATCAAGCAACTTCAAGAATGCAAACATACTTTAAGATCCTATGATCTTACATTTTTGGTGAAAGAATTATTTTTCTGAGTGACTGCAAACTAATGAGATAATTTGTTAAAATTTATACTACCAAAAATCCTTATCTGGAACCCCAAAGCCTCACTCGGAAGATGCTATTAAGTATTTCCAAGTACTGTCTTTACCTTCTTAGTCTGATCCAGTTTTTAAATATCCTTAATTCCTTCTTATGTGTAGACTAAATTTTTCTTACTTAATAAATCAGAAAGGCCAAGCTGAACTCATCTGGCATTAAGTGAAAAAAATGATGAAACTATATAACATTGGACACATATAATACTTTATGATAGCTGTAGACTTTTCTAGCTACTGCAACCTTAGACATAAATGGAAAATAATTAAAACACATCAATAACATTAAATACTCTTGTAGCTTTGCATTTTAGAAGGTAGTATTTATTTTTGTAACTTTACTTAAATATAATAAAAATAATTCAAAAAACATAAATTACATAGCAGGCTATACAAATATTCTACAGTAACTAAAACAGTTATATTGACCTAATCTCTTATTTCCAATGAAATTTTAGATGAAGCACCTTACCTCATTTCTCATGATTCTCCAAAGATTTAGTGTAATTCGGCCAACAATATTTATCTCACTCATTGTTTCTGATCCATACTCATCTCTTTCAGCTGCAAACCTGTTCTCAATTTTGTCATCTACAGAAATGAATACAGACTTCATCAGGACTCACAGAAACTAAATTTCCAAGCAAATTATGCCAAATAAAAAGAGGATAAAAATGAAGGATTAAAGAAGAAACATAATTCACTATTTTGTATTAGACTTAGAGATTGAAGATCTCTATTTTGATTAATAAAATAATTTTCTTTCCTCTAAGTTATGAAAGTGGGATGCCTGGGTGGCTTAGTTGGTTGAGTGTCTGATTCCTGATTTTAGATCAGGTCACAATCTATCTCATGGTCTGTGAGTTCAAGCCCCGCACTGGGCTCTGTGCCATCAGTGGATTCTCTTGGGAGAATCTCTCCCTCTTAGGATTCGGTCTCTCCCTTTCTCTGCCCTCCTCTGCTCATGCTCTAATAAATGAAACTTAAGAAAAAAAAAAGATTCTAAGTTATTAAAGAATTTTCTGAAATATAACTGAAAATTATCTATTTTTAAATAATGAAAATGTGTATACACACATATTTTAAAAATAATAATCCCTTTTCACTTTAAATTTGGTTCATTTCTGGTGCCATTTTAATGAACACCTAACATTAAAGCATTTCTTTGGTATTAGGATGAATATGTTTATAGTTACACTGGTCATTTCCTGGAAAACACGGTAGAGTTTTTAACCTAAAGAACTCTCTGAAAATTTGCTGACATCAATTAATGATACTCATATTCAGAATGAAATTCTCCTAACTTTGCATGGACAACTAGATCAAGAGTAGAGTTCTGATTCTAGTTTCTTAGGTGATGACTTTACCTAGAATGCAATTTAAAATGTGTTTCTCTTAAATAACACTGGGTATATAGAAATGTTGATTAGAGGATCTGGAATAATAAATATATTTACCATATATTGAATGTCTATTATGTTCTAAGAACTTTATCATCTCTTTTACTTTAACCTAGCCACTTTATTATGTTAGTATAATTTTCACTTTGCATTGTAGTAAATTCTACTCAGAAATGTTATATTTTGTCCCAGGTCATATAGAAATACAACCAATACTATAAACCAGGGTTACCGGATTCCAGAGAGACCATGTGCACACATTCATCCCTATTCTTTAAAGAGATGATGTTCAAAAGTTTTTTCATTTAACACTTCTATAATGTTTACTGTGGTCTTAGGCACTGTTCTAAGCACTTCACAATTGCTCTATGAGATAAGTTCTATTATCACTCTCATTTTACAGAAGAACAAACTGAAGTATAAATATGTTAAGTAACCTGTCTGACATCACATAGCTAGTTAGCAGACCACCAGGATTTGCACCCAGGCGGCTCTCCTCCAGAACCTGTGCTCTTTATTGACTTCCTAACTATCCCCTTTCTATTGGACCACCTTGCCTCATAAAAATGGTTTCTGCACAGCAAAGGAAACAATCAATAAAACTAACAGGCAACTGATGGACTAGGAAAAGATAGTTGCAAATGACATATCAGATAAAGGGCTAGTATCCAAAATCTATAAGGAACTCATTAAACTCCACACCTGAAAAACAAACAATCCAGTGAAGAAATGGGCAGAAGACATGAACAGACACTTCTCCAAAAAGGACATCCAGATGGCCAACAGACACATGAAACGATGCTCAGCGTCCTCGTCATCAGGGAAATACAAATCAAAACCACACTGAGATACCACCTCACGCCAGTCAGAGTGGCTAAAATGAGCAAATCAGAGGACTCTAGATGCTGGCGAGGATGTGGAGAAACGGGCACCCTCCTACACTGTTGGTGGGAATGTAAACTGGTACAGCCCCTCTGGAAAACAGTGTGGAGGTTCCTCAAAAAACTAACAATAGAACTCCCCTATGACCCAGCAATAGCACTGCTAGGAATTTACCCAAGGGATACAGAAATGCTGATGCATAGGAGCACATGTACCCCAATGTTCATAGCAGCACTCTCAACAATAGCCAAATCATGGAAAGAGCCTAAGTGTCCATCAACAGATGAATGGATCAAGAAGATGTGGTTTATCTATACCATGGAATACTACATGGCAATGAGAAACAATGAAATCTGGCCATGTGTAGCAACATGGATGGAACTAGAGGGTGTTATGCTGAGCGAAATAAGTCAGGCAGAGAAGGACAGATACCATATGTTTTCATGTATAGGTGGATTAGGAAGAACTTAATGGAGGACCATGGGGGAGGAGAAGGGGAAAAAATAGTTGGGGAAGAGGGAGTGAAGCAAATCATGAGAGACTCTTGAATGCTGAGAACAAACTGAGGGCTGATGGAAGTGGGGGAGAGGGGAAGGGGGGTGATAGGCATGGGGGAGGGCACTTGTTGGGATGAGAACTGGGTGTTATATGGAAACCAACTCGACAATAAACTATTTAAGAAAAAAAAAATGGTTTCTTCAGTGTTCTAAAAGCATAAGAGCTTGGGGCTCCTGGCTGGCTCAGTCAGTAGACCATGCGGCTATTGATCTCAAGGTTGTGAGTTCAAGCGCCACACTGGGTGCAGAGCCTACTTAAATAAATAAATAAACAATAATAAATAAATAAATGGACAAGCGCTTTCATTTACTCTTCTGATCTTAAGTCATATACCTTATCTGTTACAGCTAATTAAACTAATAAGTACACCTGAACATTCATGCTGCCTCTCCTGAATATTCAGAAACCTATCCCAAATTAAATGTTCAGAAAATTGAAATATATCACACTATTTCTAGCACGCAAGGGACAAAGAAGCTACAAAAAGTTTATGCAATAAAAAACTAAAATTATCACTACCTTTTTTTCCAAGGTTTTTGCATACTTCAAAATATTTATGGTCTTTGAATCTTCTAGCTTCAGCCTTTCCCTTTAAGATTACTAACACTTAAGACAGTGTACTGAAGTCATAACCTCTCTCAGGAGTTCTCTTGATTAATTTTCACCAGTACATCCAAAGTATATGCTCTGTTGTCCTATTAAGACTTGTGGATTTAAAACCAAGTTATTAAAAATTCTATAGTTATAAAGAAAAAAAATTCTGAAAGATGCTTTATCAACTTTAATTTTGGTATGAATGTTACTATTGCCTTCTTCCTTTGAACAGAATCAGACCTGTGGGAAATAGCCTTCAAAATTCATGACAGTTTTTATAGCCTGATACCCAAATAAATATCAACAGTTAGTGTTCCAACCAAAAAGCATAAAACACAGAACCAAAGTAAAATTATGCTACATCAACCAAAGAAATGTTGTGTATTCATAATGATTATGAAGACCATCTCATAATACAGAAAAATACTTACAATAGGATGCTAGATGAAAGAATAAAAATGGGATATATGTATGATTAAAGTTATATAAAAGAGGCTTACATATGTATATGAAAAATGACTGAAAGAAAAAATACAACAAATATATTAACAGCATATATAACAGCAAGATGGGGGTGTTTTTTCTTTTTTTTCTTGATTTTTGAATTTGTCCATAATGGAGTTAGGATACATCTAGACCTTACACAATTTAGTATTAAAATTAGGCTACAGCAACAGTAGTTTTTAACACCTTGTCTTTATTTACTTTGTAATTTACTCTGCAGTTGAACTACAAAATATTCACAATGCTTCGTACCTGGCACCCGAGAGATCATCTGACATAAATCAACACGTAAGGCAGCAGCCCTTTGTAAGAGGTAACCCCAGGAATGCATCTGAATTTCATATCCAAGCAGAATATCAGGATCATACCTAAAGGAATGAAAAAATTGAACAAGGACCACACATTTGAATCTTTAATCAGAAGGACGGTTTCTTCGTGATATGAAGTACAAAAAATAAAAATCTATTCAGTTTCTCAGATGGAGAAAGGATGGTACAGTGGTACCTATAGAATTTCTATACAAGAAGGAAAAGGGCTATTAGAGTTCCTATTTGAATCTACTTTTGTAAAGCAAACATAGTTTTTACTGAAACTGTGTATTTATTTGATATGACTTAGGAAAGAAGCTGATAGAAATTGGGATGAGAGAGGCAGTACCACTTAAGTATAAGACAATGATGGAGAATATCATGAGAGTGGGGGCAGGGTGAGGTGTGAGGACATGTGTGGATACATGTTTTGAACAAGATCCCCCCCAGGTCATTTTGTTGCTACTTCTCTATCCCTCTAACCTATATTGTCCTTAAACAGTTTTAATGCTGAGAAAGAAAATGAAAACAGCTTCCTTTTTCCACTTAATTTTAATTAATGACTTGGTCCTCAAAGGAAGTAAGCCCTCAGTAATGAGAAATTCGTCCTGTAAACTTAAGAAGAAGGTGACTCAGTTTAATGGAAGAATGAAATATTAACAGGGATGAGATTAATGTGGAGAAGATAAGCATCAGAAACTAGGGGAAAAAACGTGCTCACTGCAGTCACACATTTGCACTGGTAAAACTGCATTGACAATGTGCATACAACTCAGAAACATCGTCTTTGTGGCTCCTCTTAGGACTTTCATAGTGCTCACCATAGAAAAATGTTTGGTTATGGTACAAGAGAAAACAAACTTGAAGATTTACTTCAGTGGAAAAATTGTATGGAGAAAAAAAAGAGAGAGAGAAAAAAAATATTATAGTTGTAATCTGAGAACAGAAACTTTGAGAGCAACAGATACAACAATGCTCCAAATCAGAAGCTCTAAATTACTGATTATTTTCTTATTTATAAAAGCCAAAAAGCAGAGTGAAAGATCATATAAACCTCTAAATTTGGGTTTTATATCATTGGTTATAGTCGCTCTGAATCGGGGGATGTGCAGCCTGTCCAGATTGTTATTATTTAACACCTGAAGTCTTACTCGAAGTATCCGAGTAGTAGGATCATACTAATCTGCTGATGTGACCTATAAAGCGCTGCTCTATAAGTCCATCCTATAACAATGAATCATAAGCAGATCACAAGATCTATTTTTAGAACTGGTTTGCTAATATTTTACCATACTTCCATAGCTGCTTTCTTAAAATGATGAGGCTGAATGGCTTTAGTTTTCACTTAGTTAACAAATACAAGAATGTCACAGAAATGTCTCATTTTTAATACTGGAGTTTAAATGGCTGATGTCAAAAGAATTAGTTCAAACGTTTGCAAAAGCATTCTTTTTATTATGTTCCTTTAAGGCCCTATCAAAATACATTCTATAATATAAATTTCAACATCTGGTAATCTGCTTGTGATCTGCTATTATAGCAGACTTCTAGAGTAGCTCTCAAACTTGTCAAGAGAAAAAGATAATGTATATATTATCCATGTGTTTTTCTTTATACAAATAGGGTTGAAATTTCTGAGAAAACCACTTCATTTAATGATTACTTATCGGTTAATTTAATAGAAGAGCCAAATGGACCTTTTCACCAACCTACAAAAAAGTGTTTTCTTGGTAGAAAAGTGCCTCATGGCAGGCAATTCTGGAACAAAGGGCAGGGATAAGACATGAGCATGGGGGAAGCAAAGGAAAACAATGCATTATGCTACAGTGAGGCAACTATTTAATCTCAGATATTAGAGACTATAAAGGTAGACTAATTCTTAAAAAACAAAAAACAAAAACAAAGTCCAGAAAGATCCTAGGGCACCTAAGCAAACAGAAGTCTCCCAATACCTTCCTGCTCATTAGTCTTCTAACATAACATAATAGGTTAAATTATCTTTGTTGATAGCAACTTCATCAATTCTTCAGTTAAGTTAAACTCTCTTCAGAGCAGTTATCGGAAAGACCAGTGCGTCTTCCTGAAAACTATGCACGGTCTAAATTTGAGAAACTGGGGCAGAAATATATCAAGTGGCTCTAAGAATTATCAGCGGTAGGAGATTGAAGGATTCCCATATACATACATCAGAACCCATGCAGCTGACTGCCTTTAATACCAAGAACAACCAGAATAGGCATTACAATGTGGCCACAGTTGGCCTTGATCTTAAGAGAAGAATTTGGAAGACTGTTGGAGTTCCTATTGCATACACCTGTAAGCACAGGTGTATGAAGAAGATGCCAGATGATTACAGAGCCCTTCTTCTTCTTCTATAAAGGCAGTTCTTCTGACTTCTTTATCTGAATTTCTTGGATTCATAAAACATCTTATTACTGCAAGCATTATTATTCCAGTTAGCTACATGCTATGTTGCGGCACCTAATGGAGTTGGTTAAGTACACTTATTTTTTGATGTTTTGGAAAAACATATTTTTAAAAGTAGTCTATTTTATACACTGCTACTGCTCAGACTGACTGCTGAAAAAAAAAACAAAAAATACTCTGCTTCTCGTAAGTGATTAGATTTTAGTTTAAGAGAAGTGGGTAGTTTCAATATTTTCCAGATCTATTATGTATATTTATTTTGTTACCAAGAGGCCATTTCATCTAAAGAGACTCTTAAGGATGATAAAACAGGTCTCAAGTTCAAAATACCAAGGATTTCACTTCTTCTGTGAAAACATTTGGTGACAATAACAAAATCTTTGTGACTTGTTCTTCAATTTTGGTGAATTTGATCTACCCTACCTGGTTTTTAAAAGTTATGGAAAGAATAAGGTTGGGTAGATGGGATTAGTGGTGAAGGAAAAAATAAAACTGGAGAAAATGGAAGCAACAGAAATATGAAAATGATTTACTTGCTTAGGGAGAAAAAAAGTTGCTTCCACAACTAAAATTTTAAATAACCCATTAACATCTGTACCGAAGAGAGATGAGAGGGTTCTAACTAGGCAGTGGCAACGGCAGGGTGGGGTGGGGGAAAGGAATGATCTTGAAACAGAGTTCTGAGGTTAAATAGATAAAATGTACTATATGCATGGAGGGAAGAGAAAAAGGAAGAAAGCAAAGCTTATATTCAAGTTAGGAAGGCTGAGAAAAATGGAAAATTGTTAATAAGTTCAAGGATATACAGAGAAAGAAAAATGTGACAAGATGACAATGGATTTGCTTTTACTTGTTTAATATAATTTCATACTACTTTTTATGTTTGCCATTTGAGGAGGTAAATATTAAGAATGGAAAAACACAGACAAAACTCTGAAAGTGTGCATCTATCTTTTATTCAACTTTATATTTAGCACCTAGTATACCTTACACTCAGAGTTAACATTTTTGTACTGAAACTAAGAGTTTTATGTGCATTATCTCATTTAATTTTCATATCTATTACCTGTTTTAGATAGGGAAACTAAAGGTTAGAGAGATAAGTAACTTGCTCAAGACAAAAATACAAATGCAATGAACTAGATGGAACTACAGAATATTATGCTAAGCAAAATAAGTCAGTCAGAGAAAGACAAATACTACATGATTTCACTCACGTGGACTTTAGGAAACAAAGCAAATGAAAAAAGGAAAAAAGAGACAAACCAAGAAATGGACTCTTAGCTATAGAGAACTGATGATTACTAGAAAGAAGGTGGGTGGGGCGATGGCGGAAATAGGTTGATGGGGATTAAAGAATAGACTTGCCAGGCAGAGAAGGACAAATATCATATGTTTGCACGTATAGGATTAGGAGGAACTTGACGGAGGAACAAGGGGGAGAAGAAGGGCGGAAATGGTGGGGGAAAGGGAGAGAGGCAAACCATGAGAGACTCTTGAATGCTGACAAAAACTGAGGACTGATGGATGTGGGGGGGGGGATGGGCATGGAGGAGGACACTTGTGGGGATGAGCACTGAGTGTTATGTGGAAACTAATTTGACAATGAACTATTTGTAAGAAAAAAATAAATAAATAAAAGTGCTACCTGCAATAAATAAATAAAGAAAGAAAGAAAGAAAGAAAGAAAGAATAGACTTGCTGTGATGAGCAAGGGGTGATGTATGGAACTATGGAATCACTATATTGTATACCTGAAATATTACACTGTATATTCATGAACTAGAATGAAAATAAAAACTTAAAAAAAAAACCCTGTCCTTCAAGTAACATCTTCCATTCGTTAAGATATATATGTTTAAGATATAGATGTAGAAATATATAAAATAGCCACATTCTTTAAAAAAAAATTACAGAGCTGGCTGACTCCAAAATCTATGTTGTTAACAAAGCCTATGTTGAGTAGGTACTCAACAAAGGGGCTGAAAGATTGAAATAATCTTTTAGGGTATTGTTTAGAATAATTATAAAAGACATTACAAAACAGAAATGTTGCTATTTAAGCATTTAATAACCATATGATCTTCTAGAGTAAGAACCAGAAATTAGTTTTATTTTGTTTACTGCATTTTTCTTAATGACTAGTATAATTCATGTTATGGACATGAAGAAAAGTTACTACATTTGCAAGTGGCTGCTAAAATTCTCAATGTTGGCAGATAAGCCTGTTGCTGGGAATATATCTAATGAAGTATACGTAAGCATTCAAAGCCCAGGGACATTACTGGACATGTGCTGGCACACAAAATGGTATTGACTGAAACTCTGCATGTTCTTTTTGCTAAGCTGCTTGCAGAAAAGTGTGGGCACTGAAGCATCTGACACGTTGACGACAACCTCTGAGAGAAGATAAAAGGTAAGAATGACAATGGCAAGACTCAAATGGATGGGAATCTATCCAGTCACCAGTGCTATAAAAAGTAAAAATACTTTTCTCTTATTTTCTCCCTAGAGTGGTGGGTAAGCAGTATATTATTTTTGATGTCCTGACATTTAATTTAATTTTGTTTTGTTGAAAACATGTTCTGGTTTTCTAAATTTCAAAATGGTTTATGTTAACACATCTGGGTGGGACTGAATCAGATATTCAGTCTGTAGGATATCATCTTGATCTTTCATGCAGAATACTGTCTCAGTTCTACAGGAAAGGAGTTCAACTACAGAAAGCAAACTATAGAAAGCAATATCGAAAGGGTTGTGTGTAATGGCATGCTCAAGGAGAGCTTTTATCCACACATAAAGATACAAAGGCTATTTTCTAGCCTGCTTTAGGTATTTAAAAACTTAAGTCTAGCAATGGGCAGAAATTTGAGGTTCCTAGAAAAGTGAAGCATTTAACAGGAGGGTCCATAGCTATCAAAAGTTACAGAGTTTAGAAAATGCAAAAGATTCACTTAATTATTTTTAAATTAAAATACTTTTGTTTTAAAATACCCTTTTCATATAGTTTGACAAAATTCTACTATCAACCATCCAGGCCAACTATCAAATGACCAAAAGAGATTTTTAAGGAACTATGTATTACAAAAGAGTATGGACCACATAATCCTAGGGTTTATCAATAGATTGCATGCCAACACTTTTTGAAAACATTGGTTTAGAACTCAGAAAACATTAAAAAAAAAAAAAAGAATTGAAATATGGCTGACTCCCAAGGCAGAGGCCTATTTAATGAATAATGCAATTTAAATTTAGTACAGTTCCCCATTATTTCACTACTGTAGAAAAATCATACTAAAATACAACTGGGAAAGCCAGAGTTGCGAAGCCACTATTTCTTCTTCAATCTTGAGAACAGAATATAGTTTTGCCATCCCTAATCTGCTGGAAATGATGATGGATGGTGATGGGAGGTAAGAGCAAAATCTTTCCAAGGGTACTTTTACTTTAAGGGCCACAGGAAGAAATTCTCTCCCGTTTTCCTGCCTTTGCCCATGTTATTAATCAATAGCAAGAAAGGACTCTCTGAACAAAAGCTGGAAAAATCAGAAAATACAAATCAGTACCTCTTTATTATATCTGCAATTTCTTGAAAAAGTGCCTTCTCATCAGGTGCATAGGTAACTTCTAGTCCTGTAATTCCAGATCTAATCAGTAATGGGGTCTGATACCTGATATCTAAGAAATAAGCAAAATGTTTATTACATATAATTGTGTAAGTTACATAAACCCTTACTTTTGAGTGAGATTATGCTACTGAAATACTTAAAAGAGTATTCCCCAAGGGTGCCTGGGTGGTTCAGCTGGTTAAGCGTCCAACTCTTGACTTTGGCTCAGGTCATGATCTCATGGTTCATCAGCTAGACCCCTTACTTGGGTTCTGTGCTAACAGCATGGAGCCTGCTTGGTATTCTCTCTCTCCCTCTCTTCTCTCTCTGCCCCTTCCCACTCATATACACATGTGGATTCTCTCTTAAAATGAACATTAAAAAAAGAAAAGAGCATTCCCCAAAGTAAATACATAATTAACTCTATTTCTTAAAAACTTTCCTAAAGTTTTTCTAGTTTAATATGCAACTGAAAATTCAAATTTCATTTTTTCAGTTATTTTCCTGAAAAGTCTACATTCACCAAATTTCTCAAGTAATAATGTGTCATCCAAAAAGAAATTTTATTACTTTGTTTCTCTTTACTCTTCCTATAAAGAGCTTTGTTTAGTAGAGAATATTTTATTTATTATTTTAAATGTTTATTTTCGAGAGAGAGCATATACACGTGCATGTAATTGGGGGAAGGGCACAGAGACAGAGGGGGGACAGAGGATCTGAATCAGGCTCTGTGCTGACAACAGAGTCCGATGTGGGGTGGGGCTCAAATTCATGAAAAATGAGACCATTGCCAGAGCCCACATCAACACTTAACCAACTGAGCCACCCAGGTGCCCCTAGTACAGAATATTTTGATCAATAGTATGCTGGTAAATGTTTACAACTACCTCTCAAGATAAAAAAAAAAAAAAAAAAAGTCCCGATTCGTAGTGCTTGCCTTTTTCCATAAAAGACTCCTCTCCATGCTGATCTCAGACTACCAATACTACCATGTGACATCAACTAGTTCAAAGAGTTCATAAAAATGTAATAATTGGCCTGTGACCTGATACAAGCCAGATCAAGCATATCACTAATTAAACTGTAAATTCCTACATGGTTTTGTTCTGTGCTAAGACTTCCTTCTCAGTTGACTGAATTCACATATTACTATCCAAAACTACAGAAGAACGCTTGATATTTTATAAAATGCCTTTATATGGTATACTATATGAAGAAATCTAAGCCAAAAACATGCATATTTACGAGGAGATATCAACAAAATTGGAATACATCTTAAAAGTCTCTTAATAATCCATTAATTGACACTAATAACTTCCAGCACAGAAATTTGCCCCATTAAAAGGTTTATCCTAGGACGGGCAGGTACAAAATTAATAAAAATGAACAATACCTTGGCTGGAGATG
This sequence comes from Crocuta crocuta, assembly GCF_008692635.1. Taxonomy (NCBI): domain Eukaryota; kingdom Metazoa; phylum Chordata; class Mammalia; order Carnivora; family Hyaenidae; genus Crocuta; species Crocuta crocuta. The sequence continues at coordinate 7,059,130 of NW_027532594.1, forward strand.
GGCTTGTCTTTATCAATCACTATTACACCTGTGAGTTCTGTTTTGTCTGTATCTGGTAGTGGAGTATCAGATGAGATGCAGTAAAACAGAGCACATATTGGGTCAAATTCAGGATCTGGTTCTAAGTCTCGTCTAGTTCGAGCATGTAACTCCACACTGATTAGGGTAAGATTTTGTATCTATAAAAGGAAATAAAAATTAGGATTTTAGATTATTTTTTGACACATGTTGAAAGAAATGTTTCACCATGACTCCAAGGAAATATTGAAAAGAAAATTAAAAAAAGACCATGAAGGACATAGCCACAATACTCCAAAGATTAAAACTAAAGATTTTCACTTCTAAGTTAAATAATTCATGTTTTTATTTTAGAAAAACTGCTTATGCTATAATTTCTCAGTGACAATACATAGTTAAAACTATTTCTTTAAAATACATGCAAATGCCTCTCAATTTCTTCATTCCTGTTTGAGAAAGAGAATGACTAGTCCAAGTGGTCATACATTTGAATCAAAGTCTACTACTTTTTACTTTCTACTCAGTTAACCATGTACAGTTTAAACTAAAGAGAGAGGTATATTTTAGTTTGAAGCTTCTATTAATTCTCTACTACATCAATTTACTACTGTATTTACAGGGCAAGTTTTTTATTGCAGCTTTTCCTGAAAAACTATCCTAAGAATATTATGGCATCAACTACAACAATAGCTAGATTTTTGCCTATACACATTTTCTCTATGGCAAAGATACAAAAAAGAGTAGTATTTGGCTTTTTACACTTATTTTCCTATGCTAATAAAAAATAAAAGGATTTAACTGTAATTTTTAGTTCTCTTTTTAAAAGTCAAGACAAAATGAATAGAAACTCTGGGTAAAAAAAACAACAACATAAGTTGGATTCATGATTACAGCTAGAATTATAGCCATCATTGTACCAGTAATACCTGGCAATAGAAAACAGTAGACTGCTGTTACAATGTTGGTAATTATTGAGGTTATATAAATTTAATGAAGGATCTGTATTTTGTATTTATTTTGCATGCCAGTTGTTGAAGAAATATAATTAATACAAGGCTCTCCCTAGTGATGGGAGTAGAATTTAGTAAACCTCTTTGAAGGACAATTTAGAAATATCTATCAAATTAAAAAACAGACATATTCTTTGATCTAGCAATTCTATTCCTGAGAATACATCCTTCAGATATAATCATACATGTAGCCAAAATTTATGTATGAGAATGTGCATTAAAAATTATGATATTTCTAGTCTTTTATAAGTCATAAAAGACTAAAGACTCATATCAGTTGAGGACTGGTTACAAAAATTATGTGACATCCCATAAAGGCTACATACAATGGAACACTCTTTAACCTTTAAAATTTTCAGGAATGAGTCAGTTCTGAATGTCCTAGTATGGAAAGATCACCATAATTGATAAGTGGAAATAGTGCAGTATGTGTGTATGTATGTAAAAAATGTTAAAGCACATGCATAGAAAATTTCTGCAAAGAGACATAAAACACAGAACTGCTTATATTGCCTTTGGGAAAGGAGACTGCTTCGTCTGAGGTGGGAGGGAAGCTTAACTTTCACTGTAAATCTTTTTGTCCTAATTGAGGTTTTTTTTTTTTTACCATATACATGTAATGTTGCATGCATTTATTAATTTGTAGGTAAGTACTTTTTAAACTATAAAGAACACTAATTATACATATGTAAAGCATAAGGAATAATAAAACAAATATTCACAAATCTACCATTTTCCTTATACACTGCTGTTTCTTTAAGTTTATTTTTGAGAGAGAGGGAGTGTGTGTGTGTGTGTGTGTGTATACGTGTGTGAGTGTGAGAGGGACAAAGAAAATCCCAAGCAGACTCCAAGCTGTCAGCGCAGAGCCCAACGTGGGGCTTGAACACACAAACCGTGATCATGACGTTAGCCAAGACCAAGAGTCAGACGCTTAACCTACTGAGCCATGCTGGGCCTGGTTAGATTGTTTTGTAACAGCCGTATTATAGGGGTGACGGGTGGCTCAGTCAGTTAAGCGTCTGACTCTTGACTTCAGCTCAGGTCATGATCTCACGGTTTGCGGGTTCAAGCCCTGTGTCAGGCTCTGTGCTGACAGCTTGGAGTCTGCTTGGGATTCTCTCTCTTCCTCTCTCTTTGTCCCCCACCGCTCATCCCACACTTGCTCTATAGCTCTTTCAAAATAAATAAAAATGAAATTTAAAAAATTATTTAAAAAATCTAACCAATAAAGTGGTGAGCTCAGGGAAAGAACTTCTACTTTTAAATGTATGCTCTCTAGGTTTATATATATATGTATTATAACACAGAGCACATATTAACTTAGTAAGTTAAAAATGTAACTGGAAAACCTCTAACTCAAACCAAAACAAATTTAATTAGAAAAGGATGAACATGTGGAAAGACTATGGAGAAGACAGAAGACAATTTCAGGTCAAAAGATTTGTGGAGGGTGATTTATTTATTAAGTAGGCCAAACTTCACATTCAAACTTTGCCTTTCTACTCCTTGATATAACATGCACTGTTGATCTAAAGGGCACTTTCTTTTTACGCAAATATATGAAATGAAGAGAGAGGGCAGAGAGGTAGGGGACAAAGGGGGATAAGGACAGAACCTTTCTCTTCTGCCCTGAGTATTTATATGCAGAAGAGAGAGAAGTTAGTATAGCATAATGGGACATGGAAGAAAAAATGCTATGAGCACAAATTACTAGAAAAAGGACAGCATACACAGTGTAGATTTTGCTTGGCTCGTTCCCTATTTGACCACCAGGTGGCTGTTTGGAGTACACCTTGAGGCCTTCTTAGGGAAGAAGCTGTGAGCAACCTGCCAGTCCTCTAACTTCAAGAGGGCCCAGGATTCTGAGATGGGGTTATATAGAAATAAAGTAAGAAGGTAAGAAGAAAATTAAGTTTTTCAAATAAATAATGGATAATCAAATGTAACAAGTCTTTGCTAAGGTCTATTAAATTTGTTTTAATAAGATATATATATATATTTTTTTTTGTTTACCATGGTGTTTTATTTTTTAAATTTTGGGTATATCCTTCGTAAGACATGTATTCCTGAGTTCATTACTTAGTTTATCTTGGCTACAGGGAATAGGACAGGGCCAAGTAGGTATAACGCAGGAACTAAATGAATGCTATTGAGTGGAAAAATGTACAAACAATTAGGGAATTAGACTAGGTTCCAATTTATTTCTTAAAAAGTACAAATCTTAGTTCAAATTTAGGGTAAATATGAGGACAATATTTGAATATTTCTCTTAGTTTATGCTCATCTAATCCGAAGAACAGTTTAAGACAGAACTGACTTGAGAACAAGAACACAAAAAATTAAAAACTGAATTCTGTGTTCTAAAGCGGGCAAAGACCTGTAACAATTGTTCAATGGAAAGATCATGGGGGTGCCTGGGTGGCTCAGTTGGTTAAGCATAGGACTCTTAACTCAGGACATGATCTCACGGTTTGTGAGATCCAGCCCCGTGTCTGCTTGGGATTCTTTCTGCCCCTCTCTCTGTACCCCTCCCCTGCTCGCTCTCATGTGGATTCTCTCTCAAAATAAAGAAACAAAAAAACTCAAAAAATATATATCATGGAAGTCACATATAATTTAAAAATTTTTAGTAGTTACATTTAAAAAAGTAAAAATAGATTAAAATATTTTCATTTAATACATCTAAAATATCCTTTCAACACGTGTAATTAATATAAAAATTAGTAATGAATATTTTACATTCTTTCTTCCTGTTAAGTCTTCAAACTCAGCATGCATTTTACATTTATAGCACATTTCAATGTGGATGCTAAATTTTTGCATGGAAATACTTGACCTGTATTTAGCTATCGTAAAATTTATAGTTGAAAAAGTAGTTTTAGATACCTAGGTTGTTCCACACATACTTAAAAGTTTTCTCATACAGGAGTCAAGTATCAGTTTTTAAATCTAAATTATTTAAATAAAATGTAGAATTCACTTCCTAGATGATATACCTAAATTCTCAATAGGTAGGCACATTGCTAGTGGTGGCCAGCACAGATATAAACAATGAAAATATACTCTAATTTCCACCTCACTGCCAGTCAGATATGTGTTGAGTTGTGTTTTCTTTACTACAGATAAATTTACAGTGATCCATTCACATACATCCTCTATGCCATCCTGTGACTAATATCCAGTTTTACAAGATAGCTGCCTACTCTCTGGCATATGGTCTGTACTGTGAAGGGAACTGGGTTATACAGAGATGATGTGAACCAAATGAATTGTAACAAATCAATTAGCAAGCACTAATTCACTGAACTAACCCAACAGAAAATACTAGTAAATATCTCATTTGGGATATAACATTCTACTAGAACAATCCCAGAATAACAGAGATTTTCTAATAGTTAGAAAAGCTTTTCCAATTTTAGCTTGTATAAGCTGAATTTCAGCTATTAGATTTGTGAAAATTATGAAACTACAAAGCAGTCTCAAGAACTGATGGCTACTTCAAAAGGTTCTCTATTTTATAGATACATAAATAAAAAGAAAATGAAAATTAACAGGAACAGAATTCAATATATTCCTCCCACAGTAAGAAATTTCCATACTTGTTCCAACATATAAAACATTAAGAGTTAAGTGGTGGTTGTGTCCTTACTGTTGTAGTTTTACCTCATGTAAAGCTTTTGCCTCCTGTAAGTTTTGTACGCTGACTTTGAAACCATAAGTATTGTTTAAAGATGGTCCATCAATCTGAGAAGTTTCTTTCTTTGTGGTATTTACTGCTGCAAATTGATTCTATTAAAGAAAAAACACACACATAGCCAGAAAAAGATAAATGAGCAATCTTTTTTTTTTGTTTTTTGGATCACTTATTCCTACCTAGATAATCTGCTTTATGAGTTTGGTAAAATAATACATGATAAACTACCTCTTTAGGCCCAAGAAGAAATGAAGTATTTTATTAACATTCTTTTCATGGTAGGAATTCAAGATATCATAACTGGATATATGCAGAAACATCTGATACAATCTGTAAGCAAACCATATGTTGATCTTTGAGTTTACAAACCCCAAATAGTGAAACTAATAGTCTTGTTGGAGAGTTGACATTTATACTACACGGACATTTACCTTGATCCAATTCTTGGAAGTATGGCAAACAAGCAGGCAATATATTTGCAACTAGTCTGGCTAAAGTTCATCAAAAATTTGAAATTCTGGGTTTGTATTTTACTCTAACATACATGTGTCCGAAAGATGAATGAAAACATAAATAATCTTGAAGGGTTTAGAAAAAATAGAATCTATTTTTTAAAAATATTTTCTGATTTCCAAATCCATTAACCATTTCCCCCAAGTGCTGATTTATGTTCACAACATATTTGCACTTATTTTTTAATATAAACAGCTTGCAATTCAATACTATTTAAAAATGAAAGTTTTAAAAAAGTATTTATAGTCTTAAAATAGAAATAATGACATATATTTCATGTGGTTAATATTAATAAAATTTAGCCAATATGGAAGTAATTTCTGTCATTTATTTTTAAGGATACATGTCTAATGTTTACTTTTTTTTTTTACATAACCATATATTTCTAAGTATTACCATATTTTTAGTATTTGAATAAAGATATTTATGATTTTTCAGAGTTTCAGTAGTAAATAATGTTGCTTTCCTTTGCTACTTAGTAAAATGAACTGAAAAAAAAAATCAATGTTATATCTGAGAAAAAAGTAATAAACCAAGAAAAAGGATATATTTTTGGTGGGATCAAAAAATCACTTACTTGAGCTCTGCTGTCATTGGATTGTTCTGATTTTGCCAGTAATCAGTTAATGTATTTGTATCCTCATAATCCACATTTTGGCTATCATATTCACTTTCTCTGTAATATTTGTATTTACATATAAGAATCTTTTAGATCCCAACAACAAAAAATAAACTAAAAAAATTAGGCAATTTCTTGTTGTCTCAAAGATATGTAAATAAAATGATGCAAAAATATAATAAAATTTTTAAAAATGAGACACAAAGTTATCAATTATCTAACTGAAATCTAAGATAAGAATGGATCTTCCACTGAACATTAAATATGTTTAGCATAGTTACCTTTGCTTGTGTTAAGAGTACTCTTCTAAGAGTGTCAGTATTACTTTCTTTCTTATGACTCAACTTCTGGGTTTTTGGTTCTGTAGAAAGAAATGTCATATTTAACACAGACATCAAAACTGCCTGCTTTAAAGAAAAATTGCTGTTCTAAACTCTTGAGTACCATCTGTGACAATTATCCTATTACTTCCTCTCTAAAACTTCATAATTTAAAAATAAAACTAATTCAAATCTCTGATCCCCACCAAAATAACTTTTAAAATTGGGTACTTCTGGGGCACCTGGGTTTGCTCAGTGGGTTAAGCATCCGACTTTGGTTCAGGTCATGATCTCACAGTTCGTGGGTTGGAGCCCGGCGTCAGGCTCTGTGCTGGCAGCTAGCTCAGAGCCTGGAGCCTGTTTCAGATTCTGTGTCTCCCTCTCTCTCTGACCCTCCCCTGCTCACGCTGTCTCTCTCTCTCTCTTTCAGAAATAAATAAAACATCAAAAAATAAAAATTTGTACTTTTAAATAAAAACATTTCTTTTTTAATTACTGAGTTTTATACTTCATTCAAATCCTAGGCAATCATTTAACTCATTTATTTTACTTATTTCTCAAGAACATCTGAAAAGGAAGAAAAGATACAATTTCTTCCCTCACAGGGTCTAGAATGAAAATCAGATATTCATCAAATGGATACAGAAAAATAAAATTGTAACTGGGGTAAGCACAACAAAGGAGAATATAAGTGGGAACTTTTACAAATATAATTGGGAATTGTTACAAGTCAGGGAGATTAGGAAGGCTTTTTTGTGCTAAAAATCAGGAAAAATAGTAATTAGCTAGGAACAGAGTGAGGATTTCCCGATTATCAAGCAAAAATGTGGAAATTACTAAGGATAGGATAGACATCCAGCTGAGAGATGATGACAGCTTGGCCTAAGGTTGTGATGGCAAAGAGAAAGGCAACAGTAGATAGATTTGGGTAATTTAGGGAACAAACAAGTGACAGAATTTGGTAATGGACTAGGAACCACAGGATGGGCAGTAAGGGAATCAGATAGGTGTTACAAACTTGTTTGTGCATGTTTCTGACTTGTGTAACTCAGTGACAAAGAGATGGTGGTACTATTTATTGAGGGAAAACCCAAAAAGGACCGTATAGGCTTCTATGTGTAGACATGTATGTTTGTGTTTATGAGTACACTGGGTAATTGGTAGGGAGTGTGTGCTGTAGATCATGAACTGAGTTTTAAAAATATTGACCTTGGGGTGCCTTTGAGCATTCAAGTAAAAATCCCAAATAGAGTGTTCTCGAGGTTAAGAGAGTTCTGAACTGGAAATTTAAATTTGTGAGTTATCTGCAGTAATCCTGTGGGCAGGAATTCACTCATTTAGGGAGAGAATGGAGAATCAAGCTTCAAAGGAAATCAAGTAGGCAGAAACAGAGGAGTAGGAGACAAGCCAAGGAGAGAAGAGGCTCCAAGAAGTAAGGTGTGGTTGATAGAACGATGGCTGTTTAAGAGGCCATGTGACAGCAAGACCAAAAAATACGCATTGGCTTTAGCTACAAGAAACTCACTGAAAATCTTTACAAGAGCCATACTGGTGGAATGATAGGGGTAGAATCCAGTGTTGAGTGGGCTGAGAAGTGAAGGCAAAAGAAATGGAGTTGTCAAATTACAGAAATCTTTTAAGAAATCTGGCTTTGAAGAAGAAGAAAAAGATGTAAGGTGAAGGCAGGTTTTTGGTCTTCCCTATATCTTAAAGGGTGAGAGAGACTTGGGTATTTATTAAAGCCAGTGGGAAAAATCAAGTTGAGAAAAAGGAAGGCTTCTGAGAGGCCTCCTATATTTCACCCAGAAGGTAAGAAGAAAGGATGGAAGCATATATAAGTAGATTTCATAGCAAAAAGATAAAAATTGTTTCCATGTGATGATTGATAACTTAAGAAATTATAATAATAACTTTTCATCAGTAGGGTTAAAATTTCATTTAAAAAGCTCTGCTTTTCATTATATAGTCTCATGTTTTCATTTCATTTCTAATCTTTGAAGAATTATGAGGTCTTCCTTTTCTTTGTAACCTTACCTGTTGACAAAGGGCTCAGGCTACTTGCTTCAGGAAGCCTTTCCAGAAGTTTTCTCTGTATAATTGGTGTACTATGAAGGCAAAGTGATTCACATATTCCGGTTCTTGCCCTAACATTAATTGGGGAGACCACTAGAGGCTCCAAAGGCTCACTGCAGGGGCTTTTCTGTATACCATCTTTTACTGGTTTTAAGAAGTTCTCAATAGTCAAGGAATGTAGTTCCTCTACTGGTGATGCAGGTCTCTCATCTCCATCTAATGCTTTAGAATCTGGGGATGTTGCTTGTTGCCACGGTGGAATTACTGGAGAATCAGGGGAGCTATAACTAACATAATAGTCATCGTCATCATCATCATCATCTTCACCTCTCTCAGGATCATTTGCAGAAGCAACTGGTGGCAGTGTCTGACTTTCACTTACAGTTCGACTACATCCTGTGGTTAGCGCTTGCAAAGCAATCTGAGAATTGTCAACATCTTCCTTGGCATGTGCTGTAGTGGGGAGTATATGTGGAGTTGTATTCATTTTTGGAGACACTACAGGTCTGTCATCTGGATTAACTGAAGAGCTGAAGTTCTCAGCAGATTTTACAACTCCAGTTGGCTCAGGTTTAGACAGTTTCTTGGAACGTTCGTATTCTTCTTTGGCTTGAAGCCATGCTTGAACCAGTTGTCGACTTGGGGCACATTTGCAAGGCATAATCACAATTTTTTTATCTTCAACCATTTTATAGCTATTACTTGACCCTTTATTGACCACTGCTTGGCCATTGCGAAGGGGTGACCCCGGTCTTGGATTTTGAGTCATTGCTGAGAATGCTGTTTTCCACAGACGAAGTCCTTCCAAGGAAAAGTCTCCCTCAAACTCAGCCAGATCATTTGGAAGTCGAGTTTCTACCATGAGAAGCCGTCCACCAATCTCCCTACAAACAACATATTTTAGAACAACTGTTTCATCTCAAAGAGCAATTACCAAAATATTTAGCTCCCTATCCTAGAGATTTTTTAAAGTCTCTTTTGGATTCTTAAAAATGCCCATGTCTTCCCTTTCTACACCTTGTCCTTACATATTTTATGCAGGTATACTCTCTTTTAGTCTTAATATGTTTTTCTTCACAAGTATATGACTAAATTAATTTCCAGGTATATGACTAAATTAAGTTCATCAATATCAGGGAAAGAAAGTATTTTTTAAGTGCCCCATGAAGCCTTTTCTTCAAGGGGATGGCACAAACTGATATTCATTTCCTCTAATCACCGTAAATAACTTTCCACTGTTACCACATATGAATAAAAACAATGGAGGAATTTATGATTAGAGACTATGTCCCTGGATTTTATCTAAAGCCTCTCTAGACATTTTCTAATATCTACAAGAGTTAAGCAAGACCAGTCAGTTCAAACATATCTTTGTACACTCCCCCACATCCCCTCAAACATTAAAAAAAATCACACACAATTGAGGTAAATTACCATAATTCTTTCTCCCCTTTACATGGCCAGGTTTAACACTACATCAGAACTTTGAGTTGGCAGTGTCCACAGAATGCATAGCATAAATGCTGATAATGTTTGTGCATGTGGGGAACCACTATTAAATAGTAGACTGGCTTAGTTTTCCAATAGTTGTGAGCTAAACCACTCTCTTCCTCTAACATATATCCACAGGTACTATCAAGAAGTCAACTTTTTCTTCCTTATAAGGGGTATCTCTTTCATGGATATGAAGATAGTTCTTAGTTTTTTTCAATCACTTCTTCTAGGGCATGATTTTCCAAACATCCTAGTCATTCTCTACATAAAACTCAATGAACTGCATTCATGTTTTCTAATTTGGAGCTGAAGGGTTACCATAGTTCCTTTTCTTCTTTACATGGCAAGAGTTTGGCTCTTATTAATTAATTCTGTAACCAAAATCTAGCACCTTTCCTGCACCCGCCTCCCAGCTATATGAAAAATTAGAAACAGAATTATTCCTACTGAAGAAAATGAGTACATATTATGTGCCACGCCCAACTCTAATATTAAGGGTACAGAAATCATAAGTAAAACAAAACAAAACCCAAATTGGTGAGGTGTGGTTAAGTTCAGCTCTCTTGAATACTGTCAGTAGCATGATAATTGCATGCATAATATATATTAAGAGCCTCAAATATTTTAGTAATCCTACTTCTTTTTTCTCAAATTTCAATTCAAGTAGTTAACACATAGTGTAGTATTGGTTTTAGGAGGAGAATTTAGTGATTCATTATTGACATGTAACAGTAATCCTACTTAAAAAGGCTAAATGGAAAACCCCCAGAATACAAAAAATACTTTATGGAGAAAACAATCACATAATTATCTATCATATCAGAAAAGAAACAAGGTTTCTGTCCAATAATATATACATATGATAGGATCATTATGTAGCCATTAAAACGTTTCAAGAAACTCATAAATTTAGAAAATGTTTGTAATATTAAGTGAAAAAATTTGTATGTAATACTATGACTATAGTAAGATTACATTTCATAAAATAAAACAAAATAAAAACTATACATTTAAAGAAACAAAAAAATAAAAACATTAAGAATGGTCATCACTAGGTAGAGAAATGGTATAATTTTTATGCTTTTATACCTCCTATGTTTACTATAGTGAAGACTTTCATATGAAAATACTGTTTTTTAGGGGCATCTGGGTGCCTCAGTCAGTTAAACATTCGACTTTTGATTTCAGCTCAGGTTATGATCTCACAGTTTGAGTTTTGAGCCCTGCCTCTGGCTCAACGCTGACAGTGTGGAGGAGCCCCTCCTTGTCAAAACAAATAAATAAACTTAATAAAATTTGTTTTTTCAAAAATGATGACTATCATCCTTTTATTTTAGCTGCAGAACAAGTCTCAAATCTGGACAAGTAACAGCAACACAGAGTTAATGACTGACACATGGTAAGTTAACAGAGAACTAAAAATTAGTTGTTGTAAGGCTGAGGTAGAAAAAAATAGTTCAATTAAAAATATACCATATTTACCACCTATAAAGCCAAAGATCCCCATATAGTGGAAGCTAATGTGTAAGAAACAGACATTCATACATTCTGGCCATGAAATAAGAGAAACAGTCCCATTCATGTTAAAAGACCACATATGGGTACTAAGCAAAACAAAACTAAAACTATTTATTAGGAAGGGTGGGAAGGAAATTTTCTGTCTTCTGCTTCAAGTCTTCAGAGGAAACTTCTACCCTATATTTCTGATCACTTTTTCTCAAACCTTTCTTAAATGGACTCCTGGCAGGATTTATTGCTGATCTGCAGGGTAGAAGGCTCGCATTCAGAGTGCCTTTTTTTTTTTTTTTTTTTTTTTTTTGTGTAGAGACA
>NW_027532594.1:7070891-7122818 GCF_008692635.1 Crocuta crocuta
ATCATTTAGACTAAACCAAGTGGGCCTCTGCAGTCCTAGCCAATGTCCTCTGCTTCTAGCTGAATGGCTGAAAATTGCCTCTCCTTGCAACTGGTTAGGTAAATGGAATCAAAGACACAGTGGGGCAGGACCAAAAATCAACACTTAAACCACGTGGATTAAGTCATATTCTCCAACTTAGCCTCTATCAGTTATATTCCACCTTGGTGATGCAAGTAGTACAGAATACCTACTTGACTGGTTTATAAATAAACCAATACTGATTCCTTTCCATTTTGCTTGTGTGTGTGTGTGTGTGAGAGAGAGAGAGAGTGTGTGTGTGAGTGTGTGTGTATCTGTCTACTGCTTCTCTGAAGAGATTCTCTTAGAAAAGGAAGGATAAGGGAAACTGACCTCCATCTTGCACCCCTAATAACTGTACAAACTAACAGTAGTAACAATATGATTGAAGATGTTGGCAACAGGACAAGAAAGTGATATATAATACAAACTTAAAATAATCTTCATTTAGAGATATATCATAAAAGTACTTAAAACAAACGTGTGCTCATTTTCCAACACTTTTAAAAAATAAAGTTCTTTTAAAAATTATAAAAGTTTATACTTTTTAGAAATAAATACCATTTTTAAAATGATAAATATACTTTTAAGGTATTATGACATCCTTCTTAACCTGGTATCATATCCCAGTGAGCCTCTGCATCTCTTATCCTTAATGCTGACACAGTGTTAACACACCTAAGAACAATACTCATCAACCTTAAAGTTCTCAAGGGGCAACCAGCCAGTTTGTGAATTTTCTCAAAAGTCCATAATTATGAATAGCTTTTACAATGATTTACTTATATCGTATTACAGCCAGAAAATTAACAGTCAGGTACTAATGTTATATTCATTATAATACTCAGAGTGACTCAAAGGGAAAAAATAATTCTAGTTACCTGGGCCTTTCTGGTACATCTGAAGGATTGCTGCAAAACGGTTCCTGATAAATAGTTTCTGAAAGGTCATGATCCAACAAAGTTGCCATAATTTCTTCCCTACTTGGTGGGGACATAAGTGGTTTCAGAATGTGAGCAGTTCGAGGGGTGAAACTGCCATTTTTCGATTGTGAGGGAGAGCTGGTAGACCTTGGCGAACTATCAGGTGTTGGTGTCAATATATCATTGTTTCTTGAAACATACAATTCTAAATCTTCAGAGGCTGCATCCACAAGCTCACCATCAGGGGAGGATAGTATTGTAGTAAAAGAAGCATTGACTGAGTCAAGAGACTGTTGCATCTCTTTTCTGGTATGACCTTGAATCCAGTCTGAAGTGCCTGGCTGTGAGAGGCTAAGAAACACTTCTTTGCTTACTGAACTCCTATTCAATCTGGATTTTTCATTTAGACAGTCCTCTGTCTGCTGGACACAGAAAGAATCCATTATTGAAGTAGAGCGAGTTGTTAGAGGATGAAAGCTACTTTTCCACTGGGTGTGGCGATGATTCTCATTGCTATCTATGGACGATTTCTCAAATAGTTCAGGACTTAGAGTACCAGATCTAATCCATGAGTTTGAGTCTGAGGCATGATGTTTTTTGTCTTCATCACACTTCTGGTTATCATGACTTAAAAATTCACTTTTTTCTATAGTTTGTCCTGGGAAAAGATCTTGAGCTGCATCACTTAGGAACTTCTGTGGCAAATTCTGATCAGCTGGGACAAACTGACTTCCAGAATAAAAGCTACAAAATCCAGTTTGACCTATTGTATTAATATCAAAATTATAATTATGTTCAGGAGACAAGCTATCTTCAAGTGAATAACAACTCTCAAAACCTGGATCTGAAAAAAAGATGGGACTGTCATCTGACAGAGAGTTATCCACCTGGCCAGAGTTCTGTAAATTGAGAGAGTCTACTTTAAGAAGTTTGGGAATTTTTTCTTTCGGTTTTGTACTTCTAGGAGTTCGAGGTTTTCTTGAAGATGTTACTGATCGTGTTCGTTTAATTGTTTTGTTTTGCTCAAGGGAACCAGAAATACTTTTGTTCGGTTGAGGTTTATTAGATAATGGGTCCTGCATAATATTTGCATTTTGTGCTTTTTGCTGTCTCTTCTGTAACAATTCTTTTAGAACTGCCAGTCCAGATTGGCCTTCACCAAATGCTGAAGGTGTTGACACATTTCGACTTTTACACTGAGAAAGTGCTTTGGTTTGTGAAATTGCTTCTGACAACGACCTCTGTTTTACCCTTTCAGGTTTAAAATTTGACATATCTAAAATAAAGCCCCTTTGTTTTTGCTCCCATGCTATTTGTTTGATTGGACTTCTCAAGGAAGTTACAAAGCAATTATTAGGCATTTGGCTTTCCTCTGAAGCTGCATTTCCTGGAGAACAAGTTTCACTGTGCTTTGACTGTTCTGCCATGCACACAATCTGCTGCTGACTATCTTTGCAATGCAAAAAGTTAGGGGCATATGCCTGGTCTGGCTTTGAGTCTAAAGAATTACGATATTCATTTAACTTTCCAATGGATGACAAATAGTTTTTCTGTGTATTTGCATTCTCTTCCGTCTTTGGAGACATTATACCCGAAGATATCTGTGTATTCTGTGCTACCTGAGATAAATGGTTGGAAAGATCAAATATATTTTTTTGAATCAAGGTTGATTCCTTTAGAGTAAACATAGTGCTTTGATTAAGAGACCTCTGAACATTAATTTTTGAGATTCCAGGTCCCAAAGAACTACAAACAACTGATGAATGCAAATCATCTCGTGAGTTGGGGAATGTTTGCAAATCAGGCTTCTTGCTTTCTAAGAAAGAAGAAAAGCAGCCAGATATATTCTGTTGTGCATGAATTCCAGTGGGCAGGGGAGCAGAAAGGGGATGATCTATAGCAGAGCTCATTAGTGACACTTCTTTCTGTTTAAAAAGCAGCTGAGCGCCTCCAGAACTATTTGAGGTCTCAGACACATTCTGATGTTTCAGCACAAACTTAACTTCAGCACCAGACTGAGATTTAATTTTTTCATCTTTAATTGTTATGTGCTTTCTTGACATACCTTTCTCATTTGTTTTTTGTTTCTGTTTTGCTCTCGGTTTCTTTTTTCCATCATCTCCTAGTTTATTTGTCTGATTTCGTTTGTTCCTTTTCTTAGTAACTACAGTGGGATTAACAAGCTTAGTTTTGGATTTTTTAACCTGCGCTCTTGCTCTACTACTTTTTTCCATACGAGAACTAACAGTCTTGTTATTACATGCATTAGGACCCTTAAAAAGCATTGCTTCTTTATCTGCAGCAGCCATCATTTCTTCAGCTCTTGGATCTGTGGGAGACCAGCAGCGAGGGGGAGAAGAATTTATGGGACTTGTGCTTCTTTCAGAAAGAAAACCTAGTTTAGACATAACGTCACTATAATTCAAGTCACAGTCTTCGGTTTCAGCATTGTAGGATGGCGAGGGAGGAGACAGGATAGCGTGTGACCGTTTTCTCCTGAAAGACAAAGTTCTTTTAATATTTTCACTATTTGTCCTTTGTTGCTTACCAGTTTTTTTCTTTGCAGACTTATGTTTTGATTTTCTTCTGTGACTTTTCTTTGGTGTTAGTGGATAAATGGGATATTTGGTTGCAGGGGAGTCAGGAACTTTTGGCCAAAAATCCTTCAAAGGTGCAAGCTTTTTATATAGTTCCATTTTTTCCTCTGTCAATATAACTTGTTTTTCTTTAGAGTCTATTTTTCCTAGTTTCACAAGCATATTTTTTCTCCCTCTAAATCTATTAATAATAATATACTTTATGATGACAGGGGGCAACTTTTTAGACATTTTTCTCCGTTTTCGAGATTTGAGAGTTCCATCTAAACTTTCACCAATTTCCATGGGATGAGGTAGGCTAATTTTTGAGTTGTGTGTTACAAAACTTGACTCACTATCTTCAGTCTCATAATTTACCTTGCGTTTGGCTCTCAGTGTATATTTATTTCCATACAATCCAAAGGACTGCTCAGTTTCTAAGGTTGTCACTTCTCCAAAGTGGCATTCTATAAAACTGTCTGTGGGTGTTTTACTTTCAAAAGCTCCACGGGTGACTTTAATTAAGTCACTGGCCAATACATTATCCTTCTCAGGATTACTATTACAAGGATTATTTTGTATACAATTATCTTTTGTGGATACAGTCTCACTAGTTTTGGTAGAAGTCTCTTGATGACCTATAAGCTTCTTTTTATTCATTTTTAATCGGGACTGTTTACTGCTTGGTTGTAGTTTGTATGTGACAGGAGAGAGTTTCTGTGGTCTACTGAGACAGTTAGAAAGAACAACACTGGGAAAAAACATATAATGTGCTGCTTGCTGGCTGAGGCTTGGCTTTTCAGTTTTATGTTCTTGAAACTCTTCATATCTAATTTTAAGTTTATTTAGCCCACTTTCATCAGCAATGCTATCAAGAGAATGTACCATAGTTCTATTCTCTCCTGAGCATGACAGCAATTCACAATTTTCAGTTAATGATGAAGGGAATAAACTATTCAGAGCTGTGCTGTTTCCTTTTTCATTTCTGTCAGAAGATAATTTATTTTTTGAATGACTCAGGTCAGAAAAGTTCAAAGAATTTTTGCCCAGTGTACTTTCACTACTATGACGGTTCATATGTATAAAAGGGGCATCCTTATCAATTTTTCTAATGTTTGTATACTTTCTACTTGGTACTTGTCTTGTAACAGATGGGATATCTTCTTCATAATCAAAAATACTACTTTCACAGGAAGATACTGGGAGGGTATCTTTCTTACTACTTTCTTTATGAGAGTTTTCTGAATGGACAGAACTGCTTAAAGATCCAGGGTATTTCACAGAGTAAGTGCTTTCATTTGCAAAAGAAGCAACTGAATGATCTAGACATTTTTCTATATTGTTTGGCTGTGGGAGGTCTTCAATTAAATCTTCCTTGTTCAAAACATGGGAAGAAAGGGCACTTGTGTGTTTACACTGAAACGTAATTTTAGCAGAAGATGGGGGTTCTAATGTAGCAGCATCTTTGTGAAAGATGGAAGGTTTTACTGATAGTTTGCTTGTTGCAATCACAGAAGAGTGAGTTCTAGAATTTTCGTTGTTCAATGGATTGTCTGAAATGGGAGAAAAAAAGAATTTATTTCACCTCCATGCTTTTAATTTTTAAAATCTTTCCTGCCCTCCCCCACCAAAGAAAGAAAACCACAGGGTGGAAACTGCCAATAAAAATCAACTATCCTTTCTCTTCAAAAAAATAAAAAAATAAAATCTTTTCCCATACTATCACCTTGAAAGAAATCATATGAAATTTTCTATGCTTAAAATAGTTGTCTCAACAAAAAGGTCACTCCTATCATTAGGATAATAACTCAATCTAAATAATCAAGAATCAGTCATACTTGATTATTAGTCATTATTTTAAACATATATTCTTTTGATCAGAAATAAATTATTGGGGCACTGGGTGGCTCAGTCGGTTAAGCGTCCAACTTCAGCTCAGGTCATGATCTTGCAATTTGTGAGTTCGAGCCCCACGTCAGGCTCTGTGCTGACAGATCAGAGCCTGGAGCCTGTTTCAGATTCTGTGTCTCCCCCCTGTCTGCCCCTCCCGTGCTCACACTCTGTCTCTGTCTCTCAATAATAAATAAAAACGTTAAAAAATATATAATAAAATTTAAAAAAGAAATAAATTATATTAATATTCAGTGCCACTGTGCGGAATAGGGAAAAATACTGTCATCTTGAAAATTTTTCCTTAAACAATGTTTCGTTGCATTATCATTTCAAATAAGCTGAGCTATCTCTTTTTTTCAAAATTTTATTTAAATTCCAGTTAGTTAACATCTGACCATGTTTCTTATGCTACTTAAATGTTAACATGATCAACTGATTAAAGTTTATGAAACTTTAAATCAGTGATTTACAAATGTTATCCTCTTAGAAATGAGAAAGAATCACATACCTTCATACTCAAAGAAAAAATCTTAGAGGACAGAACGTAAGATAGTATTGTCAGAGCCTCACACTTAGCCAATTTTGTAAGAAAATGTGATTAAAGTTTTAAAATCAAATACATTTTTAGCCCCTACATAATAAAATGGTCACAGTGCATTAGTTTACTTACCACTATTTTCATCTGCAGTTCCATCTAACTGAGGTATAGAAAGATTGGCTAGAAGCAAACTGTTATTACTCCATTCCATTTCTTCTTCTGAAGATGAATCATCTTCTTCAGTTGAGCTTCTATGGGTATTTCTACACAGTGATCTAGAGAATATTAAGATTCAATAGTGAGTATGATCATAGAAAAAAGAATATCAGATTCAAAAAGTTGCCTAATGTGATGCTATGATAGTAAAACTAAAAAGATCGAGAACCCAGTAACATCTAAAAAGGTGGCATCTCAGCATATTTTAAGAAGTCTCCACAAATATACAATCTCTATACTATGAACTGGAAACAAATAGGTAAGCAAGGGCGTACTCAGGTCAGGTTGAAAGAGAAAACAACAGGGATCAGAGTGGGGCTAGGAAGTGGTAAAGGTGTTGAGTTGGTCCCAGCAGTGGCTATAAAGACGGTTACTAAGGAATTCAGATGGGCTGTGAAATCCAGAATGACTTCATCTCTTATTGATTAAAATTTTTTCACTAGGTCCTACTTTCTATTTGGATGGGCAAACTTACTTTCTATCTATACCTAAGTTTTTCTTTCTCTTGTCTCAAAAATTTGGAAATGTCCTTTAATTATACATAGAACAGTTTCTCCATCAAGCCTTTATCAAATCACAATTTGTCCTAAAGTCACTCTCTTAGAAGCTCAAAGAGTTATTAGAGGTCATCCAGTCCAATTTTCTACTCAGTGCAAAAACCTTATTTTTAATAGATGCTAAAATCTCTAGTTTTACATTCTCAGTATAAGGAACTTGCTGCCTCACCAGGTAATCTTTTCCACTGTTAATTTTTAGTGATTTTCTTCCTATATTTACACAATACTTTCCAACTTCCATGTATTATTCTTGCTTTTGTCCTGTGTCACTCTACGTAGCCAATCTATGCTATTTTCCATCTTTAATATATAACCTTTAATATATTTGAAGGCATTTATTATTTGTCCCAATAATTAGATCTCTAATTAGATCAAACATCTATTCTTCCTATTGCTCTTTATTTTTTAAGAATGTTTACTTATTTAGTCCAACGGGGGAGGGGGGGAGGGAGGGGGGGGAGGCGAAGAAAAAGAGAAGGAGAGAGAATCCCAAGCAGGGTCTAGACACATAGCATGGAGCCCAACTCGGGGCTTGATCTCATGAATATGAGATCATGACCTGAGCTGAAATCAAGAGATGGAACATTCATCTGACTGAGCTACCCAGGCACCCCCTTTGCTGCTCTTTAAAAGTGAGTTTTCACAGAACCTTCCTTTTCTTCCTCTTCTTTCCCTTTCCTTTCCTTTCTCAGGATTCTTAAAATATGGTAATTCAGGGCAGAATAGAACATTCACAATACAAGAGAATTGAATGATTCTTTCTAGACACTATACTTCTATTTTTCAATTTCTAATATTCATTTATGAAATGTTTATTCACTGTTATGAAATGAAAGGTTTGTTTTCCCAAGGTTAACTTGGGGATGGTTTTCACATAATTGGTCCAGTCAATGAACATGTAAGCATTAATTAATCAGGGGATAAACTATGACTATTATTTTAAACAGGCTGACATTATTGGTAACAAGTAGAGAGTAACTTTATAAGAATTTTGTATATTTGAATTTTAATCTACTTGATATGGGTATAAAAGTATAAACAAGATGTAATCTGAGAAACTGTAGACAAAATGTTAATGTTATACTGAAGGTAAAATCAAAGTAACAATACCAAAATAAACAATAAAGAAAGAAACAAATGGAAAAAGGATAAAGTGAAATACCATAAGAACAAATAGAAATATCAAATAGTCAACACTTTACTAAAATATGAAAGAAGCAATCCAATTTATTTGATTACAACAAGACTTAAACACATCAAGTAAACACTGTAATTATTTTATTAATAAAATCCAAAATCTGTTAGAGTAATAAATGTTACCCCAGGTACAGCTGGTAGCCAATAATTAAATTCACTATTTTGGTAACCATATAACACTAAAGACTTATTGTGCTCTTAATCAAGTAAAATCATGGCTTTTCCATAGAAATTATTAAGCCCAAAATGAACTAAAGGTCTCTCTAGTCTATATTTATATAGCCGATTCACTGAACCTAAACATAGGACTCTCTATTAGGCATCACCTATTCAGTTACAATGTATTTTTGAATCTATATTCTGTCATCCAATGACTTACCAATCTCTAACGTTTGTGATAATCTCAATCCAATCTAGCATGATACTTGGCATTTAAGCATTTAGGTGGTTTATTAAAAGCAAATTCATGTATTCTCCTTACCTATTAGGATGTTATGTAAGACTTCACTAAATGCCTATTGAAATTAAGACTCAATAGGATTATAACATTCCCTTAACCATATTTAAAAAGGATATAAAGACCACAGAGCATGACTTGAACTGATATACTCTACTTTCCTTTCTAAGTGCCCATAAAGTGTTTATTTAATAATCATAATTATTACCCTTACTAGAAAGGAGTAGGACTGGAAGCAAGGAGAAGGCCAGTTAAAAAGTGAATCATAGTATTCCAGACAAATGATAATGAAGGCCTAAGTTAGGATATTACCTTGGAAAGGAGGGGGGGATAGAAGGACAGAACAAACGCTATGGAGACAAGAGTTGACTGACACAACTAAACAATAAACAGGGGTATAAAGGAGGGCAAGTCAAATAAAACACTGAAATTACAAACTTTCAGAAGTCAGTGGGGTGGGAATGGAATTTATTATTACAGAAATAAGAACAAAGCTATTTTTATTGGTTGTTGTGGCTGAGGCATTTCCCAATAGGATAGTTCATGGAAAGATTTATCAAATTTATATTAAAAAAATTAAAAAGCTAACATACAGACGAGCTACAAAAAGTTTTATGCCTTTTACTTCACTTTTTTAAAATTTTATTTATTTTTCATTTAAATACAAGTTTAACATTTAGTGTAACAATGATTTTAGGAAAAAAATTTAGTGATTCATCACTTACAATATAAGACCTAGTGCTCATCCCAACAAGTGTCCTCCTCAATGCTCATCACTCACCTAGCCCATCTCCCCAACCAATACCCCTCAAGCAACCTCCAGTCCATGCTCTGGATTTCAGAGTCTCTTGTGGTTTGTCTCTTTCTGTTTTTATATTATTTTTGCTTCCCTTCCCTTATGTTCATTTGTTTTATATCTCAAATTCCACACACATTTAAAAAAATTTTTTTTTAAGTTTTATTTATTTTTGAGAGAGAGACAGCATGAGCAGGGGAGAGTCAGTAAGAGAGGGAGACACAGAATCCGAACACAGGCTCCAGGCTCTGAGCTGGCTGTCAGCACAGAGCCCAACGCAGGGCTCAAACCCACAAACTGCGAGATCATGACCTGAGCTGAAGCCAGATGCTTAACTGACTGAGCCACCCAGGCGCCCCCACATACATTTTTTAAAAACAGATTAGGAAATATTGGCAAAAGACATTTTATGACACCATGGAGGGTCAAGTCTATCAGGAAATCAAACACTGATTCTGTCTGGACCAGGTAGCATTAGTTCTTCAAAGGTCAAGGGCTGAGTCTTTGAATGATTCATAACTGTCACAGCAAAGGGAACTGAACACATGAAGCTAGGAAAAGTATGAAATAATATTTTGCAGATTTGGAATTTTCTACTCATAGAATGAAAATGGAATTCTTTGTAGGACCATAGTGTGAAAATATAGAAGAAAGGGTTCTGATATACACCCAGATAACAAGGGACCAAAAATTTTATTTTTAAGTAGCGTTGAGAAACCAGAGGAAATCTTACATGTATATTTAATATTTATGGATTAATCTTTCACCCTTCAATAATGGCTCTGGGGATGAAAATATCAAACAAAAGAGTTTAGAGGCTTTAGTATGTCTACATAACTTTAAATGAGAGGCATACTCAATGTTTCAGTCTCAGAAGCCTAATCTCTTTGGACATACAGAGATATAACTCAAACCAATCAGGGTCACAAGAGACTGATGTGGAAAACTATCTTATTCATTTAGCTTGAGAAATGATCAGAATATCAATGTCTGTTTCTGAGACTTTTTATTTATTTTTAATATTTAATTCCTTCAGTCTATTCACACCTAAAAACTATTTGTTTTCAAACTGACTCTAGAACTGTTGCTCCAACCCATAACAGGTCACCTCTCAGAAGACACTCTTTTTCCCCCCAATTCAGAGATAAGGAGGCCTCATTTATTTTGCCTCATTTATTATCCACACATATACAAACAGATGATTTCTACAACTTAGGTTTATGGGGGGAATGGGAATTGGAGGAAGTTGGTCAAAAGATACAAACTTACAGTTATAAGATAAGTACTAGGAAGGTAATGTACAACATGGTGACTATAGTTACCACTCCTGTATGATAAAGAGGAAAGTTGTTAGAGTGAACCTTGAGAGTTCTTATTAAAAGAAACATTTTTTTCCCTTCCCCCCCTCCTATTTCTTTTTACTATATCTATATGAGATGATGGATATTAACTAAACTTATTGTGGTAATCATTTTACAATATATGTAAGTCAAGCGTTTTTACTATACAACTGAAACTCATACAGTGATAGAAGTCAATTATTTCTCAATAAAACTGGCAAAACACACTTAGGTTTAATCTTTTTAAATGTAGCAAAATTTTATTTTGCTTAGAATATGAAGTTATGCCACAAGAAAAACAAAGCACTACTTTAAAGAGATTTAAAAGACAACTATTAGTTTATAAAGTATTTAACATGAATAATAGTAAATAGTAATTTCTAACTAAAGAACAGTGATCATGGCAATAGGAAATTATTAAAGTAATGGAAATAACTAAAAAGTTACCTCTTTTTGGCACAAGGTTCTTCAATATTGCTGTCCCATCTCTGAGACATCACCAAACTAAGCTCCATTTCCTCTTTTTCAATCTGTGGTTCATTTTCTTCATCATCACTATTTTGGGAATTTTTAGTGTGTCCAAAGAAATGACACTGTGATGGTATCCTATTTCTTCCCGCCTGATATCCATCATTTTCCAAACCAGCAAGAAGATGTACCAGAGCCTCATCAGGACTACTGTCCACTATAAAACAAGTGAAGCATCACTAACAAATAACTCTTCTACATAATTCAACAATTCAGATCAGTTATAAAACAAGGAAATCACAGATGTTGGCACATACTGAAAGAATAGAAATGACTTTGTTGATGTAGCTCTTTTATTAAAGTGTGATGATCTTTGGACTACTTGCACTGGAATGATTTTGTGTCTTTCCAGACCCCATCCTATATCTACTGAAGCAGAATTTCTGAGGTAGGGCCCACGAATATGCATTAATCAAGCTGCCCAAACTCTTACTGCACTGTTAAGTCCAAATAGAGTCACCAGTGTTCAAAACAAATACAAAATATGGAATAAATATATGATTAATGCTAAGAAGTGCCTTAAAAACAGTACATGTGAACACCTTATTCTCACTTAAGTTGTATTTAGCTAACAGGATAGACAAATGAAATCTGTAGTTGAAAAACACAAGAAAGCTTTTAAGTGGTCAATGACATTACTTAAAAAACCTTGAAGACTACAATGAAATGCCACTTCATATGTACTGGGGTTGACAAATCGAAGACAAATAATAAGTATTGGCAAGGAAGTAAAGAAATTCAAAACTTTCTACATTGCTGATCAGTGTGAAATGGTGCAGCAGCTTTGGAAAAAAGCCTGATGATTCCTCAAGATGTTACACATAGTTACCATATGATACAGAATTTCCACTCCTGACATATACCCAAGATAACTAAAAACATATATCCACACAAATATATATACATGAATAATCACAGCAGCATTATTCATAAGTGCCAAACAAAGTGGAAACAACTCACATATCCATCATCTTAAGAATGGATAAATGAACTACGGTATATTCCTATGACAGAATATTACTCAGTAGTGAAAAGGAATGAAGTACTGGCTCATGCTACAACTTGGATGAACCTTGAAAACATTATGCTAAGCGAAAGGAGCCACCAACAAAAGTTATAGGATTCCATTTATATGAAATTACCAAAATTGGTAAATCCATTAAGGAGAAAATAGATTAGTGGTTGCCAAGAGCCGAGAGGAGGGAAGAATGAGAAGCGAGTGCTAATGGTTATGGGGCTTTTTTAGGGTGATAAAAATGACGGAGATAGACAGTGGTAATGGTTGCATAACTCTGTGAACATGACAAAAATCACTGTATACACCAGAAGGTAAATTTTATGGTATGTGAAATATCTAAACAAAAGCTATTATTGAAAAAAAAAAAAAAACAAAAGACCACGAAGGTGGGAGGTTTGTTCTAAGCTAATACATAACTTTTTTCTCTCTAAGAAGAGATAATATGCTCTCTATTTACCAAAATATCAGGTCCCAGGTTTTCTTCATTGACATTAAAGAAAATTGGTTCAAATATGCTACCAAATAGAAGACAAAAATAAAGATATTTGCTTGTAAAGGCCACTTTTGCAAAAATCTGTTGCTTAAACCTAGAACTACAATTCATTTTTCCTGTCTCATTCTTTAAAAAAAGATTTACAAATGAACTACAGATATTTGACTTTCAGATCTTTGACTAACACGGAGATTGCATTTGTGACTAACACATAAATCCCAACCTTAGGCAAGGTGGAATTTATCTACTAATGATACACTTTATTTTCCTGATACAATGAAATAAGGATATACCTCTCTCACTCTCTTTTTCAATTCCTTCATTTCTCTGTGTTCCTCTTAGCTGCCTCTTTTTTCTTTGGATCATTTCTTTCTCGAAATGCCATTCATTTATAAAAGAAAATTTCCTACTCTTGTCTAAAATGTTCTTGAAATATAACTGGGTACAATAATTTTGGTATTGTTCCTAGTCAATTTGTGTTACATTCAAATGAAAATGAATATATCAGACAGAGGACACTGTAGAAAGCTGGGAACACACCTGATGCAATCTCTCATTTGATACAGTAAGAATGGAAAAAATACAAAATTCACACAAAAAAGAGACATAAAATCATTACACCAGGAAAAACAAGAAGCATGAAACTCAATGACATTTTTTTTGCAGTGAAATTTTATTTTAATGTTTATTTTTATTTTTGAAACAGAGAGCAAGTGCAAGTGCATGAGCAGGGGTGGGATAGAGTGAGAGAGAGAATGAAAGAGAGAGAGTGGGAGAGAGAATCCCAAGCAGGCTCTACACAGTGGAGAGCGCAGAGCCCAATGTGGGGCTTGATCATGACCTGAAATCAAGATTCTGATGATTAACTGACTGAGCCACCCACGTGCCCCATAATGAAATTTTAAATAAATTTTTGAACAGGACGTCAGTAATTTAAGGTAAATTAATGAAATGAAATCTAACATGCCTTATGATGCTAATGAAAATGCATTTAGGGAAATGCAAAGACACAGAGAAATAACTGTCATGTTATATACTTGCCAAAAATTAATGGCTCAAAAAGAATTGTTCAGGAAATTTCTGATACTCACGAAGGAAGAATCAATTATGGTATTTAATTATGTACTCAACTTCGGAGAATTCTGAATTCAAAATAAATGTATTTTCCCCCTAAAGCAATATAGTTGTCCTCCAACCAAAGTGAAGTTTAAAAAAAAAAAAAAGGAAAGAGGGGTATCTGGGTGGCTCAATCAGTTAAGTATCCGACTTCAGCTCAGGTCAAGATCTCACAGTTCATGGTCAAGCCCTGAATCAGGCTCCATGCTGACAGTACAGAACCTGCATGGTATTCTCTCTCTCTCTCTCTCTCTCTGTCCTTCTCTGACCTGCGCTTTCTGTCTCCCTCTCAAAATAAATAAATAAACTTAAAAAAAAAAGAAAGATTTTTTTTTCCACAATTGTTTTTTAGAAAAAGCTGTGTAGATACTTCATTTAATTCAAGGTTCCATTTTTATACTTACAATAAGGATTTACTGAACATGCAACATTAACCTCTTTAAACCAAAGGAAAAATTCCCCCTCACGTACATACTTTCATTGATTAAAATATTGAAAATTTATAGTAGAATCATTACTTACAGAAAACTGGTGACTCACTCAGTCTTTGGGTCAAAGGCTGAAAAGTCTGACTATTTTCCATGAGGTTCAAAATTGCTTCTTCATTAATAAGAGCTTCCTCCACTTTGTGTGTAGTATGACCTTAAGATGACAAAGAATACAAAAACATTAAAGCAATGGCTTAAATCTAAAATTTATTGTTTAGAATTTGTGTAAATTAGGAAGCATGACAATGCAAACCTATGTAAAATTTGAAGTGTTAGTGATATACATATTAAATAAAAAACAGAATAAAACAGTAAAAGCCACAGGAATATCTAATCAGACACATGGGATTAAAAAGGAAAAAAACAACCAAGCACCTTGAATCTGTAATTCACTAAATATTTATAATCTCATTAACCTCTTTGGTCCTACCTAGTTTGTACAGTTATATTTCTCTGGTAAAAAATATTGCAAATTAAAATATACAAACAGAAAAGTGTAATACAATTCTTTATTCTCTAAGGCTTAAAAATCATAAATTTTACATTTCTCAGCTTTCAACCCCATGATCTAAAAATTTGTCTTTCAACATCTGATTTTTATAAATCTAATTTTTACAGAGGGATTAAATAATTTTAAGAATAAAGATAAAAGAGTCTCATACTCTAGTCAAAGAGAGAGTAACAATAGAAAGCAAATAGTAGTAGAAAAAAAGACAATAGTAAAACATGGCAGGCAGTTAGAGAGAGCTAACTTTAAAACAGTTCTTTTTTTGCTTCTAGTATGCAGACTTAAAACCTAGTGATTTCAACAGTTTTTAAAAGAGTTTAAAGCTTCAGGAAAAAAATATTTTTTAAAAGTTTATTTTGAGAGAGAGAGAGAGAGAGTGTGTGTGTTTGCATGTGCATGAGTTGGGGAGGGGCAGAGAGACAGAGAGAGAGAGACAGAGAGAGAGAGAGAGAGAGAGAGAGAGAGAGAGAAGCCCAAGCAGGCTCTGGCTCTCAGCACAGAGCCTGATGTGGGGCTCGACCTCACAAACTGTGAAATCACGACCTGAGCCAAAATCAAGAGCTGGATGCTTAACCAACTGAGTCAGCCAGGTGACCTCAGGAAGAAATATTTTTAACACATCCTAGGACACAGTGGACTAATAAAGAGTACTTAATCAAAACAAAAGAACATACAAACTGTGAAAAATAAATAGCACATACTCAAGCAAGACAACTTAGAGGATCAGTAAAAACAAAAGCTGGTTCTCTGAAGGTAATAATAAAATAGACAAGATTGGCAAGAATGATCAAAACAAAATAGAAGACACAAAAGATGTCAGAAATAAAAGGGAAGGTACCAAAAATAAGAGAGATGTTAAAGTAATATTATGAACTTTATACCAAAAGCATGGAAAAATCAGATAAAATGGATAATTTCTTAGGAAAAATATGATATAAAACCTGACTCAAACAGAAACAGAAATCTTGAGTAGACTTACAACAGTTACGGAAACTGAACTAGTAGTCCATTCAGTTTTCAGTCCCAACACAAAATTCACTCACTATTCACTTTGGATGTTTTTATAGATGAGATCTATCAATTCTCCAAACAGTAGATTATGCAAATCTAATAAAAATAGTTTTGTTTTTAATTGAAGTATAGTTGACATACAGTGTTTATATTAGTTTCAGGTATACAACAGTGATCTGAGAATTTTATACATGATTAAAATTCTAGGAAAGAGTTCAAAAATAAACAAAACTCCACAACTCACTTAATGAAGCAAAGTATGAATCTTTCTTGATTAAAAACAAAAAGTATAGAGGGAGGCAAGATGGCGGAGAAGTAGGGAGCTCCGTACATTTTGTCTGTCTCCATCTCTCAAGCAGAGAAGGCCTGAAGCCATCTGACACTGAACTGCGGGAGTCTGGGAGGAAAAGAGACAGAGTCCACTGAGAGGACCTCATAGGTGCGTGAGTGTGGACTGGAAAAGATAAGGACAGCCGGGACCTGGAGACAGGGACGGAGGGAAGGGAACCCCCTTCACCGGCCGCTGGGGTGAGTCGAGGGGAAGAGAAAGAGCGGCTGAAGGCTGAAGCTGCTCATAGAACTGTCCCTGGAGAAGAGAAAAACTTCGGCTCGGGATGGAGAGTGATCCTATTTCTAGCTGTGGTGCTGACTTTGGGCTGTGTGCCTCTGTCCCCGGCGGCACCAGAAGAAACTGCTCCGCTGCTCTCCTGGCTCAATTTGCAGCAGGGAAGCAGCCCAGCCTGTGGGATTACATTTTTGGCGGTATCAATAAAGCAGTGCGCAGACTAAGACCTGGAAACGAGGCGTGGCTTGGGGCATAGGACATGGCCCACCTTGGCTACACCCACGGCACAGGGAGATCGGACCCAAATGAGTGATTTGCAATGGTTGGTTCGAGAAGGGACTGGGGCACTGCCTTTTTTCTCCCCACAACCACCAAGGTGGGACCTCAGGGAGTGGCTCACAAAACCCCAGTGGAGGCTAAGACCTGCCTACACCAAACCATGCCCATCCCTGCTAGAGAGCTGTCTGGGGTTTTTTTGTTTGTTTTTTTTAACCGGAGCCCAGGGCAAGACCAACATGGATGCACTGCCGTGATTAATTCTAGATTAATTCTTTCTATTCAGATATATTTTCCCTTGTCTCATTCCTTCCTATCCCTCCCCTCTGCTGGACTGGGCACTCTGGTCACTGGTTTGCTTAAACAGTCACATTTAACCCATTCTTTAGATGTATATTCTACACCTCTACCGCTACCTTTCTATCTCTCTCTCTCTGGAGTAATCAGACTATATAGTTTATTTGGGTAACATTATCTTCGTTTCTTTCTCCTCGCCTCTTACCATATTCTTCTCTTTCTCTCTCTGAATTAAGCCTCTTAGTCTCTCTGCCTGGTCATTTCTCTTCCAATTTCACTTCCTCCCCGCCCTGTCATTTCTTTCTTTGTATATGCTCTTCCGTCAGTACTGCGTACACCCTGCTCTTTATTTGTAGCTGGGAATTTCAGTTTTCTGCTTTTAGACTGCCCTTTGTCTTTTGGGGTTTTTTCTTTTTCCCTTTCGATTTGGTTGTTTGTTGGATTTGTCTGTCCGTTTGCATGCCTTCGTTCCCTGTGTCTGTCTGTCTGACTTCCTTTCCAGGGATACATCAAGAAACAAGCCAAAGTACACGTGGTGGAGAATCCCAAATACCACTACAAGTAGGGAAATAAAATAACCAAAGTCTCAACAAAAGAGACCAAGAGACACCATTAAAAGAACACTTCCTGAACAGACAGGCCCTGCAGTCAGTGAGCCTTCTTTAATATAGCAGTACTTGCAGGTACAGAGCACATAACAAGCTTTTAAAACTGACAAGAGACAGAAAGCTAGCCAAAATCACGAAAAGGAAGAACTTCCCCCTAACGAAATTCCAGAAAGAAGTGACAGCTATAGGACTGCTCAAAACAGATATAAGCAACTGTACAAGAATTGAGAACAATACTCATAAAATTAATCACTGGGCTTGAAAAAGGGATGGAAGACATCAGAGAAGCTATTGCTACAAAGGCCATGGAACTTAAAGATAGTTGTGATAAATTAAAAAATGCTATAAATAAGGTGCATAATAAAATGGAGGCGTCCAATGCACAGAGTGAAGAGGCAGAGAGAATAGGTGATTTAGAAGATACAATTATAGAAAAAGAGGAAGCCAAGAGAAAGAGAGATAAACTGATCCAGGAACACAGAAGAAGAGTTCCAGAGCTGAGCGATATAATCAAATGGAACAATATCCATATCATAGGAATTCCAGAAGAGGAAGAGAGAGGGACGAGCGCTGAAGGAGTCCTTGAACAAGTTATAGCTGCGAATTTCCCTAATCAGGGGAAGGAAGCAGACACTGAAACCCAAGAGGCACAGAGAACTCCCCTCAGACCTAATCTGAATCGATCTTCTGCATGACACATAGTGAAACTGGTAAAACAGAAGGACAAAGAGAGAATTCTGAAAGCAGCTAGAGATAAAAGGGCCCTAACATACAAAAGGAGATCTATCAGAGTAGTTATAGACCTATCTACTGAAACTTGGCAGGCCAGAAAGGAATGGCAGGAAACCTTTAATGTGATGAACAGAAAAAAAATGCAGCCAAGAATCCTCTATCCAGCAAGCCTCTCATTCAGAATAAAAGGAGAAATAAAAGTCTTCCCAAATAAACAAAAACTGAAAGAATTCATCACCACTAAACCAGCCCTACAAGAAATCCTAAGGGGCACTCTATGAGGGAAATGTTGCAAGGAATACAAGGTACCAGAGACACCATCACAAGCATGAATCCTACAAAGAAAACAATGACTCTAAAGCCATATTTTTCAATAACAACACTGAATGTAAATGGACTAAATGCTCCAATCAAAAGACATAGGGTAGCAGAATGGTTAAAAACCAAAATTCATCTATTTGCTGTCTACAAGAGACTCATTTTAGACCTGAGGACACCTTCAGATTGAAAGTAAGGGGATGGAGAAATATCTATCATGTTACTGGAAGTCAAAAGAAAGCTGGAATAGCCACACTTATATCAGACAAACTGGACTTTAAACTAAAGGCAGTAACAAGGGCTGAAGAAGGGCATTATATAATAACTACAGGGTCTATACATCAGGAAGAGCTAACAATTATAAATGTCTACACACCAAATACTGAAGCACCCAAATACATAAAACAATTAATCACAAACAGAAACAATCTTATGGATAAGAATGTGCTAATAGCACGGGACTTTAATACTCCTCTTACAGCAATGGAGAGATCAACAGAAAATCACTAAAGAAACAATGGACTTGAAAGACACATTGGACCAGATGGATCTGACAGATACATTTAGAACTCTACATCCTGAGGCTATGGAATTCACTTTCTTCTCAAGTACACATAGCACATTCTGCAAGACAGATCACCTACTGGGTCATAAAGCAGCCCTCAATAAATATAAAAGAACTGAGATCATACCATGCACACTTTCAGATCACAATGCTATGAAACTTGAAATCAATCACAGAAAAAAGTCTGGAAAACCTCTAAAAACATGGAGGCTAAAGAACACCCTACAAAGAACGAATGGGCCAATCATATGGAAACAAATGAAAATGAAAATACAACAATCCAAACTCTATGGGATGCGGCAAAAGCAGTCCTAAGAGGAAAGAAAGTACATTGCACTCCAGGCCTATTTCAAGAAATTTGAAAAAGGGCAAATACAAAATCTAACAGTGCACCTAAAGGAACTAGAAGGAGAGCAACAAGAGCACCCCAAACCCAGTAGGAGAAGAGAAATAATAAAAATCAGGGGAGAAAAAAACAATACAGAATAAAAAAAAAAGTTGAACAGATCAATGAAACCAAGAGTTGGTTTTTTGAAAAAATAAACAGAATTGATAAACCTGTAGCCAGGCTTCTCAAAAAGAAAAGAGAGAGACTCAAATAGACAAAATCATGCATGAAAATGGACTCATTACAACCAATTCCTCAGAAATACAAGCAATTATCAGGGAATACTATGAAAAAATTATATGCCAACAAACTGGACAACTTAGAAGAAATGGACAAATTCTCAAACACATATGCACTACCAAAATTCACATGAGAAGAGATAGAAAATCTGAACCGACCCATAACTAGTGAAGATATTGAATCAGTTACCAAAAATCTCCCAACAAACAAGCGCCCTAGGACAGATGGCTTCCCTGGGCAATTATACCACACATTTAAATCAGAGTTAAAATCCCCATTCTTCTCAAACTATTCCAAAAAAACAAAAATGGAAGGAAAACTTCTGGATTCATTCTGCAAAGCCAGCATCACTTTGATTCCCAAGCCAGAGACCCAGCAAAAAAAGAGAACTATATAGGCCAATAATCCTTGATGTATATGGACGCAAAACTTCTCAACAGGATACTTGGAAACGGAATTCAACAGCACATAAAAAGAGCTATCCACCATGATCAAGTGGGATTCATTCCTGGGTTACACGGCTGGTTCAATATTTGCAAATCAATGTGATACATCCATCAACAAAAGATAAAAACCATATGATCCCGTTGATAGATGCAGAAAAAGCATTTGACAAAATACAGCATCCCTTCTTAATAAAGACCCTTGAGATAGTCGGGATAGAAGGAACTTACTTAAACATTATAAAAGCCATCTAGGAGAAGCCCTCAGCTAACATCGTCCTCAATGAGGAAAAACTGAGAGCTTTCCCCCTGAGATCACGAACACGACAGGGATGTCCACTCTCACCACTGTTGTGTAACATAGTGCTGAAGTCCTAGCATCAGCCATCAGACAACAAAAGGAAACAAAAGACATCAGAATTGGCAAAGAAGAAGTCAATCTTTCACTTTTTGCAGATGACAGGATACTCTACATAGAAAACCCGACAGACTCCACCAGAAGCTTATTAAAACTGATCCATGAATTCAGCAAAGTTGTAGGGTACAAAATCAACGTACAGAAATTGGTTGCATTTTTATACACCAATAATGAAGCAACAGAAAGAGAAATCAAGAAGCTGATCCCATTCACAACTGCACAAAAAAATCATAAAATACCTAGGAATAAACCTAACCAAAGATATAGGAGATCTGTATGATGAAAACTATAGAAAACTTATGAAGGAAATTGAAGAAGATAAAAAGAAATGGAAAAACATTCCATGTCCATGGATCAGAAGAATATTGTTAAAATGTCATTATTACCCAAAGCAATCTATACATTCAATGCAATCCCAATCAAAACTGCACCAGCATTCTTCTCAAAACTAGAACAAACTCTCCTGAAATTTGTATGGAACCACAAAAGACTCCAAATAGGCAAAGTAATATTGAAGAAGAAAACCAAAATGCGAGGCATCACAATCCCAGACATTAGCCTCTACTATAAAGCTGTAATCATCAAAACAGTATGGTATTGGCACAAAAACAGACACACAGACCAATGGAATAGAATAGAGAACCCAGAATTGGACCACAAATGTATGGCCAACTAATCTTTGACAAAGGAGGAAAGAGTATCCAGTGGGAAAAAGACAGCCTCTTTAACAGATGGTGCTGGGGAGAACTGGACAGTAACATGGAAAAGAATGAAACTAGATCATTTTCTCACACCATACACAAGAATAAACTCAAAATGGATAAAGGACCTGAATGTGAGATAGGAAACCATCAAAACCCTAGAGGAGAAGAAAGCAGGAAACAACCTCCTTGACCTCCACCGCAGCAACTTCTTCCTTGACACATTCCCCAAAGGCAAGGGAATCAAGAGCAAAAATGAACTGTTGGGACTTCATCAAGATAAAAAGCTTCTGCAGGGCAAAGGAAACAATCCATAAAACTAAGAGCCAGCTGATGGAATGGGAAAAGATAGTTGCAAATGACATATCAGATAACGGGCTAGTAGTCAAAATCTATATGGAACTCACCAAACTCCACACCTGAAAAACAAATAATCCTGTGAATGGGCAGAAGACATGAACAGACACTTCTCCAAAGAGGGCAACCAGAGGGCCAACAGACACAGGAAACAATGCTCAGTGTCCCTCATCATCAGGGNCAAAGGAAACAATCCATAAAACTAAGAGCCAGCTGATGGAATGGGAAAAGATAGTTGCAAATGACATATCAGATAACGGGCTAGTAGTCAAAATCTATATGGAACTCACCAAACTCCACACCTGAAAAACAAATAATCCTGTGAATGGGCAGAAGACATGAACAGACACTTCTCCAAAGAGGGCAACCAGAGGGCCAACAGACACAGGAAACAATGCTCAGTGTCCCTCATCATCAGGGGAATGCAGATCAAAACCACACTGAGATACCACCTCACGCCAGTCAGAGTGGCCAAAATGAACAAATCAGGAGACTATAGATGCTGACAAGGATGTGGAGAAATGGGCACCCTCCTACACCATTGGTGGGAATGTAAACTGGTGTAGCCCTTCTGGAAAACAGTGTGGAGGTTCCTCAAAAAATGAATAGAACTCCCCTATGACCCAGCAACAGCACTGCTGGGAATTTACCCAAGGGATACAGGAGTGCTGATGTACAGGGGCACATGTACCCCAATGTTCATAGCAGTATTCTCAGCAATAGCCAAATCATGGAAAGAGCCTAAGTGTCCATCAACTGCCAAATGGATCAAGATGTGGTTTATCTATACAATAGAACACTACATGGCAGTGACAAAGAATGAAATCTGGCCATTTGTTGCAATGTGGATGGAACTTGACGGTGTTATGCTGAGCGAACTGGGTCAGGCAGAGAAAGACAAATACCGTATGTTTTCACAATAGGTGGATTAGGAGAAACTTAACAGAGGACCATAGGGAAGGGGAAGGGGAGAAATAGTTGGGGAGAGGGATGGAGGCAAACCATGAAAGACGAATACTGAGAATGGGCTGAGGGCTGATGGGGGTGGGGGAGAGGGGAAGGGTGGTGATGGGCACGGAGAAGGGCACTTGCTGGGATGAGCACTAGGTGTTATATGGAAACCAACTTGACAATAAACTATGAAAGAAAAAACAAAACAAAACAAAGTATAAATTCAAAACAAAGTTTTAGCAAAGTAGACACAGCAGTGTTTCAGAAAAACACCACACTGTGACAAAGAAGAGTTTATTTCAGTAGTGCGCAGATAGTTTAACATTAGAAAATAAAAATTATTTAATGTAACTATATTATCAGAGTGAAAGGGAAAAAGTTTCAATAAATTTATTTCAATAAATTCAGAAAAGAACAGTTGGTAAAATTTCATTTAATATCCATTCATGATTTTTCAAAATCTAAAATTCATAGCAAACAAGAAATAGGAAAGATATTAACCTAATTAAAGTTATCTATGAACATCCTGTATAAATTTCAGGTTTAATGATGAGCTATAGAAGCCTTTCCCTTCAAAACCAGGAAAAAGATCATTATTTTTACTTAACAGTATTCTAGAGTTCTTAAATAGTGCATTAAAAAATGCACTATTTTTTTTTTTTATGTATGAGTATGGGAAAAGAATAAAATTATTATTTACAGATGATGACTCTATACCCAAACTATCCAACAGAAAGGACATATAAAACTATTAGCACTAGGGCATTTTGGCAGCTCAGTCGTTTAAGTTGTGGGCTCCTGATTTCAGCTCAGGTCATGATCTCATGAACCATAGGATCCCATGTTGGGTTCTATTCTGATAGCGCATGGAACTTACTTGGAATTCACTCCCTCTCTCTCTGTGTCCTTCCCCTGCATGTGTGTGCACACACATGGATGTACACTCCCTCCCTCCCTCAAAATAAACAGAAACATTAAAAAGTAAACTATTAGTGCTAATAAAGGTTGTTGTATGCAAGACTAACATATAAAAGTCAGTGAAGCTCCTAAATACCAGTAATTACAAGATGTAATTTTTGAAAGATAAACTTATAATTGAAACAATTAAAAGACACCTGATGTATATTTAATAAAAGATGTCAAATTTTATGAAGAAAATGGTATAAGTCTATTAAAAGATATGAAAGAAGACCTAGTAAGATGAGAAACATATCATTTTCATAGATGAGATGATCTGGCATAAAGATTAAAAAATGTTAATAAATCAGTCTACAAATTCAATAAATTCCCAATAAAATCTGAATAGGTTCTTCCCAGAAATGAACAATCTGATCCTAAAATTAATAGGGGACAGTTTTTTTCTTTGTTTTAAAGTTCAAGAGTAGAGACACCTGGCTGGCTCAGTCAGTGGAGTGTGCTAGTCTTGATCTCAGGTTGTGAGTTCGAGACCCATGTTGTATAAAGAGGTTACTTAAATTAAAAAAAAAAAAAAGATCAAAAGCAGACAATTTTGAAGTTGAGCAAGATAAAGTCTGCCCCTGTTATATATAAACACTTACATATCAACAGTAATTACGACAATATGATATCAACGTAGGGGGATATGACTACATGACTGAGGTGAGAGAATTCAGTGGGAATAAAATTTCTTTCAATAATATGTTGTAATAACTAGCTATTTATATTTAGAAAAATAGATACAATTAGATCCTTATCATATTCAAGTAAAATTTCAGATGCATTAAGGACCTAAATGTGAAAAACCAAGTTGTAAGCACACGTAGGCTTTCAGGAGAAAAACCTGCATTACATCAGGGTAAGAAAGGACTTGCAAACCTGGTACAAAGGCCAAATCATAAAGGAAAAAGAAGTTGTTACACTGACATCAAAATTGAAGATGCGCGAATAAACCTAACCAAAGATGTAAAAGATCTTTATGCTGAAAACTATAGAAAACTTATGAAGGATATTGAAGAAGATATAAAGAAATGGAAAAACATTCCATACACATGACTGGAAGAATAAACACTGTTAAAATGTCAGTACTACCCAAAGCAATCTACACAATTCCAATCAAAATTGCACTGGCATTCTTCTCAAAGTTACAACAAACAATCCTAAAATTTGTATGGAATCACTAAAGACTCCAAATAGCCAAAGTAATGTTGAGAAAGAAAACCAAAGCAGGAGGCACCACAATCCCAGACTTTACCCTCTACTACAAAGCTGTAATCTTTGAGACGGTATGGTAGTGACACAAAAACCAGACACACCTAGACCAATGGAATAGAATAGAGAACCCAGAATTGGACCCACAAACGTACGGCCAACTAGTCTTTGACAAAGCAGGAAAAAGTACTCAATGGAAAAAAGACAGTTTCTTCAGCAAATGGTGCTGGGAGAACTGGACAGCAACATGCAGAAGAATCAAACTAAACCACTTTCTTACACCATACACATAAAAAACCTCAAAATGAATGAAAGACCTAAATGTGAGACAGGAAACCATTAAAANCAGGAGGCACCACAATCCCAGACTTTACCCTCTACTACAAAGCTGTAATCTTTGAGACGGTATGGTAGTGACACAAAAACCAGACACACCTAGACCAATGGAATAGAATAGAGAACCCAGAATTGGACCCACAAACGTACGGCCAACTAGTCTTTGACAAAGCAGGAAAAAGTACTCAATGGAAAAAAGACAGTTTCTTTAGCAAATGGTGCTGGGAGAACTGGACAGCAACATGCAGAAGAATCAAACTAAACCACTTTCTTACACCATACACATAAAAAACCTCAAAATGAATGAAAGACCTAAATGTGAGACAGGAAACCATTAAAATCCTAGAGGAGAAAGCAGGGAACAACCTCTTCAACCTTGACCACAGCAATTTCTTGCTCGATACATCGCCAAAGGCAAGGGAATTAAAGTCAAAAATGAACTACTGGGACCTCATCAAGATAAAAAGCTTCTGCACAGCGAAGGAAACAATCAGCAAAACTAAAAGGCAACTGACGGATTAGGAAAAGACATATGCATATGACATATTGGATAAAAGGTCAGTATTCAATATCTATAAAGAAATTACCAAACTCAACAGCTGAAAAACAAATAATCCAGTGAAGAAATGGGCAGAAGACAGGAACACACATTTTTCCAAAGAAGACATCCAGATGGCTAACAAACACATGAAAAGATGCTCAAAATCACTCATCATCAGTGACATACACATCAAAACCACACTAAGGTACCACCTCACACCAGTCAGAATGGCTAAAATTAACAACTCAGGAAACAACAGATGCTGGTGAGGATGTGGAGAAATGGGTACCCTCCTGCACTGTTGGTAGGAATACAAACTAGTGCAGCTGCTCTAGAAAACAGTGTGGAAATTCTGCAAAAAATTAAAAATAGAACTACCCTACAGCCCAGCAATAGCACTAGTAAGAATTTATCCAAAGGATACAGGAGTGCTGATTCATAGGGCACTTCCACCCCAATGTTTATAGCAGCGCTTTCTACAATAGCCAAATTATAGAAAGAGCCTAGATGTCTATCAAATGATGAATGGATAAAGAAGATGTGGAAGACTACTTGGCAATGAGAAAGAATGAAATCCTGCCATTTGCAGCAATGTGGATGGAACTGGAGGGTATTATGCTAAGTGAAATAAGTCAGTCAGAGAAAGACTGGTATCATACGTTTTCACTCATATGTATAACTTGAGAAACTTAACAGAAGGCCATGGGGGAGGGGAAGGGGAAAAAATAGTTACAGAGAGGGAGGGAGGCAAACCATAAGAGACTCTTAAATACAGAGAACAAATCTTGATTT
The DNA here is from genome assembly GCF_008692635.1 of Crocuta crocuta. Classification (NCBI taxonomy): domain Eukaryota; kingdom Metazoa; phylum Chordata; class Mammalia; order Carnivora; family Hyaenidae; genus Crocuta; species Crocuta crocuta. Next base: position 7,097,304 of record NW_027532594.1, read on the forward strand.
GATGATTACAGAGAACAAACTGACTCTTAAATACAGGTTGTTGGGGGGATGGGAGAGAGGGGAAAACGGGTGATGGGCACTGAGGAGGGCACTTGGGATGAGCACTGGGTGTTGTATGTAAATGATGAATCATGGGAATCTACCCTCAAAGCCAAGAACATACTGTATACACTGTATGTTATCCAACTTGACAATAAATTATATTAAAAATAATAAAGAAATAAATAGCAAAAAAATAAAAGTCATGGAAACATAATGCATACACGGTGACTACAGTCAAAAAAAAAAAACCCAAAAAACCCAAAAAACCCCCAAAAATAAAACAGAATTGAAGATGCTCAAACACTTAAAATGAGCCAAAAATATGAATAAGCAATTCTCAGATAAAGAAACAAAAATGCTTAAACTTATTAGTAATCAGGAAATGCAAATTAAACTAAGAATATTCCATTTCAGGGAATCAGAATGGCCAAAAAATTTTTTTTAAAATATAAGCTCTAGTGGCGCCTGGGTGGCTTAGTCAGTTAAGTGTCCGACTCTTGATCTTGGCTCCAGTGATGATCTCACGGTCCGTGAGTTTGAGCCCCGCATTGGGCTCTGTGCTGATGGCATGGGGCCTGTTTGGGATTCTCTCTCTTCTCTCTCTCTCAAAATAAATAAAAAATTTTAAATATAAGCTCTAATACACTGTGGGAATATAAAGTTAGATACAATCATTTTATAGACCAATTGTGTAATATGGCATTACTACTATAATGTGGTATTTTTATTGTTAACATACTTCAAAATCTGAAATATGGAGCTCTAAAAATAACAGGGCTTATGGGGGTAAAAGGTTAAGGCCAAACCAACGCAACTTTGTAACCACAGCACTAACAAAATCCAATAATTGGTACCTGAGGAAATAACTCTAATCAGCCCAGTGTGGCTAGAAGTTGTCATAGTGGATATTAAAATGCCCTGAAAATCACAGTATAAAAATGATGGGTACATTTTTAATAGAGTGGGGCTGGCAGATGCTAAGACAAAGCAAATGCAAGTAGAACTGAGTCAGTAGGCTGCCATTAATGTGAGCTCAAGAGACCTCAGGTGCAACCTGCCGCGAGTCAGAGATTGTACAATGCTGGGATGCATGTCTAAGGAAGGGGGAAGCCCTGGGTGTAGGTGCTCATTTTGAATTGTAGTTTAATATGGTCAAGAGGAGAGCCTGGATGGCTCAGTCGGTTAAGCAGCGGACTCTTGATTTGGGCTCAGGTCATGATCTCAGGGTTGTGAGACCGAGCCCCATGTTGGACTCTGCGCTCTCCCCCTCCCTCTCTATTAGAAATAGAGTCTTAAAAAAAAAAAAAAAATATATATATATATATATATTTATATATATATATTTATATATATGGATATACATATANAAATTACATTTCTATATGTCTTCTATAGAGAAACTCTTGCATACAGCCACAAGATGACAAAAATAACACTATTAGTAAGAAAAGTGCAAAAGTGAAAATCATCTAATAGCTGTAGAGAAGCTAATGAACTTGTTTAGTCACACAAAGGAACGCTAATCAGCAGCTAAAATGAGTGAACTAGAATCATGGATCAACAAGGATAGATCAAAGTTATTATGAGTTGACATAAAAGATACTCAATATCATTAGTAATGAGTGAAATGATACTTAAAACCATAATGGGATGCCATTTCACACACTAGGATGGCTATCCAGAAAAGACAAACAAGTGTTAGTGAGGATGCTGATGGTGGAAATGTAAAATAATATAATCACTTTGAAAAACAGTTTTGTAGTTTATTCAAAAGTTAAATACAAGTTTACCAAATGACTTAGCAATTCCACTACTTGATCTCTCTCAAGACAAATGAAAATACGTATCCACACAAAGACCTACATGTGTTTGTTCAAAGCAGCATTAAGTGCCAAAAAGTGAAAACAACTCAAATACCAATCTACTGATGACTCAATTAACAAAATATGTATATCCATAGAATGAAATACTATCTGGCAATAAAAAGGAATGAATTATTGATAGATACTACAACACAGATGAAACTGAAACTTAAACTAAATGAAAGAAGACACAAAAATTCACATATTGTATGCTTTGTTTTATAGGATATATCCAGAAAAGGCAAACTTTGAGAGATAAGAAAGTGAATTAGTGGTTACTAGGGGTTGGAGGTGAGAACAGATATGACTGCAAAGAGACACCAGGAATCCTCTGAGGTAAAGCAAATGTTCTAAAACTGAATTACGGGGATGCCTGAACAACTCTATAAATTTACAATTCATCATTGAATTGTACACCTTGAATGAGCGCATATTATGTTATACAAATTATACCTCATTTAATAAAAAACTATGTTGAATGAAAAAAGCAAGTTGCTTAATCTATGCCAAGTAGGACACCATGTATGTAAAAGTTTAAATCTAAAATAACAGTATATATTATGGACATACACGTATAAGAAAATGTAAAATCATATATGGCAAGAGTTTATACCAACTTAGAATAGTGAGTGCTTACATCTAGAGATTAAAAAAAGGTAAAAGAATGAGAGGAACTTAGCTAACTCAACCAAATGTTAATACTACAGTGCTAGATATACAGATGTCTATTATGGTATTTTCTGTGTATTTGAAAACCTCACCTTTGCTCAACTCTGTATCTTTGTGGACTTCTACCATATTAGCTGGTGTACACTGAGGAATATCAGGAGACAGAACTTCGGAGCGTAATGTTAACTCAGCAGAGAACTCCTGAGATCCATCGCTGTAGTCCACAGATCCTGATAACGTTCTGCTTAATTAAAACATATCCTTTATAACAAACTAGATAACAAAGCAATAAAATTAGTTCTGAGATCTAGAATAAATAAACACTTACACAGAGAAATCATTCTGTTTGAGAATTTCCTGAAGTCTCTTCTGAAAAATTTTTTCACTTTCTGTTGCTGGCACAAACCTGCGATCTTTGAATTTCAAAAGTGCATTAAAAAATGTAGATAACAAATGAATGAAATATTTCCCTTTTTCTTAGAGAAGCTTTTAAAATGGTAACAATTTCTTATCTTTCTCTTGACATATTTAATACTACCTAAAAGTAGTTCTATTATAAAAGCAAACAAAAGAGAAATAGTTGTTACTGAAGCTATAAAATTAAGCACTTAAAGTCAGTTCAAGATTAAGTTCTATAATTATAACTTAAATCTAAAACAAAAACATTGTTTTGTACCTATAAATGTATTGCACACTCTGAAGCTAGAAATTTCTACCCTATAAAATATAATAGTTCTATTTTAGAAGGCATTCAAAATTTACCACAGCATTTTTAGTGCCCAAGACATAATAAAAATTTTAATTGGACTTCAGTGTATGCTTACTTCTATATTACAAATATATTTACCTTCTGAATTAGGTCTTTTATTTAAAATTTTTTTGTTGTACACATGGCATTTATGTAAGCCCTCATTTTCTTCTATAATGTAGAATTTAATACTATATAAAATGAGTATTTTCTTCAGAGCTGTCCAAGATGATTAAAGTGGAAGTTTTTATGAACAAAACAGTACAGTGTTTCTAAGTTGGGACTCATGATCTTCTGTGAGTATTCTAGATCATGTAGAAATACAAAAGGCTAGAAAATACTAGAAAATAAAAAAGGAGCAAAGTGGTGGGGCAAGAGGTAAGGTAAAAACCAAGGACAATGAAGATGCCAGTTTCTTCTGGGGGTGGGGGTAGTAGGAGAGAACAATGAATGACACCTCAGAGGTAAAGAATTACAGTTCAGAGTAATGACAATAGGAAAAAATACACAGAACAGAAAGGTAATTTGAAAAGTAACATTTAATGTTAAGGTAAAATCTCAATGGCTTAAACTTTTTCATTAGAATATCTAGTGTAAAAAAAATCACTTATAAATTGTTAGGTTTATACCTTGTGATTCAGATTGGCTAATTTGAGAAGTTTCATTTCTGTTTCTTCGCCGTTGCTTTTCATCTTCCCATATGGCCTGGAGACCAGGGTTTCCACCAATTTGAGCTACAATCACAACAATACTTCAATACAACAAGGGTCAAAGTGAAAAAAAAAGAAATCCAAACTTTCAGAAAATAAATACTGCCTTACAAAAACACAACCATTACCTGTTTTGTGTAATATAATGACCAAACTGTCCAACTTAACATTTATTACATTCCTTTTTTTTAGTTTTCTTCCTACTGGCTCCCCAAAACCTAGCAAGTGAGTAAGATCCAAACAGCTGATGACAGGCAATATACCTAAGAGTCCCCTCCCTTTTATATCACCTGAAAATTATTAGTTTAAAAGGCAGAGTATATTAAATTCTTTTATGATGGCTAATGTATTTAGTGTCACACTTACTTTAGGCTTATGTCTATGCAAACATACTCACATAAATGAAAATATGCATGAAAAAATAATGACTATCTCATCAGAGGTTAATAAATCTTCATAACATTTTGCATCCTCCTTCTAGAACATGTTACTTCTATAATAAGATTTTCTTCCCTACTTTTCTCACTGTATTTTGGTCATTAAATTTTAAAAATAAAAACCTATAGGTGCGCCTGGGTGGCTTAGTCGGTTAAGCGTCCGACTTTCGCTTAGGTCACAATCTCGCGATTCGTNCTATAGGGGCACCTGGGTGGCTCAGTCAGTTAAGCTTCTCTTGATTTTGGCTCACAGTTTGTGAGTTCGAGTCCCATGTTGGGCTCTGAACTGAGTGCAGAGCCTCCTTAGGATTCTCTCTCTTTCTTTCTCCACCCATCATCCCCCTCAAAATAAACTTAAAAAAAAAAAAAGAAAAGAAACACATTCATAATTGCACACATACCTTCAATGTCTAGCCGATTTAAGATATCAGCAGCTACAGCATCCACTTCTAATTCACACGTACTCTGTGGTTCAACACCTTCCAGTATTAAAGAGCTGTATTAAAAAGATATAAAAAAAAAAATAATAATCTAGGGCACTTGGCTGGCTTAAGTGGTAGAGCATGCAACTTTTGATCTTGGGGCTGTGAGTTCAAGCCCCAAGTTGGGCACAGAGATTACTTAAAAAAATAATAATAATAAAATAACAGATTAACCACATAAGAGCAAATTTTCTGAAGACTTTGTTTATAGAATTTTTCATGTTGAGTGATATTATATTAAGTCACGACGGTTCTTGAAACAATTGTTACTGTGTGTATACATATAAAGACATTAAAAAAAAGAGGAAAAATACAAAACTTGCTGTATTGACAACTCTTGAGATCCTTTTGCAGTATATTTTACATATTATGGTTCATTATATTTTATATGTAAAGAATGCACAATGTTTTAGCATGTGGGTTATATCCAGGGTAGAATGGGATTAGATAACAGAGGGACAAGATAGGGATATATCGAAAACCATATACATATGCAATCACTTGCCTAGAGGCATCTTGCTCAGCAATCATAGACAGTTGTTAAAAATGATGACAGAGTATGCTACAAGAGATTGGGGAAAGGGAACATACTGAAAGTGGGCAAATGATACTGTTCTCCCTGCCCTCAACTACTGCTAAGCTGAGGAATGCTTTAAAAGTCTCCCTAACTACAGGGGCGCCTGGGTGGCTTAGTCGGTTAAGCGTCCGACTTTCGCTTAGGTCATGATCTCACGGTTCGTGGGTTCGGGCCCCGCGTCGGGCTCTGTGCTGACTGCCAGCTCAGAGCCTGGAGCCTGTTTCAGTCTGTGACTCCCTCTCTCTCTGACCCTCCCCTGCTCATGCTGTCTCTCTCTCTCTCCCTCCTAGAAATAAATAAAAACATTTAAAAAAAAAAAATAAAAGTCTCCCTAACTACAAACTGAGAAATCATAGGAGTTCAACAGTGCAATCATAGCTAAGAGAAGTGGTGATTAATTAATGACCATGAGGTCATTAATTTTTATGATAACTACAGAGGATTATGCCCCGTTAATGCTGTGTAACTCAAAAGCATTTTGGTTTTCATCAGAGCCACAAAAAAATAAAATTAGGAAGACACCATATATATGTCTCTGCTTGATAGAATGAATGTACCTCTAATGTGGATACCAGTTTACTCATTCCAAAGTTTAGATCTCCTACTAACACAGACCCCAAATGAAAAGGAGAACTTTTACTAGAAAGTGAGTGATGGCAGATTTGATTAACATTTTTATTTGAAAGATTTTCTTTTTTATGTTTTAAGAGAAACATATTAGTGAAACTTCATTTTCCATTGTCTATCCCTCAGGAAATCTGATGAAACATTAGAAATTTCTTAAACCACAGAATTGTTATAGTTCAAATCAAATATATACATAGATATACATCCAGATAAAAAACACACATATATCTTTTTACCATTGATACAGAAGGGACATATTAGCCAACCTATCACAATATATCCTTTTTACTTCCAGAAAAAAATAATTCTCAATGTAGCTTGTTTTTTTAATTCATATAATTTAATAAAGTTTTGCCATGAACTGAAGTAGTAGATAAAATACTTTTTGGTCAACAGTTTTCTCCTTATACTAAAAAGTTTCACAATTTTTGGAAGAATTATATTGTAAATTTCAAGGGTAAATTTTCCAGGAGTAGCACATCTGTGATTAAGGAGGGGAACAATAACATCACAAAATGCAATCTCATAGTAGAAATTTTTAACTATTTCTTGCCCTTATTACAAAATTACTTTAGACATACAGAATAGGAAGTGTTTCTAGGGAAAGGAAATAGTTTTCACAATTAAATATGTCTCCAGTAGATAAAACACCAGAAGTAAAACTTGAGTTAGCAAATACATAAAAACCATTCATTATAGTCATGAATAGTAGATATGACAGTAACTAGACAATTATGCTTCTCTGAACATTTCTGTTCTTAGCTTAAAACAACAGACCTACCAATTAGAATCATTGAGGGTGGAGCTCAGACATCTACAATTTTAAAAGTCTCTTTCGATCAACTGATGGGCAGTCAGGGTTGAGATTACTTCAGTAGACTTGACATTTGTGGATTCAACATTCTGACAAATGACCCTGAAGGGTCCATGATATGTGGTAATTAACAATGAGTTAACCAGTAAGGTTAGCAGGACTGATAACTGAGCACTCCCCATCTCTTGAGTTTGCTGCTCTCTGTTTGTCATGGTTCTTGTAATAACGTTTGTGAAGAAATATAGAATATTTGTTTAAAAAAAAAAAAAGGCATCCAGCAAGAAGGTGCTAGCAACACTGGGAACAGAAATGAGACTGATAAAAATCTAATAAGAGTACTGACTTATGGCAAATTTTTTTGACATTATGTTATTTGGACTTGATGAAATAATGGATTTTCATATTTATTATAAGCATCTCCAAAATACAAAAATATGGGATAACCTGAGACAAAAATATATAGCTATACTATATTTATTATAGATTCTAATTCTGAATACCTTGTGTAATTTCACTAGTTTGCCTACTCATATCTTTGCTCATAATTGGTTGTTCGTTAAGAGTAATAAAATAGGCTCCTAAAATACAAACTTTTCATTATAATATATAGGGTTTCCCTAAACTTACTTATAACCAATAAAGCCTTACTATGATCTAACTAGAAAGTTAGTTTGCTTACAAAAAGATTTCAAACACTAATAAACTCTTGTCTTATTTGATCATGCAAAAAACAAGTTATTAAAGATATAAAACTTGGAAAATCAAGGGCTCTAGTGAATAGGTAAAATCCTTGGGTCATGCTGATGTACTCCAATTTCAGAGAGATAGACAAACTGTATCACAGTCATAAAAAAAATGAAGAGAGCAAGTAACTTGTTGATCACTTTGGTCTGGACTGATGAGAACTTGAATTTGATGTGGTAAATAATATCCTATCTAAACTTAATACCATTTCAACCTGATTAAAAAATAATTCTGCCGTATCTGAGAAGAAACCAAGAAGTACACATATATGCATATGTGTATGTGTGTGTGTACGTTTGTCAGAAAGTCCTGATACTTCCCAAGGTCAATCAAGAGGTAAGGTGAGTCATTTCACTTTGAAGTCCTTGAAGTTTTATTCTGGTATAATATTCTTGTCACTAAATAATATGTTTCTATCATTATTTAATGAGATTCTTTCTTAGAGGTCTTTTGTTTTTTTAGTGTTTATTTTTGAGAGACACAGAGATAGAGAGAGAACAAATGCGTAAGGGAGGGGCAGGGAGAGGGAGGGAGACACAGAATCTGAAGCAGGCCCCAGGCTCTGAGCTGTCAGCACAGAGCCCAATGTGGGGCTTGAACTCACAAGCCATGAGATCATGACCTGAGCCAAAGTCAGATGTTTTAACTGACTGAGCCACTCAAGTGCCCCTAATGAGATTCTTTCTTAACTTCGTGTCAGACTCTGTACTGACAGCACAGTGCTCTGCATCAGGCAACAGCATGGAGCCTACATGGAATTCTTTCTGCCCCTCCCCCATGGTAGACTTTCTCTCCCTCTCCTTCCTTCCCTCCTTCAAAATAAATGAATAAACAGTTTTAAAAAAATGACAAATTACTTCTTCATACACAGTATGTCAACCGACTTTTTTCCATAAAAACATTTAGAAATTTGGGGGTTACTTTTTTCAAAAATATTTGCTACTTAGGTTTTAAATTGCAGTTTTGTGATTTTTATTTGACAAGTTATAGGATATCAATTCAGAATGCATAATGAAGACAGATGTTGGAAAGAAGTATAAAAATTTATACCAGATTACTTTTATTAATTAGGTAATAACTAGGTCCATTTTCATCCTGTTTTCAAGGTCTGTGTTTAAAATCTATGATTCCATGTAACATACTAATGTTGAGATGTGTTTCTTTGACAAACTTATAGACTTTTTTTTCTGAGAGAAAGAAAGAGAGAGAGAGAGAGAGAGAGAGAGAACAAGCGCAGGAGAGGGTCAGAGAGAGGGAGACACAGAATCTCAAACAGGCTCCAGGCTCTGAGCTAGCTGTCAACACAGAGCCTGACGCTGGGCTTGAACCCATGAACCGTGAGATCATAATGACCTGAGCCGAAGTCGGACGCTTAACCGACTGAGCCACCCAGGCACCCCAGATAAACTTATAGATTAAAAACAAAAAGTAAGATTAAAATTAAATTACGACAGCCACTGATTTTTGAATACAGTAGGATATACATAAATAGGTTTTTTCCTTTTACAACATTAACTAACCTTGGTATTTCATCTTCTTCCCACCGAAATAAAGTACCAGTAAGAGAATTTCCTGGTAGCTGATCCTTGCAAGATCCAGTTGTATGCAATGGATCACCTAGGAATAGGAAGATAAAAGAAGGTAAGTTCTACTTTTAACTTGCATATACTTACTGCTATAAGTAAAATAATACATAAATATAACTAGTTCCTAAAATTGTGTCCTTAAAATTCATATACACACAGGAATGCATATGCACAGTTGAAAATAACGGCTCTAAACTAAGAGGAGAGAAAAGTGTTTGTAATACAGATATGAGAGAGAAATAGCTACAATGCTTACATACTAGTATGATACATTTAAATGTGTCACTGTGGTAGGTAGAATTAAAACCTCACTTTGAAAATAATGAAAAGTTAAGATTGTTTACAGACTTTAAATTCCTAGGGTATTCTGTAGGAGTCCCAATTAAAATTCTAATGGAAATCAGATTCCAGGTAAAATTCAAAACATACTTTAATACTAATCCCTGAACAAAGAGAAAATACGCAATGCATTCCAGAAGTGATAGCAGTTAACAGTGAATGGAAACCTGGGGCAAATGCAAATACAATTTGACCAGAAGTAGAAGAAGGGACAATGCATGTTTGCTTAGTTGCCTAAGTTTCAGGAACTGAGTCCTGATGTCATGCTTTAGAAGTAGTTTCTAAATTTTAGCAATTGTTCTCCAATCTCTTGTGGGAATTTAAATTCTAAGACAAAGCTTAAATGAGTGACATAGAAAGAATCCTAACATTAAGACACGAAATTTGCAATTTTCTAATTCAGCTAAATTTAATACTGTCTCGTATTTGCTCAGCTTGATCAAAAAATGGTGTAAATAAGACTGATGTCATCAGGTATTACCATCTTTGTTATTTCGGCAAAACATATGCCAAAACATGTAACTGATTCTACATATCTTTAGAAGTTTTTAAAGGCTTTGCTATCAGGTGGTCAGGACATTAATATGAAATTACTTTGTAAAGTTGTAAATTACCATAAATATTATTTTCTAATAAATTTATGTGAATAAAGAATCTATACATGTTTACTGATTCAGGCAAGCCTGGGTGGCTCAGCAGGTTAGGTGTCCGACTTCAGCCCAGGTCATGATCTCACAGTTTGTGGGTTCGAGCCCTGTGTCGGGCTCTGTGCTGACAGCTCAGAGCCTGGAGCCTGCTTCAGATACTGTGTCTCCCCCTCTCTCTGCCCCTCCCCCACTCATGCTCAGTCTCTCTCAAATATAAACATTCAAAAAAAAGTTTACTGATTCAAAGTTATCGACATAAAATTTCACATCTTACGTATATTTTTTATGCATTGTTTTAGCATATTTTCCTAAAAAGGGGGGAAACTCCCTAACTTAAATGCATATATATAATTTTTCAACTGTGAATGGTAAAAAATATAAAATGCTCTTTAGTGCTCAAAATATTTATTTACTTTATATGCTTCACTTTAACAACCGTAGTAGTTAGCACCATTTCTAGTTCATCTGACACTACTAGATGATGTGACTGAAGTACTGAGGGAAAAATTGCATATGCATATATACTATTAAATTTTCTACATCTTTTTCACTTTTGAATTTACTCTATTTTCTTTCTTTTTTAATTTTTTAATGTTTTATTTATTTCTGAGAGAGAGAGAGACAGCGTGGGCAGGGGAGGGTCAGAGAGAAAGGGAGACACAGAATCCGAAACAGCCTCCAGGCTCTGAACTAGCTGTCAGCACAGAGCCCGATGCGGGGCTCAAACCCACGAACCGCTAGATCATGACCTGAGCCGAAGTCGGAGGCTTAACCGACTGAGCCACCCAGGCGCCCCTTGGCCATTTTTAATTGGGTTTTTGCTTGTTTACTAAGAGTTCTTTATATGTTCTAGATACATGTAATTTATCAGATATGTAACCTGAAAATGTTTTTCCCCAGTAAAACATAGTAGTAAAAACTACAGGATTTCTTTTAGAAGTGTTGGAAATGTTCTAAATTTGATTGTGGTGATCATTATACAATTATGTGAACATACTAAAAGCCAATGAATTGTCCATTTTCAATGAGTTGTATGATATGTGAATTCAACTTTAATGAAACTATTACCAAAAAAATCTTTTGAGATTACTTTTCCATATTTTGAAAAAGAATTCTTGATAAACCCTAATACCATTCTGCATATTTCTTTTTTATTCTTTATCCACCCAGTAGTTATTTTCTAAGTATATGTTATTTTATAAATAATCAATTACATTAACATTTGTCTCAAGTTTTAATCAGAACTTATGAAATCAACCTTACTTTTCCTTCTTGCTTTCCGGAACTTCACAGCAGCCAGATTTATTAAATTCATTCCATACAGATTGTAGTCAATGAACAGCTGTAGGAGGTAGGGAATATGCGCTTCATGAGGCTGGTAAAATTTATTCATTATGGCTCCACTTTGCAAAAGTTCACATATCCTAGGTTAGAAAAAAAAGTTACATTCTAAAATTATGGTTCCTAAAAAGTTAAGTGAAACAATAATTACCCTACTATAGAGAATGAAACACATTATATTAGCACACAAATCTTTTATTTAAATTTTACTGGAAATTTGTATTTTGTTAGAAATTAAAAGTTTAAGTTTTAAAGTCAGCTGCACACTCTGAAAATGACAAAAAAAAATTTGGATGAAGAGTATTTTGACTTCTAAAACCAACTTAATATGAACTATATTAAAAAACCGAAATGTCAGAAGTTTTTAAAATATGAGCTTTTCCTTTTAAAAACTGAGAAAAGAACTGAAGTACATGAAACATCTAGAAGGGATATTAATAAGATAAAGTCACAGAGGTTATTTCTGCAAAGCCTTCCTGAAGTCTCTAAGCAAGAGACTAAATGATGAATTAAAGATACTTCTACAAAGAAAAGGAAGAGTATTTCACACAAATTAAATTATACATGTAAAGAGTCATAAGAAAACGTGGCTTATTTGAGAACTGAAACCACTGAGTGTGGCTTAGTGACAGAGGCTGTGGGGAGTGTGTCTATGATGGGGATGGGCTAGAGAGGTAATGAAAAGTCAGATCATGCACAGCTTACTAAGACATCTCAAGAAATAGCAGAATTTGTCTCCAACGTGAAGAGTGAGGAAGAGAAATGACCATGTTAGCTAGAGAACACACAGGACTAAAGATACAAGTGAGAAGGCTATTGCAGAAAACTAAATGATGCTGGCTTTAACAAAGATCATGGCAATGTGTTGATTCAGGAGACAGGCAAAGAATAAAATGGTCAAGCCCTGATGACTGGCTAGATGTGGAGGGTGTGGCAGAATAGAGGAGTTGAAGATGATGCCTTGATTTCTTGGTGGTGCCACATTTATTGGAATAGAAAGGGCTGGATGAGAACACGTTTCTTTGCAGATTTTCTGGAGGAGGACTAAGAATGAACTCAGTTTTAGACACAATGGGGGTTAGGTATAGTAAAGTATTAAGGCATATTTCCATGAAAATACTGGTAAGAATTATTTTATTTATACAGCAAAGGCAGCTAACATATATTGAAGCATTAGGTACTGGACATTGTGTTAGGTGTTTTAAATGCTTAATCTCAAGTAATCCTCACTACAAACCTGTGATACCACTGATCCAGAGCTCTGGAGGAAAATTTAGGCTATTGATATATACCTGGAAGTCAAATGCATAAAGATTAACAAAGAGAAAAACCAAAACAAACCAAGAGAGTAGATAAGACTGTACAGTGAGGAGGAAGTACAGAGAGAAAAGATGAAGGCCTAAGACACAACCCCAAGAACAGCTGCAGATGTTCAAGGAGGAACTAACAAAATAATATAAATTTGAATGATCAGACAGTAGGAGGAAAATCAGAGGAGGTTTATATCAAAGAAACTTAACACTTAAGGTTATTTTAAGGCACTATAAACACTGACACAAGGACAAAAAGGTGTTAACTAAATTTAGCAACATGGAGGTCAATGATTTGACCACACAAATCTTCTGAAAGGGTCTCAGGAATCTCTAGTGCACACTTTGCTACACTGACGGGTTCTATTTTCTCTATGAAGTAGGAGGCAAAGCCTCAGGAGGGGCTTAGTTAATATTTGAGTAGAGAGGGTGAAGAATGGTAAGAAGATAATTTGAGAAAAGCAGAAATACGACAGGCAAGGAAGGCCCAAGTGAAATTGAAGACCATGAATTTACAGTGGCTCCATTCTGCTGTGATTTTTTTTGTTTTTGTTTTTTTTTGTATCCTACACTGCTCAGAAGCCAGAGTTTAGCAGAGAAAGGGAGTAAATAAATAGATTAATCCAGAATTGATGCTGTCACCTGACAGACAAAGGAGTTGGGAAGATAAAGAGTAGAATCTAAGATGGAAAGGAAAAAAAATTAATTGCAGCAGAAGGCTACAAAATGGAACAGTAGTAGTGAGGCTAGAGAATTTAAAACCTAAAAACAGGTAGAATGGGAGTAACTCAGGGACAGAGGTGAAAAGATTNAGAGCCATGAAAAGGTTCTATAACTGAATTATAGTGCGTAAATGTACAATTCAGTAAATTTACTAAAAATCACTGAACTGTGTATACTTAAAATGTGTGAATTTTGTGGTAGATAAGTTATATCTCAAAAATTTATTTAAAAAAAAAGATTACAGTCAGAAGCCAAGATGTTTGCATTTAAAATCTCAGAGGTAGGGCAAGTTCTAGAGTGTGGTGAGAATAGACAGTTCAAGAAGAATGGAAGTAAAGCTCACAGGAGATGACCAAGTAGAGAAAGCAAAAGGCCAGTCTCCAAATGATATGTTGCAGTATTCATTCATTTATTCCACAAATAGTTATTGACTATAATGTAGTGGATACTGTTCTAAACACTGAGGACTAAGGAGCAAACATAGCAGAAAAAAGCCTTTGCCTGTGGACTTACATTCTAGCATGATACCAATTTTATATGGAAAATTTAAAAAGAGAATATGAATATACTTGTATATATATATATATATATTTATGAAAAATACAAAGACCTAAACCAAAGTCTTAACAACTACTGCCTCTAAGGAAAAGAGTTATTAAGAATTAGGGTAAGGGTAAATTGTAGTTTAACATTTTTCATATATACTATAGCCAACATTTACACAGCACTTATAATGTGCCCCGCACTGTTCTGAGTGATTTATAAATAACTTTGTTCAGCGTAACAGCGTGCACTAACATCAATCCTATTTACAGATGAGGAAGATAAGTCACAGAGACATTAAATAACTTGCCTAAAGTCTCTCAGCTGGTAAGTGGCAGAGCCAGATTTTGAATACAGGCAATGTGGTTTCAGAATCTACACTCTTAACTACTACATAATGTATTAGTTTAATACTATAACACAAATGATTCATGTATAAAGGTATTATAAACAAATACCCCAAAAGGGGGAAAAATTTTTCTTTCACAGAATCCTTTTCCTTCATAGTACATACTACAACTTTTGGTTACATATTTGGGCTACACATCTACTGTCTGTATCTTCTGATATGCTAGAAGATCCCTGCGGGCAGGAACCAAGTAAACTGTTTATCACTGTTCACAGCAAATTCTATAGTGCATTAAATAATGTGGGTATTTTACAAATATTTATTTTGAATTAAATCAATAAATGAATGTATCTCTCAATAAATCAGGGAATTTCAGACAGGGACTGATATAAACTATGTAATTTAAAGCAAACTTACTGGAAATAGCTTAATAAGTATTTGATTGCTATAGTCATAAGAAAGAAAAGCAGATTATATTTATATATTTTCTCTCAAAAACAGTTATGTAGGCTATTTATAAAAGATGTATGCAAATTTTATTCAAGGTTCCCTTTCTAGCACACTTGGATGACATGAGAAAGAGTAGAAATGACTAAGGTGTACTCTCCTACCCACTGTATGTGCAAGAAAGGGTTAAGAGTTCACAGGGACTCTTAGGATAGGAGAAAGTGTGACCAAAGGGAAGTGGTACAAGAAAATCATTGTCTCTAAGTGCCTATTCTGGAAGATGGTTTTGGTACCCTACATAACAGAAGCTGTTTGGGATAAGGGTAGAGGCAGATTACAGAGAAAATTAGTTTTCACTGGTTACTTGGAGGAGGGAATAACCATGGGGATTAGGGTACTGATTGAGTGAAGGCCTCACTGAGGGTAAACCTCATATCCTGGACAGCTGTGCCTCTTGGTGCCTAAATTCACTCTGGGGAAACCTGCAATATGCTTCTTAACAAAAGATTACCTTTTGAAACTTAGTACTTAAGCCCTTACACTGGGGCACCTCATACATTTCTTTTTGCTTTGAAACTGAAGAGCAAATTTCTCCTGGGATTGAACGTTTGGTCTGGCTATTAGGGCACTAATATCCTACAAGGCAGCCATCATCTCTCCATATCTACTTGTACAAGCTCTCTAAATCTAAAACAGAAAACCAGCGGTTAGGGACTATAAAGCAAGGTCCCTTCACTCTTTTTTTTTTCTCTAAATAAATAATTATTTTAATTGTAAAAAAAAAAAAAAAGCATAATGGGGTGCCTGGGTGGTTTAGTCGGTTAAGCGTCCGACTTTTGCTTAGGTCATGATCTCGCGGTTCGTGGGTTCGAGCCCCACATCGGGCTCTGTGCTGACTGCCAGCTCAGAGCCTGGAGCCTATTTCAGAGTCTGTATCTCCCTCTCTCTCTGACCCTCCCCTGCTCACGCTGTCTCTCTCTCTCTCTCTCTCCTAGAAATAAATATTTAAAAAAAAAAGCATAATAAACAAAAATACAAACATATGTATGAACACATGTTTCTGTTTAATAAACACACAAATATAAAATAAACCAGTGCTTTTCCCTTGCCCTATGGCCAATCACATTTTCCCATTGTAATAAAAAGAAGTACTTGTTTACACTTCCATAGCTTTCTCTAGCTCTATCCAAATATATACAAACACAGAATTGTATATAGAGCCATTCTTTCCTTTCTCATTTAAATGAGCTCAGTATTTTCCCAACTGCTCCAATCAAAAGATTATATACCAGCTGCATCATGGATATGTTGGACATCACATACAGATCTATGTAATTATTTTTATTCATCGCATATTATTCCACTGTATAATTATAGTATAAATAGGGTCAACAATGTCCCGATTAATGAACTTCTTGATTGGTTTCTCTTGCTTTGTTTTGGCCACTAAAACAATGCAGCACATATCTTTGAATATACATTTTTATACAACAGATTAAAGATTCCCAATAGATACAGTGTCAAAGAACATGTATACCATTAATTTTGATAGGTAATGCCAGATTTATCAGAATATGACAATGTTCTACTTTCTCATTATGATTTGCTTTGTATTTCTATGACTGCTAATGAGGCTGAGCAGATTTTCATTGTGAATTACCAATAATATCTTTAGCCACTGTTTCAAATATAATGTAAAACTTTATCTCATTGGCATATAGGATTTCTTAGTTTTCTAATATTTCTAATATTTATATCTTTAATTCATCTAAAATTTATTGGTGAGAAATAAGGGTCTATCATTCACAGCTTACATACGAAAAGCCAGCTTTAATCTCATTTTTTACGGAAACATACATTTCCCACTGAAATAAAAAGCCACTTTTACTAAATATTTAGCTAATTATTATATATACTTGGATCTGCTTCTTTTTCTATTCCATTGTTAATTTTTCTCATGGCCAGTAACATGCTATTTTATTTTATTTTAATTTTATTTATTTTTTAATAGTTTATTGTCAAGTTGGTTTCCATATAATACCCAGTGCTCATCTACCTATAAGTGCCTTCCTCCATGCCCATCACCCCCCTTCCACTCCCCCCCACCCCCATCAGCCCTCAGTTTGTTCTCGGAATTCAAGAGTCTCTCATGGTTTGGCTCCCTCCCTCTCCCCCACTATTCTTCCCCTTCTTCTCCCCCATGGTCCTCCGTTAGCTTTCTCCTAATCCTCCTATATGTGCAAACATATGGTAGCTGTCCTTCTCTGCCTGAAGGTCCCTTCACTCTTAAAACATCCTTCCTAGAGGCCAAGCCATGGATCTCTCTTTGCACATAAATATACTATTATGGTCCCTTTCTTTAATAATACTACAAATGATACAGTCCTTTCTTCTAGATTTTTCTTTTTATTATTAAAATACTTAAGGGATAGTTATTCATATTTTATCTTTGTACCTTTTTACCATCGCAGGATTGTAAAGATAGATCTTCATAAAGTGTCTTTCCTTCTCATGATAACCATAAAAAGGCCTGAAACAAAAGAAAAAATATTTCAAATTATTTTCATCATCCAGAGATGAAGCAATGCAACTTATTGCCCTAATTAGACTCAGCTGGCCTAATTCAGTCTTATTTATATTCAGTATTACCCTAAACCTCAAAAACCAAACAAAACTGCTCTAAAACCGTTCAATTAAATTTACCACAGGTTAACATATAAAATATTGAAATCTGGTTACTTCTTTTAAGTTTAAAAATACCACTTTCAAAAAACGAGGGACCAAAAAAGTGCCAAACTATTTACACCTTAATTTCAATCATAATAACTCTACTAAAAAAATTGCTTTTTTCTCTATACTCTGAACATGTATGAGAAACCCAGAGTCCTTTCAAGTACCTTCACCCACTTCTGATTTTCTGTCAAAAACTAAAGCTCTTCATTAACAAAGTCCTTTAATTAGCAGCACTCATGTCACTATTTATTACTAATTTTACAAATTCACTAAGCAGAGACAATTCGCATATTATATATGTACAAGTACGTGTGTGCGCACGTGCGCGTGCATAACACACATGCAAATCAAATGAAGCCCATGAAAACTGTGTAGACAGGAACTTAAGAGATTAAAAAGACCATGACCTTACTTAAGGACCCTAATTATGTTGAAGCTGCCTTTTTCTCTAGGGTATCAGCCAGAATGGGGAAAGGAAGAAGCAAAAGTCTACACAGTAGAGAGAAGTAAGTGTTCAGAGCAAGATGAAATAAGCTGGAATATCATGTTACATCATTTTAGGAGGATCTGAAACTACACCAGTACCTCTGATATATAGACTACCATTTTTTTTTCCTCTTTTCATTTTTGTAAAGTAGGCACCATGCCCATCATGGGGCTTGAACTCACAACCCTGAGGTCAAGAGTTGCATGCTCTACCGACTGAGCCAGCCAGGCACCCCTATTTATTTGTCTAAAGTAAGCTCTGGGGCACCTAGGTGGCTGAGTTGGTTAAGGATTCAACTCTTGATCTTGGGTCAGGTCATGATCTCATGATTCATGGCATTGAGTCCTACGTTGGGCTTTGGGCTGACAGCACTGAGCCTGCTTGGGATTCTCTTTCTGCCTCTTTCTCTCTCTCAAAATAAATAAATAAACTTAAAAAAAATAAAATAAACTTTATGCCCAACATGGGGGCTTGAACTCATGACCCTGAGATCCAGAGTCACATGTTCTACCAACTGAGCCAGCTAGGTGCCCCCAGATTATCACTTTCAAAGATGATATAATTAGAAATAATATATAAACAGGTATGAATTTCCATGCAAAATAAAAAGATCTATATCTCCCTAGATTTAGTTGTAAATAAGTGGTTGGTTACATCTTTAGGTAGATAAATCTATTCACTTTTCATTAACAAAAAACTCTCTCAGGGAGGCTGGGTGGCTTAGCTGGTTAAACACCCGACTCTTGGTTTCTGTTCAGGTCATGATCTCGCTGGTAGCACAGAGCCTACTTGGGATTCTTGGTCTCCCTCTCTCTCTGCCCCTATCTGACTCACACTGTCTCTATCTCTCTCAAAACAAATAAATAATCTTAAAAAAAAATAAATCAACAAAAATAAAAAATACTGTCCCTTTCTAACGGGCACTAAACAGAACTTACCCTCATTAGGACCTCATTTCTGTCATGTCTGACAGTGTAGTTGACATTAAATACAGGAGTAATTTGGCAGCAGTCATTATTTGAGGTATGAACATTTTCTCCCCTAGCTATTGTCAAGCTTTTAAATCAGAGCCTTCTGTATGATTCTTGTAAAGCAATTTTTTTTTTTTTTTTTTTAAAGTCCCCAACTAGGGCGCCTGAGTGGCTCAGTCAGTTAAGCGTCCTACTTCAGCTCAGGTCATGAGCCTCGCATTTGGCTCTACGCTGACAGCGTAGAGCCTGTTTGGGAATCTCTGTCTCCCCATCTCTCTGCCTCTCACCTGCTTGTACTCTGTCAAAAATAAACGAACATTTGAAAAAAAAATCCAACTATTTGCCAAGGTATAAAAAGGCTTTTAAAAAATTTTGTAATGTTTATTTATTTTTGAGAGAGAGAAAGCGAGTGAGCGTGTGAGCAGGAGAGGGGCAGAGAAAGATGGAGACACAGAACCTGAAGTAGGTTCCAGACTCTGAACTATCAGCAGAGAGCCCAATGTGGAGCCTGAACTCACAAATGGTGAAATCATGACCCGAGCTAAAGTTGGACGCTTAAGCAACTGAGCCACCAGGCACCCCTAAAAGGTTCTCTATCTTTTCCTTGCTACTCACTCCAATCACCTTTTCCTCTAGCCATGCTAAACATTTTAGTCCCTCCAACTTGACCTACTCTCAAGTACTTTGCCATTCTCTCTGCCTTGAAAGCCTGCCCTGAACCCTGGCATGGTCTGCTTTCAGTCTTCATTCACATCTCTACTTAGACTCACTTCCTCAGCGAAGTCTTCTCTCACCATCACTCCCTATCCCTGACCCTTCACCCTTCGTCTCTTTTTCTTCCTTAGTATCACTTAACCACTTGCTGTCTAGTCCGCTATTTACTCCATTTTTGTTGCCATGAAGGAAGGGGTGAAACAAAGACATGTTGTTACCTGAATGATCTCATTCTTTCTCACTGGCAAAATTCAACTATTTATTCCTCCTGCTATGGTATTTTTCATGTCGTTATTTTAAGCCAAATAAATGTGGGGCAGGAAGGAAGAATTAAATCTGCTATGTGGTCCATGTTATCTTTGCTTGTTTTGGTTTTGCTAACAATCTCTTAGGGTTTTACAATTAGAATCTCATAAATTTCAAAAATTAAATATGTTAAGACTATCAAACCTCTAAAATTCTTTGTAAATCTAGGATTCTGTTTTCACATCTATTGCCCCAAAATATAGCCTGGAAATTCTACAAATTCAGTTTTCTGTGTAATTTAACCTGCAATCCTTACTTCTTGCTGTTGACTTCAGTTGATTCTGCCAAAAGAATTCCTCAACAGGGAAACTCTTTGGAGGGAAGAAAGTAGAATGGAACACAGTTTGAGAGTAGTTATTTTAGGATTAAAAAATTATATCTGATAACTAAGAGTTAGTTTTTTAATATAGCATTGAAAAGGAAAATGAAAATGGATAGCAAAAAACTCAATTCACTTAGATGGATTAAGAATCTCTTTATAGGGTATTTTCTAGAATCATGGTAGTTAAGTGGCAAGGAATTCCAGAAATTAGCCTAAGGTCATAATCCTATCTCTTGACCTGGCCTCAGAATACTGCATTATCTAAAAAGACTGGAAGTAAGCCTGTATAAATTTTAATTTGGTAGCTAGATGCAACTTTGTCTACCTTAAAGAAGTAGGAAAAATGGAAAGACTAAAATAATCAAAGAAGCTAGAATGTATGCTAAGGAAAAGGAGAATTAGGTTAAGAAAAAAAATTAGAATAAGAGGAAAAAGAGAATGACCATCATAGAACAGTTCATTTTTGCCTCAGGGTATTCAGATTCTTAAAACTATGACAACAGAAAGATTGGGGACTGGAGTGCCTGGATAACTCAAATTGGTAGAGTATGTAACTCTTGATCTTAGGGTCATGAGTTCAAGCCTCAGATTGGGCATAGAGCTTATTTACTTAAAAAGACTGGTGACTATTCAATTCACTAGATGGTGTGGAGATTCAGCTTTGAATTTCTTTTTAATGTTTATTATTTTTGGAGAGAGAAAGATAAAGTGTAAGTGGGGCAGGGGCAGAAAGAGAAGCAGACACAGAATCTGAAGCAGACTCCAGGCTCTGAGCTGCCAGCACAGAGCCCAATGCAGGGCCTGAACTTACAAACCATGAGATCATGAACTGGTTTGAAGTCAGAAGCTTAACCAACTGAGCCACCGGGGAGCCCCTGGAGATTCAACTTTGAAATGAGAACACGTATAGGAAAGTTTTAGAAACTATTAAACGTTAAAAAAGTTAGAATATAAAACTCATAATTATCTTTAACCTGTTACTATCATAGGACAGATGTGAACTTTTATCTCATTTAGTCAACAAAATAGTTTTTTTTTAATGTTTATTTTATTTTTGAGACAGAGACAGAGCTTGAGCGGGGGAGGGGCAGAGAGATAGGGAATCACAGAATCCAAAGCAGGCTTCAGGCTCTGAGCCGATAGCACAAGGGCCCAGACGCGGGGCTCAAATCCACGGACCACAAGATCATGACCTGACCCAAAGTCGGCCGCCCAACCGAGTGAGCAATCCAGGTGCCCCAACCAAATAGTTCCTGAGCCATATATACTAAGTGCCCAACACCACACAAAGTGCTAAGGATATAATGATGGACAAGACAAGCCTCATGGCGCTTACATGTTGAAGGGAGAAATACATAAAAATTAAGTAACCAAAAAATTAAAGTAACTGCCAACTATATTAAGTGCTAAAGGAAACAAGAATAGGCAGAGATACAGAATAATAATAATATTTTATATTAAGTAAGTACTAATTTTTTAAATGTTTTTAAAATTTATTTTTGAAAGAGAGTGCAAGCAGGGTTGGGGCAGAGAGAGAGAGGGGGCCAGAGGATCCAAAGCAGGCTTTGCACTCAGAAGCGGGCGTTGCACTGACAGCAGTGAGTCTGATGCAGGGCTTAACTCACAAACTGTGAGATCAGGACCTGAGCCAAAGCTGGACACTCAACTGAATAAGCCACCCAGATGTCCTAACCTATTTTAAGTAGAAAAGTCAGAGAAAACTTCTCTGGAGAAGTGAAGAATATGAAAGGCTGGAAAAGAGTAGAGCACTCAAGGAAAGCAAACTGCATGCACGAACGTGGGAAAGAGCTTGATACATCAGAGGAATGGAAAGAAGACCCATGTTTCTAGATGGAATGTAGTAAACAAAATTACAGAGGTAGGCAGGGGTCAGATCACATAGGCTGTGGTTAGAAGCTTCAATTTATTCTATGAACAATATGAAGCCACTCAAAGATTTTAAATGATTTTAAAAGGATCCAATTTATATAATAAGAAGAATGTTTTTCCAGCTCTGGAACAAGATAAAAATAGAAGGAAATTCAATTAAAAGGATACTGTGGTGGTCCAGAGGAAAGCCTAGATTAAGGTAGGAACAGTAGACAAATTTAAGATGAATATAATATAAACATATCAAACTCAAAATATTCTCGTATAAGCTCCAAATCTGTCCTGCCAGCCTGTTCTACCTGCACCCTCTGGACTCACAATTTTATAGTTATCTTTGACTCCTGTCATAACCTTCATCCAATCAAACAATGAGTCTATGAGCAAAGCTCATAGACTCAACTTTCAGAATAGATCCAGAAGCTGACCACTGCTCAGTACTCCCACTACTCCCCAAGTGCAAGCTACTGTATTTTCTCATCTCACCCAGATGAAAGACTCATGTTCTCCCCTGCTTCTACCCTTATCCCCTGATGATCTACTCTTCACACAACTGCTTAAGTAATCCTTTCAAGTTTAAGTCAGATTGTGGCTACTCAAATTCCTGCAAAAAAACTTAAGATTAAAAGCCGGAGTCCTCAGAAGAGCCTAATGCAGTGTTTCTCAAACTTTAGTGTGGATCAGAATCAATACAAAGGCTTATTAAAACACAAATTGCTGGGTCCCACCACCAGAGTCTCTGATTCATTACGTCTAGGGTGGGACCCAAGAATATATTTTAAGTAAGTTTCCAGGAATGTTAATCTGTATCCTCTGAGAAATAGATGCCAATACGTGCAAGAAACTTATCAGGGGAAACACGTGTGAGAGAAAATGAAGAGGGACCCAGGAGAGGCTGGGACAGCCACCAAACTTAGACAACATCTGATCCCAAGCGAAAGAGAGAGGGACAGAGGGAAAATCGGTAGAAATATCTTCTATTGCAGCATGATTCTGAACAAAGTGTAGAAAGGCTTTCAGAGAGTTCTCAAGTGCTTCCTAGAAACAGGCCTGCCCTAGTACCCTTACCAGGCTTGGCCACTGGCTGGGAGCAGCTGATGGAAAGCAGCTTCAGTTCATATGGAATGATAGATTTCAGTGCTGTAGTGGGGCTACTGTTCAATTATGCTCCATGGATTTGGAGATCTGACAGGTGCATTCTCATCACTTTCAAACCAGGTAAAGTTGATGTTGGTGATCCTGGAAATGATACTTTAAGAACCACGGCCCAACATGATCTCCACCCATTCATCTTTCTCTAACCTCATTTGTCCTATTCCCTCTTCCCTCCATTCTAGCCACCTGGCCTCCGTGTTGTTCCCACTCCCTCACCTTCAAGTCACTGCTCAAAAGTCTATATACCTTGACAATAACACCTTCCCTGATTACCTATATAAAATTGCTACCAGTCCATTTCCCTACCCTACACTACTGATCCTTCTTATCCTGCTCTACATCTTTATTCTATAGCACTATCATATTAATAAATGAATATTTATTTCATGTTACATCAACTGGTTATTTTTCTATTTCCCATTATTAGAATGTAACCTCCATGGGGGCAGGGATCTTTGTTTTGTTCACCAATATATCCCAAGCACCTAGAACAGTGCCGTGCTCAATAAGTATTTGATGAATAAATTACATGAATTTCTGCAGGTCTAAGAAGTGGAGAAATAGAAAAGGCTAAAACAAAAATCACTGCTATCCATTTGTCTTTCAGTGCAATAAAAATTTACTTTAAAAAGTTACATAGTGGGGCGCCTGGGTGGCTTAGCTGGTTAAGCGTCCGACTTTCGCTCAGGTCATGATCTCGCGGTTCGTGGGTTCGAGCCCCGCGTCGGGCTCTGTGCTGACTGCCAGCTCAGAGCCTGGAGCCTGTTTCAGAGTCTGTGACTCCCTCTCTCTCTGACCCTCCCCTGCTCACGCTGTCTCTCTCTCTCTCTCTCTCTCCTAGAAATAAATAAAACATTAAAAAAAATTAGAAAAAAAAGTTATATAGGGGTGCCTGGGTGGCTCAGTCGGTTCAGTTCGGCTCAGGTCATGATCTCATGGTTTGTGAGTTCAAGCCCTGCATCGGGCACTGTGCTGACAGCTCAGAGCCTGGAGCCTGCTTCGGATTCTGTGTCTCCTCGCTCTGCCCCTCCACTGCTCCAGCGCAAGTTTGTACTCTCTCTCTCAAAAATAAACATTTATACATTTTTAAAGTTACAATATAACATTTGCCCCACTCCCATTAGATAAGAAGTGATAGAAAAATAAACCGTATCTTTAAATCAGATAGATTTTCTTTTACTTAGTATTAGAAACATAGATAAAGAAATTTAAAAAGATGTTAACATATACTTACATTCCTGATACTAATGACACTTTGAACACGTGCTGAGCAGTGGAAGATGGATTGCCTAAAGCCACATTAAGTGCTCTGTCGATACTGAATGCCATCTGAGAAAGATAGCTTTCTGGCTGCTGTCCATAACCATCGTATGGCACATAGAGGTAAGGAAAGATGCCATGTAGATGAAGACATGTCTTCTGACCTAAAATGTAATACATTATAAAGTTTAGTCTTGAGATGCATTTTAAAATTTTAACATTATAAAGCACAGAATGCAAGTCATTTAAATATTCAACAACACAGCTTATCTAGGATAACAGTTGAAGAAAATTAACCTATAATTAAAGCCAGCTATTTTTTACATTTTACACCTACATTTTACAACAGAACATTTAGAATCATTTTATAAACATAAGCATTCTAGTATGATTTAAATAGTTTTGGTGAAAATGTTTGAATATTTTACTCTCACAATCTAACTAGTTTTATATACTTCACTGAATTGCCCTATAATAATCTGACTTAGCACAGTGTTACGAAGCTTATAAAAAGTCACTGAAAGTTCATTAAATAAATGAGTATGTCTTGGCATAAATGTTTTCAAACAAGAGACTTCCCTGAGACAGACTGCTCTAAACACATGCTGTTCAGAAGATAAAAGCAGTTCCAGTATGTGGAATTTTGCTAACAGGGTGGGGAGGAGAGTCTGGGGGGGCGGGGG
>NW_027532594.1:7122967-7174216 GCF_008692635.1 Crocuta crocuta
GGGGTAAAAATGAAATTTTGCTATTAGAAAACAAAACCAAAGAAGACAAAAACATATCAGTTGTCTGGAATAGACTTATGGATATCTAAACTGCACATTTGGTGGACAGAGGTAGACACAATGAGAGGTGAAATAACAAGCATGTACACTTCCCAGGAAGCCACTGTAGCAGGCAAGGTGCAGAAGGGGTAAATGGTGCTGACTTGCCAACAGAAAATCCAGCACAGCCATGATAAAGAAAGTAATATGAGTAACAACCCACAGAAGAAGTGCCACAGGAACAGTAATGTATCCATTACAAGGTTAAGTAACAATAGCAGCAACAAAAAATAGATGCACCATTACTAATCTCATGAATCTGGCAGGGCTGTATAAAAGTGGCTCCTATCCTCAGAGCACTGTCCCTCATTCCCCTTGGATACATGCCATCTGTCTATTTCAAACAGAGAGAATGGCAGTGATGGAAGTACATTTCCATTTTTCTCATGCTGTCACTCACTATCACGGTCCTGCCCTGCCAACATAAGTCCTGGCTTCTTCCCTACCACTTATCCTACTCTGCTTCACTGGGATTTTTTTTTTTTCTTTGTAGGAAAGTAACTATTTGTTTGCTTACTATTTCCTGTTTGTAATTCAGAATGATTTATATAAAATACTCAGAAAATAGTTTTATATTGTTGATATGTTATATTTCACACTTCCTATAGTGAATAACATCAGCTTATTTTTAAGGTACAGCTGTAACAGAATTAAATAAATCTGGAACAGTTATTACATACAGCATAGCAAAACTAGAAAGAACAATCACACAATGGAATAAAATCTATAGCCTCGCAAGTGCAGTATTCGAATTTCAACTACCAACTTTCACACTTTTGAAGAATTACAAATTATGCTGCTGTTAGACCAGTTTCTATTTTTAGCAGCAGTTATGCTGCTTAATTTAATCCCAAAGGAATGGGAAAAAAACCTTTCAGTTAAAAGCAAATTCACTGACTATTTTTGTTTTATTTCAAACAGGTACTATTTCCTAAATATTGCAGTTTTTTAATTCTTCAAACAGAAAAAAATCAAATTGTAATTATGAATCTTAAAAACATATTTAACTAGTTTACTGATGATCTACTTGAATGCTTTTTAAACATCTCATGAAAAACGTTATAACCATTACCACTCAAGATATAAACCTCAATTTGGTTAAGAGCAAGTGGCATGTGAAGCCATGGGATAAGGGAGGTGGGAGACAGAGAAGTATCCTCTTCTAAGCTGACAAATTTAAGACCAGAGGTTACAGAATTAGTTTAATAGTATATTTTACAAGCAATATTATAAGCTCCTAAGTTATTAATTTTACAGTCTCTATATCTCAATAAAGGAAATTTAGATAAATTTTACAAGAAA
Organism: Crocuta crocuta; assembly: GCF_008692635.1. Taxonomy (NCBI): domain Eukaryota; kingdom Metazoa; phylum Chordata; class Mammalia; order Carnivora; family Hyaenidae; genus Crocuta; species Crocuta crocuta. The sequence continues at coordinate 7,124,369 of NW_027532594.1, forward strand.
TGATTATAAAATCTGACTTATACCAAGTTTCTTTATAGGTAGGATGTTCAACGTTCATAGAATTTTTTTTAATCCCCACTTTTCCATCTCCTGTGAAGTAAGGGCCAGAAGAATTCTCTATTTACAGGCTTTGAAACTTTGGTGTATGATTCAGCAAAGCAGCAGAAATGATTTATTCAGCAGGCACTGAACTAACTGCCTTACATACTTTATTTCTAAAACATACAACAACCTTACAAGTGTCACAAAGATTAATTTTCCCCAAATCACATACCTATTAGGTAACGAATCAAACTTTAAAAGCAGATCAACAAAATCTAAAATCAGTGCTCTTTTCATTTAACCATGCTGGTTCAATTTTTTAAAAAGTTATTGATCATTCCCTTAACTCCCAAGCTCTTATTTTGTAATGTAAACACCTGTTTCCTTATCTGACTCTCCCATTTGAAAATTCTTTGGAGCTGGTGCTGTATTTGAAAGATCATAATATCCTGAAGACCCAGCACCGAGCACATAATATGTGCTTAATAAATATTTATTAAATGAACAAACCCTTAGCAACAGATTTATTGTTTAAGGAAAGGAACGGTATAAAAGCCTTGAGTATCTGAAAAAAACAAATCTATGAAAACAGAGGGACTTTGATACAACTAAGGATTACAGAGTTACAGGGGGCAAGGGTGTGGGATGAGTCCTCAGCTTACTGAACTTTCCTGCCCTGAATAACCCAATGTCCCATGCTACGCTGCAGTCACTACATCAACACAGATGTATCCTCCTCTGGTTCTCCAGAAGCTAGGGATGACTCAGCACCTTACCACTCTTGCTCAAGAACAACCTCCTAAAGAACCACCAGAGCACAAAGAATTCTTGGCATTGAACTGATGGCTCTAATATAGAATGAGTATCATGGAAAAGAAAATGAGGAGAAACAAGATAAAATAAGTTCAAAAAGTTAAGCAAGGAAAAAAATGTGTAAAAATGAAATGTGTGAGTCAATTTTTTTTTGGAAACAGTATGTCTTTTATTATTGTAAAGTTGGTAGTTCTGTAATTGTATTACTTTACCTGGACAAGGTACAGACCACTTCTATAGATTTGCCTCCATCAACTCTACCCCACACAAATGTGTGGGGCCACACACGTAAAGTCTCATGGACATAAACTATTCTGCCCCCAACCCCCATCAGTTAGGATTAGATTCAGCTATGAGAAAACACCCTAAAATCAGTGCCTTCAACATTCAATTAGTGGCTTCATGCTCATAAATTAAGTCCAGAGGTAGGCAGCTGGTACTGGGCACTCAGGTTTTTTCAACATCTAGTTAGTTGCCTAATTAAGAACTTGCAACTTCAGAGATTGGGCACATTCAGGGTGGTATGGCCATAGACAAGAATTTGCAACTTTAATACAGAGGCCTTTTCACTATACTCTGAAGAGCTCCATACACAGGATTCTTTTAAGAATGTTTTTATAAAGTTAGTGAAAGCTATGCTATTTTGAAACCTTGCTAAATGATTTGGGACTCTTAAACTGTTTAAAGTATTAGCTATCTCTAAGTAACATGTGCATCTAAAGAAAGCAAGCGACCAGCATTCTTTATATCTGATTTCTGAATGTCCCCTCTTAGTGTCATGTCAAATTGAATTAAGGCAGCAAACTCAGCAGGAATAAAGACTACCGTTAGGAGAATAAGCATATATATACAGGTTTCAAAAATTTTTAAGAGTTTGAGCTTTGCAATTTGACTGATGTTGCCTAATTCAGAAACTGCAATAAAGATGTTTCAGGAAAGCTCCAGAGAAACTTGTCACAGCATAACTGCTGGCTTTTAGACACCATGGCAAAACTGTGTGGAGTTGGCTATTTTCCAACTCTGTGTAAGTAGGGCTTCTATAACAAAGGTAGGTATCTCTGTAACAGCCAGTACTTGGGTACTGTTAATCTAATCTTTTACAGAACTTAGAAGTACACCAAATATTAAGTCCTCTGTATTTCAACGTATTTTATGTCACTCTCCCACTTTCCTTCTTCTATATTTTAAGTGCCTAGGTTTTGTTTCTTAATTGAACTGATAAAATCTTAAGTTTATCCACAGCAAAATTAACTATATTTTTTGTAGATCCATTTTTGATAAACAGAAAAACTAACATGTACCTTTTCACTAATTCTGAGGTCTGCAATTTTTTTTTCTGTGAAGTGGGAAACAGTAAATATTTTAGACTTTATGGGCCATACTGGGTCTGATATAACTACTTAACTCTGCCACTGTAGCCTGAGAGCAGCCACAGACAGTAGCACACAAGTGAATGTGCATGGCTCTGCTGGAACAGCACAATTTCATTTACAAAAACAGGCAGCGAGAAGGATTTGGTCCATGGTTACTAGTTTGCCAATCTCTGCTCCAACTGATTAGACTTCATCATCCAAAACAGAAAAGTTTATGTTTTCTCTTTTCTTTTTAAAACAAGCTGACTGGTCACCACAATCAAAATCATGCTGGCCTAAGAGTATCCTAGGAGACTGAATAAGAAATGCTTACCTCCCAAATCTCAAACTCAATATATACAAGATTTTAAACAAAACTCTAGAGAGCTATCAAGCAGAAAAACTTGGTTGTGAACAGGAAAAAGGGTATTTATGGAATTTTTCATATTTTCTTCTTGAAGGATCTCTTTTTAAGTTTTATAGCACTGTCATTACCTTAATCTGTTTCCTTCCAAGCAAAGCCTTTCTTTGCTTCTTTCTAAAGTTTCACTACACCTTTCTTTCCCCATTCCCACAAAACCACAACATGAATCAAGCAAAACTTACAGTCACAGAAAGCAAATGTTATATCACCCATTACCATCTAAAAAAAAAAAAGTCTTAAGTACTCTTAGCTCTAGAAATGACATTTTGAGAATTTATTCTTAAAAAATTTAAGAATGTACATGAACATTTAAATGTTAAGATATTGGGGCGCCTGGGTGGCTCAGTCACAGTTGAGCATCTGACTTCAGCTTAGGTCGTGAACTCAAAGTTCATGATCTCACGGATCATGAGTTCAAGCCCTACATCGGGCTCTGTGCTGCCAGTGTAGAACCTGCTTTGGATCCTCTGTCCCCCTCCCTTGCTCACACTTTCTCTCTGATTCTCAAAAATAAATAAGCATTAAAATAAAAAAAATAGATATTAAGATGCTAAGACAGTATTACCAATAGTGAAAAAAAATTGAAGACAATATAAACTTCCAAATTAGGAGATTAATTATGATGTATCTACATCATAGATCTATGGCTCTCATACCAATTCCTGCTTACTGGTTGTTTCTGTAAATACAAATTTATTGGAACACACCACATCTATTTGGTATAATCTATTGCTGCTTTGCTAACAGGCAGAGTTGAAAAGTTGCAACAGAGACCTAGCCTGCAAAGCCTAAAATATATACTATATGGCCCTTACCGAAGTATGCCAACTTCAGCAACAGATAGTGTTGTAGTATATTTCCAGGCATGAAGAGATGTTTATGATATATTTATTTCAGGTGATATTCAGGTTTATTTCAATTATAAAAATATATATAACACATTAAACAAGATAAAGATTTTATTATTTTCTTTTTGCTTATTTTCCAAATATACAGTTTGTGTAACAAAAAGGCAGGAAGAAGTCATCTACTTCTAAATGACCCAGAAATTAAAAAAACAAAAAAACAAAAAATCTAAGTATAATCAATAACCATACAAAAGGCATATGTATATTACTTCCTGATACAGTTTCTCTTCATTTTCTCCTTTCATTTGTAAATAATGCTTTGGAGTTTCACATTATTCATGCCATTTTATTTCTTCAACTAAAGTATATATATTATTTAGAACCATTGGCTTTAAGTTACCAATCCCATATTACTAACAGAATTATATCCTTCAAACACCAGATGTTTCAAAGGTCTATTTTTTATACATTTGTCTAGTATATCTTTGTATTTCCAGTGCTAAACATGATTGGTTTCCTCATTTTTTTTTAAGTTTATTTCCTTTGAGACTGTGTGCATATGCACACAAGAGAGGGAGAGGCAGAGAGAGAGGGAGAGAGAGAATACAAAGCAGGTTCTGCACTGTCAGTGCAGAGCCTGACACGGCTCAATCTCACGAACCATGAGATCATGACCTGAGCCTAAATCAAGACTTGTACACAACTGACTGAGCCATCCAAGTGCCACTTGTTTCTTCATAAATTCTCTGTGTAGGCATAAATTCTCTGTTCTTTAAATACTTTGTGAAAGCCCAATGTTAGGTGCTAGACCATAGGCTGCTCATAATCACAGTCCCTGAACTCATGAACTTTTTACATTTTACTCAGAGATAAAGATGAGTAAATAGGCAATTATAGCATGTCAATTCTATATCCAAAAGTATCTAACTCAGATTTGTGAGAATATAGAAAGGCTTCTCAGAGGAAGCAACAGAAGAGCAAAGTGAGGAGTGTTGCAGTATAGACAAAAACCTGAAAGCAAATGAGAACAGACATGGCCTGGAAAAATGTAGTTAGGAAGAAGCATAAAATTCAATGGAGAGAAAGGCAAAATGTGTATGTGTGTGTATGCGGGCATGTGTAGATTCTGTGACCTGTGTGGATTTCCATTTTTTAAAGTTCCCTTTAAACTTTGTGGACACATTGTGGAAACGCTAGGGACAGAACTTTAATAGGAAAATTGGTTTCTGGGGCTGTTGAAGTAAATTCAGGAGAGAGAAGTCAGTAGAGATGGAGAAAACCTCAAGAAGGATTTAGAGCACAAAATTTAGAGGTAACTAACTGAAATTTGGGAGTAAGGCAAAAGAAAAAGAATCAAGATAAGGCAAATTTTTGGTTTAGCCAACTGGACAGATGTGACTGTTTTTCAAAGAAAACTAAGAAGGAAGAGTAGGCTGATTTCTATTTTGAATTTGTGGAATTTTACATGTTCACAGAATTTCCAAATGGAGATTTACATTAAGCATAATTAGGTACACAGATAAAGAGCTTAAGAGGGAGATGTGGGAGATGTCTTCTAGAGAAGGCAGATTTGGAAGTCTAAATAATGGATGGGTAAAAACTGCTCAAGAGAATACAAAGACAAGAGAAGGAGCATAGATCAGAAATTTGAGGAATACTAATATTTAAGGGAGGAATAAAGGATTTCAATTTATATGGGATATGAGAGAATGAGCCCCTGAGAGGGCTGCCAGGCAAGTATATTAGTAATGGAATCAGAGGGCAACATTAGAAATGCATAAGAGAAACATAAGCAATGATTGGCTGGATCAGAGACTTGAAGCAGGATGCAGATAAAAGTATATAGAAATGGCAAGAGATATTTCCAGAATGGCAGAGGAAGAACCTTTCAAATCCACTCCTCTCCATAAAAGCAACAGGAACACTGGCAAATTCTGTCAAAATTAACTTTTTTCAGCCCTTTGGAAATTAACTAAAAGGCTTGCAACAGTCCAAGGAGTGTTTATTCAAGAAAGCCAGTTTATTCAAGAAATCTTAGCAAGAACAGCAAACTTTGTGGTACTCTCACTTGCCCTAATCCAATCCCCTCCGCTCCCCAGCTCCAGAGCAGCCTTGAAAATCAAAGTCTTGCAACTACAGTAGAATAGAGAACAGAATAGATTGGTAGTTTCCCAAAAGGCTGATCACCAGAAAATTGTCACCATTTGACCTGCCTGGCAGCTCACTGAAAAGCTCCATTCTCAGGACTTGTCTTTATTTGATCAGACTCAGAACTCACTTCATGTGTACAGACAGTTCCATATGCAACATATTTGTGGAAAACAATCAGTAGCAATTGTTTAACATTACAGTTGTCTGAGGGAGTTTTACCAGTTGCAGCTAACAAGAGGCTAAACAAAAACTTAGAAGGAAAACTGAGGACTGACATAGTCCTGGGAATTCATAAGGCTATGCATGGATGTGTGGAGCTATGCTCAGGAAGAGCTGAGAAGGCGCTAATCTCTCAAGAGTGACTGACCTTGAGGCTTTGCACCAACACACATGCATATAGAGCTCTTCAATACTTGATCTTAGCCAAAAGGACGAGAAGTGATAGAGAGCTCTTCAACAAAAGCTGGAAGGAGATCTATTAGCTCAAGACATTTAAAGGAATTTCTGAACAATAAGTTAGCTAAACAGGGATTTCAAAAAGAACATAGACCGTATAGAATTAACTCAGGAAAGTCACTAAAGAAACAACATCATCAGCAGAACAAAAACAAATCATGAGTTAGGGAGAAATATGACTTCCTCAACTGTCATATTGCTCAAAACGTCTAGTTCCAACATAAGACATACAAAGAAAAAGAGAATGGCCCACACACATGGGGAAAAGGAAGTCAATAGAAACTGTCCCTGAAGAAGCCCAGATCTTACTAGACAAAGACTTTAAACCAGCTATTAAAAATATTTCAAAGAACAAAAGGAGATCATGTCTAAAGAATTAAAGGAAAGTTTGAGAATGTCTTACATAATAGAAAATATAAATATACAGAAAGAAATTATAAATGAGAATCAGAAATTTTGATGTTGAAAAGTACAATAATTCTATTGTACTAAAATTGTACTAAAGACAGTCAAGAACATATTTGAACTGGCAGAAGTATTCATGAACTTGAAGACAGGTTAGCTAATTTGAGGAACAAAAAAGAAAAAGAATGACAAAATATTAACAGAGCCTTAGAGATCTATGGAATTCCATCAAGGATACCAATATATACATAATATAAGCTTCAGCAGCAGAAGAGAGAAAAGGATGGAAAGAATGTTTGAATTTTTTTACAATGTTTTATTTATTTCTGAGAGAGAGAGAGAGAGAGAGAGAGAGAGAACGTGAGCAGGGGAGGGTCAGAGAGAGAAGGAGACACAGAATCGGGAGCAGGCTCCAGGCTCTGAGCTAGCTGTCAGCACAGAGCCTGATGTGGGGCTCGAACCCATGAGCTGTGAGATCATGACCTGAGCTGAAGTCGGATGCTCAACAGACTGAGTCACCCAGGCACCCCTGGAAAGAATATTTGAAAAAAGAATGGCAAAAAATCCCCAAATTTGATGGAAAATATTAATCTGCATATCTAAGAAGCTTAGTAAATTGCAAGCAGAAGAAATTCAGAGATCCATGCCAAGATGCATCATAACCAAACTGCTAAAAGACAAAGAGAAAATCTTGAAAGTGGCAAAAGAGGGGCACCTGGGTGGCTCAGTCAGTTAAGTATCAGGCTTTGGTTCAGGCCATGGTCTCATGTTTGTGAGTTCAAGCCCCGCATCTGCACTGTTAGTGCAGAGCCCGTTTGGAATTCTCTCTCTGTCCCTCCATCTCTCAAACAAAAGTAAAGTAGCAAAAGAAAAGCATTTTATCATGTACAAAATTTCCTCATTAAGATCAAGAACTTCTCATTAGTACCTACGGAGGCCAGTGGCATAAGAGTCAAAGTGATGAAAGAAAAAGACTACTAACCAAAAATTCTGTAACTAGCAAAACTACCGTGTAAAAACAAAGGAGACCTGGGTAAGGTGGGAAGGAAAAAGAAATCAAGACATTCCCAACTAAATGAAAATTGAGAGAACTTGTCACTAGAGGACCTGACCTGCAAAAAATATTAAAGGGAATTTCATTTCAGGCTAAAATGCAAAGACAATAGGCAGTAACTTAAATCCACACTAAGCAATAAAGAGTACCAGTAAAGGTAACTACATAGGTAAACAAAAAAGATAATAAACACTTATTTTTATAATTCTTTCCTTCTATGTCACTTAAGACACGTGCCTAAAATAATAATTGTAAATTTGTGTTGAGAGGTTTATAATATGTAATGATGTAATCTGCATGAATGATGTTATAATGGAGCAAAATTTTCATATACTACAGGATACTGAAACAAACAAAATTTTAAAAAAATAAAAATAAAGACACAGTTCAGGGGTCTGGGTGACTCAGCAGGTTAAGCGTCCAACTCTTGACTTCGGCTCAGGTAATGATCTCATGGTTTGCAGGATTGAGCCCCGTGCTGGACTCTCTACTGACAGCACTGAGACTGCTTGAGATTCTCTTTTCTCCCTCTCTGCCCCTTCCTTCTCAAAATAAATAAACTTAAACAAAAATACAGTTCAGTTTTCATAAAACATGGCCCTGACTGGGGGTCAACTATTTCAACTAGAGCTCAACTGAAAAAAAGTGATCAGTGTCTAGTCTCTCTATATATTTTAAGTTTATTTATTTTGAGAGAGGCAGAGACAGTGTGAGCAGTGTAGAACCTGATGTGGGGCTCCGTCTCACAATCCATGAGATCATGACCTGAGCTGAAATCAAGAGTCAGATGCATAGCCGAATGAGCCACCCAGGTGCCCCTATGTCTATGTACAAGGAAATTTTGCCTAAAAAAGGCTTTAATCTCATACCTTTGCTTCAAAACTTAATTCCCATGTACAACGCAACTTCACGGTCTTCATTTCCCTACCTACAGCATGAGTTCCTTGAAAACATGCACCATGTCTTCTTATTCTTCCTACTCTCAGTGCCTAGCAGAGAGCCTAGAATACAGTGGGTATTTGATACATGTTGGATAAGCATGTGTGGCTTAATAAAATATATATATATTTGGTCTTTGTGCCCAATTCTTGGCACAAAAATTCTCCTAAAACCCTTGGTATTTCCTGAGTGACAGGATATCTTTGGTTATTAATATGGACCCCTTTCTATTACAATGGAATTTATACTAATGAGGTGACTCTTGACGGGCTATTTAGATAGCTTCAGAACAGGGACTGGTTGCCAGAGGAATCAACCATATCATTACAGGATTGGTATTTTCAACCCCATTTCCCACACACCACCTCACCTCCAGGGAGGGAAGGACTTAAGATTTAGTTCAATCATAAACAGCCAGTGATTCGATCAATCATGCTCGTGTAATGAAACTTCAACAGAAACTCTTGAACAATGAAGTTTGGGAAAGCTTCATGGTTGGTGCTCAGGACCCTTCTTAACTTTGCCCTATGTATGTCTTCATCTGACTATTCATTTGTATACTTTATAATAAACTGTGCAAACACAGGGTTTTCCTGAGTTCTAGAAGTTACTCTAGCAATTTATTGAACCTAGGGGTTGAGAGAACCCCCAAATTTGTAATTGGCCAGGCAGAAGTACAGGTAGCCTGGGTATCGAATTGTGGCTGGCATCTGAAGTGGGGGCAATCTTGTGGAATTGATCCCTTATCCTGTGGAGTCTACACTAATTTCGAGTAGTGTTATAACTGAACTGAATTACAGAACACCCACAGGTGATGTTAGAGAACTGACAGTTTGTTGTTGGAAAATCAACATAACAGGATGTCTTTCCACTTAGTCCAGTAGAAAAATTGGACCACTTTTATTTTTTCTCCTCACAATTTCTTTTCAAAACCTAACAAAGATATTTATAATGTTCTCCTACCTTCCCTTATTTGCAAGGGGACCAGAAGGGATTGAATTAGGGATCAACCTTCCATAATAAACAATAAACTAACCAACAGTAAAATATAACAAACATTTTTATGATTAACGTGTCAAGAATGTGATGAAATGACATGTCCAAAATTCATATGTACTTTAGTTTGCAATTATTATTATAGAAAGGAAACTAGTAATTTCTTTGTCCTTCACAGTGACTGGGCACCTCAGTTTGGGTACTACTTAAAGGCTCACACAATATGGTATACCATCACATACTTCTAAAAAGTATAGCTTTAAAAAACTACACTGTAACAGTGCTTTCAAACCAGAATCTCACCAAGAAAATGTTTACTTTTCAGACTAAATGTCATAAAAATAACTAGTATCTATTAATTTTTGCAAAAAATAAAATTCTGGCTTATAAAACAAATATTGTTTTGGGGCTCCTGGCTGGCCCATTCAGTAATATGACTCTTAATCTCAGGGCGTGAGATCAAGCCCCACACTGGGCGTGGAACCTACTTAAAAACAAAAACCAAAAAACATAAAAGCAAATACTGTTTTAATTTCAGAGGTTTTACAGCCAGTATGGTCACACATATTAATCTTTGTGGTATTTCACTGAAAGGTAAGTAATTCAAGGTGTTAAAGTAAAATTAATAATCTGATTAATATTTGAAAATTTACCTCTGGTGATTTAAAACAGTATTAATAGGGGTGTCTGGGTGGCTCAGTTACTTGAGCTCAGGTCATAATCTCATGGTTTGTGAGTTCAAGCCCTCCATTGGGGGGCTCAGCATGGACCCTGCTTCGGATCCTCTGTCCCCACCTCTCTCTGCCCCTTTCTAGTTTGTGCTCTCTCAGAAATAAACAAACATTTGAAATAAATAAGTAAATAAAAATAAAACACTATTAATAGCTAATCAAGATGAAATTACTGCTATCCAGTCAAATCTGTATATAAATGCCTGAATTTTCTTTCAAAGACATATAAATAAAATATTACAGGCAATTTAAATTATGCAAATCTATTAAACTGCACAACCACATTATGGTAGCTGAACACTGGAGAACCTTTAAACTTTACCTATCTACATGAAAGTAAAAGGACAATACACTGAATGAGAGATATGAAAATCTTGTTTGATAAGGCTTACAACTCAGTAATAAAGAGACAACCCAATTTTAAAATGGACAGGACAAAGGATTCGAATAGACATTTCTCCAGGAAGATATAAAAATGGCCCATAAGTACAGGAAAAGATGCTCAACGTCAGTAGTCATCAATGAAATGCAAATCAAAACCACAGTGAAATACACTTCACAACCACTAGATAGCTATAATCAAAAAGTCAGACAATAACAAGTATTGTAGAGAAACTAGAAACCTCATCTACTAGTGGTGAGAATGTTAAATGGTATAGCTGCCTTGGAAAATAGGCTAGTAGGTCCTCAAAAGATTAAACAAAGTTATCATATGACCAGCAATTCTATTCCTACATATATATAGCCCAAGATAAATGAAAATATACACCCACACAAAAAAATGGTACATGAAGGCTCATTATAGTAGTTTTCATAATAGCTAAAAGGTGGTAATAACCCAAATGTCCATCAACTGATGAATGGATAAATATAATACGGAACATCTATACAATAGCGTTATTGTTATTCAGCCATATTAATGGAATGAAGTACTAACAGATGGTATAACATAGATGAATAGGGAAATTTATAAACTACATCTGAATAAAGCTCTTACATAATTTTTTAACCTATCCATACTCATGGGTTTTTTTTTTTTGAGGTCTCTAATAAGAAGACCTAATTTTGAATATACGATTAGAGTCAATGCATACATTAAAATGAATTATTGGATTTGCATCATAGAAATTATGAATATACTGAGAGATGAAACTTAGCCACTAAACAACTTATATATCTTTATTTCCATTTAATGATGTATTAAGTATACTATTTTAAACCTTCAATCACATTAAGATATGTTGTCAAATTACAGAGAGATGCTGTACTTAAAGTGATCATTACCAAAAACAGATAAAAAATTAAAGATTAAGAACTGTCAATGTAAGAAAGTTTTTCAAACAGTAAAACTTTCAGGCTTTACTTAATAACAATAAAACTAAACTACCAAACATACTTAATATTTGTTCTGTCTAAAGGCAGAAGCAGCATAGCCTCTTCCCACCCCTTAAACATCNTTACCTAACAGTACCAGACTGATATGGCCAATTAGTTCTACTAAACATAAAACTGGTTACATGGGGGCCTGAATAAGGCAGTTATATCATGAAAATTAGAATTCCAAAATGTTAGACAAGAACATTGCTGAATTTATCAAACACAATGAAAACGCGAAGTCAATGGAACACCATCTTTAAGTATTAAAAGAAAAACTATTTTTTAAATGGTTGCTTTAGAGTTTATAGTATACATTTAATCTACATCCATGGTCAAATAACATTATACTGCTGTTTCATGGGTAGTTGCTTTAAAACACTATTCCAAATTCCTCTCTCCTGTCCCTTCTAACATTGCTATCTAATTTCACTTATCTATACGCTATAATTACCCAATACACTGTTCCTATTATTTTGAAGTTATCTATTACACCAATTAAGAATAAGAAAACCAAAGGGTTTATTTTACCTTCGTTTATTCCCTCTCTAACTTTCCTTTTCTCTGGAGAATTTAACATTTCTTGCAAGGCAAGTTAACAGTTCTTGTTCACAAGTGTTCTTCAATTTTTGTCTGAGAAACTTTTTGGTTTCCCTTCACTTTTGAAAGATCATTTCAATGTATACAGAATTCTACATTGATTTTTTTCTTTCACCACTACGTATTTCACTTTTCTCTCTTCTTGCTTGTATGGTTTGTGAAGAGAAGTCCAATGTAATTCCTAACCTTCTTCCTGTATAGGTAAGGTGTTTCTTCCCCCCTCTGGATTCCTTCAAGATTTTTTCCCGGTCTTAGGTTTTCTGCAGTTTGTATATGATACGTCTAGGTGTAGATTTGGTAGTAGATATATTTGGTGTCCTCTGAGCTTCCTGGATTGGTGGTTTGGAGTCAGTCATTAATCCTAGAAAATTCTCAGCCATTATTACTTCAAATATTTCTTTTGCTCCTTCCTCTCTCTTTCTGATGAGCCAGCCTATCAAAGGCATTCTTCACTTGTTACAGTGCTTTTGATTTCTAGTATTTTCTTTTGATTCTTAGAATTTGAATCCCAATGCTTACATTACCCATCTGTTCTTACATATTATACACTTTTGCCATTAGATCCCTTGGCATATTGGTCACAGTTATTTTAAATTCTTCTGACAATTCCAAAATCTCTGCTATGTATCACTAGGAATTAGGTTGAATTTACAGTATAAAATTTCCTCAAATGTCCTTGTGGGTTTTTTTTAAAAGTTTATTTATTTTGAGAGAAAGAGCACACAAGCAGGGGAGGGACAGAGAGAGAGGGAGAGGGATAATCCCAAGCAGGCTCTGCACTGTCAGCACAGAGCCCAGTGTGGGGCCTGAACTCATGAACCATCAGATCATGACCTGAGCTGAAATCAAGAGTTAGATGCTTAATTGAATAAGTCACTCAGGGGTCCCTAATGTCCTTATCTCTTCTTGTTGTCTTTGGGTTTCCCTAGAAACTCCCTAAAGTGCAATCTTCATAGTTCTTTCATCTATAATCCTTTATTATTACACAGGAGCCCTGTTGATGTGGTGGTAAAATGTAGAGGGAAAGGAAGTATTCCATAATCCTATAATGAGATCAGAGTCTTTTAGTGGGTCTGTATCCCTGGCTGTGGCTTTTCAAAGTACCTCTCCATCTTTTTTTCCCCTCTTAGATGAGACAGCAAGATTAGAAAGGAAGTTCGTTTCCCCAAGTTTGGTTAGGCTCTAGTAGTTTCCCTTTTGGGCAGGGAGAGAACAGAATGCTGCGAGCATATTTCAACATGGTTACTATTCATCTCCTGCTGGAGGCATGAGGAAATACCCGCCCCCCAATCTTAACTGTGAGAATCTGGTGGAGCTTGTGGAGGAAAAACTTAACAAAAGTTTGGGAGCCCTCTGAACACTGGACCCCCAGGAGTTTTTAACTATCAAGCTAATCCACACTCAGCTTCTGGCTGGTCATCAGTCACAGTTTTCCTACTACTTCCTAGTTTCATTAGCTTATGCTCCCAGCAAGCTGTGATTCTTTGTATTCACCTGTCTCTCCAGTTAGGGGGGCATTAGTTTACTCTGTGACCTCAGTTCTCTGACGTATCTAAGAAGAATTGTTGCCTTTTAAGTTTGTTCAACTTTGTTCCTATTTTAAGGACAAGAGTGGTGACTTCTAATTTCTTTCATGTCTGAGTGGAAACCAGAATTTTTATGTCCTTGTGATGTATTCCCATCATTCCTTGTACACTTTTTAATTTTCTGGAACAATAAGATGTTCATCTTGTAGTTTTCTCAAGGGAGTCTTGGTTACTTTTAGCAGAGAATACTGTTTAGAAATGGATGCAAAGTGTGCTCATTGCTTATGGGAGTATCATTACTTCTAGAGTCTCTAAGCACGCACTGAGAAGTTTATATATTTATATACATATACACACCCTATGTTTATTTCTCTATCCACCCAATCTTCTCTGGATACGGTAAAAACTGACTTCATACTCATACCTCCAATTCCAACCCAACACTCCGGAGACATTCTAGTTATCCTTATATCCATGCTTTTCTCTTGTCCAACAGAGAGAAACCTGGCTCTCATTTTCCTAATATATTTACTCATTTGCACAATCCTAAAAAAACATAAAACGTAGTTTCAGAACTACTATCCACTACCACTAAGAAAAGCACATATACTGACTAAAATTCAGTATTTGTGTAGTGCTTATTTTGGCAGCACCTATACTAAAATTGGAATGATAAGGAGAAAATTAGCATGGCCCCCATGCAAGGATGATTGGCAATAATTGTTTACTCTTCCTATGGAGGGGGGAGGAGTGGTAAATTTTCCAGATAATGAAACACACAAATACTAACTACACCTTATTAATTTTGACAAATGTGTGTATCTTTATTAAGTTATGGAACATTTTCCATTTTCACCACCCCAAAAATTCCCTTGTACTGCTTTTCAGTCAATCCTCACCTCCAGTGAGGCAATCAGTGTTCTGATTGTCCACAATCATTTTGTCTAGCACTTCATAAAAAATGGAATCACACTGTATAATATTCTTTTGTGCCTGAATCCTTTTGCAGTACTGTGATGTTAATATTCATCCAGGATGTCACATGTATCAATAATTCGTTCCTTTTTGTTGTTCCATAGTAACTTTGTATATGGATATATCAGTTTGTTCACCCATTTTATATATAAGAGATTCAAAGTACCTAAGTCACACAGTTAATTGGATGAGAAGAATTCCAAGGACTTCAGAACTATAATAAGTACTTTAAACTCTTGATCCTTAGTGTGGTGTTTTTACTTTACCAAAGCACCACTTCAAACAAATTTTTAAAATAACAAAAACTCCAGAGATATATTTTTTATCATATAAATTTAGTGACCTACAAGGAACTGCCTACATATAATCACATTACAGATGTAATATTTAAAAGAATCACCACTGTGATATTTTCAATAAATTCTTAGTAGGAAATGAAAAATATCCTAAATTAAAAGGTCATTGAATCAAATATTTTTAAATCTTCAAGAATATCTGTATAGTTAACAACACTGACATTTCTTCCATAATCAATCCATACTCCTTCCTAATCCTTACTTCTGCCAATGCTGATTTCAAATTTACCTGGCATTTCTCAAATATCTCTTAAACATTTACCTTATTTTTAGTCTTAAATGAAAGTAATTTGTATATTCATTAATGTCTTCAGTTTAAACTTATTAACTACCAAAAAGAATACTCTCTTAACTCTAACATTTCTAAGCAATTTTTAGCCTTCTGAGTCTCTCAAGTCTGTCAAATCACCCATTTTTAATTCCCTACTTAGAAAACCTATCAAATCTGTCTCTCCTTAAAACATAATAAAAGACAGTTCTTCAACCCACAATGTTTAAGTTCCTTCTCAAACTACAATTAACTTAGTAACTCCGATCTAAGGATGATAATTTTTCTGTAGTATGAAATGCTCCTACTTTCCCCTAATCAAAGTTTATGGTAGCGCCATTCAACATGACCGTAAGTCACTGCCACAGACTGAAGGGTCAAGAGAACACCAAGAAGGAGACTGCTATTAGGTTGGGATGTCCCACCACCTCCTGTTGCCCCAAACATACATACCCTACATCTTGGCCCAGTCTCAATGAACTTCCTTAACATGAGGTAATGGAGAATTTGAGGTCTCCTCCTCAAAATATATGAATGAATCTATGGATCTATTATATTTGATGTAAGCCCACTGCATAACAGTTCCCCTCTAATAGGTTTCTAGAGCTCTCAGGTATTCCAAAACAACATCCATCTCATAAGAACATGGTGAACTATAAAGTGCACCTTAAAGTACTGAGCACCTGAAGATGCTATTTTAATTTGAAATGCTTCCACAAATTAGGGGTTATTATCCTAATTATCCTAACATGAGAACAGATTAACTTTACACCTAATCTACCTTATATATGATAACCCATGATCTTAGTCTATAACACAAATAAGGTAAATGAGATTAATGGATTTATCTTATTTCATTTATAAGCCACAATCCTTAGCTCATAATTTATATGAAATAAAATGTCAATTACTATTTTCAGTGAAGAAAATGAAAAGTTTAAGATGTAATCAGAGCACTGAATAGAACTCTAAAACAAAACTTCCCAATATCAGTCATTACCATCAAGGGCAAATGATGGTTTCATTATTAACAGCTATGACAAAGACAGCTGTCTAGAATTTGGCTTCACCTTTTGGTTTTAGCTTCTGAAAATTCCTGTGAACTTCTACTTTCATTAAAATTTTTGATATAGCCAAGATAACACGTCTAAAGAGCTAGACTCCACATCTAATGAAATTAGACTTCTTTGAAAGAAAAAAAAAAAGTCAGGCCTGTAAGGTTACCTGCTCATGTTTCCTTTTTGCTCTTAGAAAAACTTTACAAAGTAGGTTAATGTTTAAGGCATACTTTCCTCAACTGGCAGAGAATGTAATAATTTACATCCTACTTCTTCCCTATAAATATAGTGGCCAAAATAAGGGAGATTTATGGAAGGCAATGATTAATCCAGAGAACAACTTGAGTAGTCAGGCAACTGATCATATCATCTTCAAGAATTTTAACTGAAGATAATAAGATGGAAACGAGAAAAGAACATAAGTTCTTGGAACACAGCAAACTGCCTTGAAAGGGAAGGAAAAATAGAAACTTTTGACCCCAGTTAAAGCATCAATGAGAATATACTTCTATCTGAAGGTTAAAAAAAAAAAAAAGTGTTAAGAATGCAGGTANAACTTTATAAAAAAAAGAATGCAGGTAAAATAAAGAAAAGACAATTAAAGGTAGTAAATTTAGAAACCGGGTTATTACAGTTACGCTTACAAAGAAAGTATCGTTTAAAAATACTTTCTTGCCTATTGTTCTAAGGAAATTAGGAGAATAAACTATCAACCATACATTTTTACTGAACACCTAGTACATAAATGGTTTTGTATAAGTAATGTGGATTTTTAAAATGAATTAAATATAGTCTCTCACCCAATCCCTAACTGGGGATAGGCATTGGGGCACAAAGACACATATAAAACAGAACAGAAGTGGGACACAAAATGCCCAGGGAGCCTAGGGAAGAGAGAAATTATTTAGAATGGGAGTGTGGCAAAAAAAAGATTTCACAAAAGTGCTATTTGCACTGGACTTTAGATGGGCAGGAATTTAATAGGCAAAGACAGAAAAAGGTAAATCAAGAAAAAATAGAAGGAATAATATAAGAAAGCATGGGAGTTAGGAAAAAGTGGAGGATATAGTCAGGAAAATCCAAGTATCTAAGTGGGGCTAGAATACAGGGTTCATGGTAAAGAGAAAAATGAGAAAAGAAAGCCTAGAGGGGCGCCTGGGTGGCTCAGTCAGTTAAGTGTCCAACTCTCAGTTTCACCTCAGGTCATGATCTCACAGTTTGTGAGTTCAAGCCGAACACCTCTACTTCTGCACTGACAGTGTAGAGCCCGCTTGGGATTCTCTCTCTCCCTCTCTCTCTGCCCCTCCCCTGCTCACACAGTCTCTGTCTCTTTCAAAATAAATAAATAAACTTAAAAAAAAAAGAAAAGCCAGGAAAGGTGGATTGAAAGAGACTGAGGAAGTCCCTAAACATTACACAAAAAATTCATTTTTAGCAGTGGGGATTCAAATTATTTTGAGCCTTAGAGGCACACATAATCTAGGTTCTTACTATCAGATGAGCCGGTGTTTGAATTATATTTCACTTTTACAACTGTTACCTTGCAGCCATCAATCACCAACTCTCCTGCAAGATTTAGAATAAATGCAGAAATGAGTTAAACACTAAATTTTAAAGCATATCCAGCTGTTCAATGGTCAACATTATTATAGATAAGTAGGGTGACCATATAATTTGTCATCTAAACTAGGATCTTTCAGAATAAAGGGAGGGCACTATTAATAACTATGCTAGTATAAATTAGGAACATCCCAAGCAAACGGGGGTGGATGGTTAACCTCGTTATCAAAACTCCCAAAATCAAAGGGACTCTTTACTTTTTCTGTCTTAGATTCTCTTCAACAGGAAACTCCTACTATTGAGCAGGAGGAGAATCTAGTATATGATACTGAGATTACTGGCTATGGCATTTTAAAGAGATAAGCACACATTAAAAATTAAGAACAGATCTATTCTTTTTATAGTAACAGAGACTTGAAGGGTGAATAACTTCATGCAAATCTGTCAAAGACTTCTTTACCTTAACGAACAACAATCATGAAGACAGAGGAACAACATTCTGATTACTAACCTCACAAGCACATTTAGACTCAGATGGTATTCCTGGAATTTGTGTTTAATTTCTTATTTGAAAACAAATTAATTTTCAACTATAACAACCATCTCAAAGCATATTACTTTTTGTTTTAATACACTACAAGAGAAAAAATGTTTTTACTGCTAAAATTACAGAAAACACTTGATGGTTTGCAAAAGACTGTTATGTGGGTAGTTTCAACACTTGGCCTTTAACCTCTTGCCAAATACCACATCACATGTGTTCTGAATCACCAGTAAACCCAGATGCCCTTATAGGCAATATTTCAAATCCATCCAGAAATTAAGAGACAAAACAACATGGTCTTCATGAATGAAGAACATCTAAAAGAAAGAGTGTGTGGGGGGGGGGGGGGGGGNAAAAACAAAGGGAAAGAGAAAGAAAGAGAAAGGAAGAATCAAGTGAACCAAGAATTTCTAATATCAGGACATTAGGACAATATTTAACTTCTTTCTTTTTCTTTTAATGTTTATTAATAAAATTTTTAAAAATGTTTATTTTTGAGAGACAGCATGAGAGGAGAGGGGCAGAGAAAGAGGGAGACACAGAATATGAAGCAGACTACAGGTTTTGAGCTGTCAGCACAGACAGCCCGATGTGGGGCTCAAACTCATGAATGGTGAGATCATGACATGAGCCAAAGTAGGATGTCCAACTGACTGAGCCAACCAGGTGCCTCTTACGTATTTTTTGAGAGACAGAGCATGAGTGGAGAAGGGGCAGAGAGAGAAAGAGAGAGAGGCAGAGAGAGAGAGGGAGACATGGAATCTGAAGCAGGCTCTGCACAGAGCCTGACGCAGGGCCTGAACTCATGAACCATGAGATCATGACCTGAGCCAAAGTTGGAAACTTAACTAACTGAGCCACCCAGGTGCCCCTAATTTAACTTCTCTCTAAATATTCATTCTGATCAAAGTCTAAGACCTGATAAAGAAGGTCTTGGCACTACAAAAATAAGTCAAACTTTTGATATTAAAAAATATTTTTATTCACCTATTCCAGGGGTTGGCCAACTTTTTCCCTAACAGGACAAATAGTAAATTTTTTAGCCTTTGTGGGCCACAGAGTCTCTTGCAACTATCCACCTCTCTATTTCTATTTTATGTTTTTTGGAGAGAGAGAGAGACAAAGTATTATACACTTAGTATGGATCCCAATGCAGGCAGGGTTTGATCTAGTAATCCTGGGATGATGACCTGAATCAGAATCAACAGTTGGATGCTCAACCGAGCCACCCAAGCATCCCTATCCATATCCTTCTGAAGCACAACAGTACCTACAGATATGAAAATGAATGGAAAGGGCTGTGATCCAGTAAAACTTTACTTACAATAACAAGTGGTGGGGCTGGACTTGGTTCTCAGGTCTATATAAGAGTATAAGCTCTTTTCTAGAATATAAGCTCCTTTTTATCACTTTGGTCTTGGAAAGTGCCTGGTATATAATATATGCTCTGAAAATGTTTATAGATGAATCATATTATTTAATAATCAAAAAACAAGCAAAATGTCTGAGCTACCTTGGTACAAACATTGCGCTTATTGAGTATAGAGTTTATAGGTTGCTATTTCTCACACAAAATATTTGTAATTTTTTCATTAAAAAACTTTAATTGTAATATTAATCATGGTCATGTCACTATTGAACTCTGCTTACCCAAGATTAATACTAATTTTCTGGCTCTTTGAGGCCATTTAAATAAATAGGTAATCTGATTACACAGTATAAGGACTGGAGCTGAAAGGTCATGTTGAGTTAAAGCCAATATTAATACCATGGCAAGTGAGAGTCAAAAGCAGGTGGAAAGAACCCTGCAGAGAAGACGTGTGTGCAGAGAACGGAAGAAAAGACAGGACTATCTGTACCATGCAGTGAAGATCTGAGAAATTTCTCTGCATTGTAATAATAAATCTCCTTTTTATTAGAGCTTCTTTGAAAGGGCTTCTATTCTTTGCAGTTAAATGATTCCTGACTAGAAAATGGATTATGAAACATTCTGGAGAGGAGTTAATATTTGAGATGAATTTAAAAAAATGAATAGAGATTCTAGTCTACATGGAATAATAGGGAACAGACTTACGATCCTGCCTGAAACAACAGTAACAAAAACAGAAGAAATATATGAAACAACAGTTTTCAAACATTGGACAATGGCTGGTATAGGAGAGTAATCCCTGACAGAAGGAAAACAAAGTGAGCCCCCTGGGAGTAGAAGGAGAAGGAAGCTAGTGGACCTCAACAATCTCCCTGAGCTGAGGAAGTATGAGCCCAAGCTTGCTGGAATCTGCCGAGTACTAGAGAGGAGAGAGTTGCAGAGAGACAGCAGAGTAGATCTGCAGAGGCCCCATCAACACTGAGTAGCATAGTATCAGCACATGCTTAGGTAGGAATCTACCCAAAGCTAGGAAAAGAACTAAAAACAATTGTTGCAGAGGGAAAAATCCCAGGAGTCAGACAATGGCAAGAATAATTTGTTTCATTAAGAAAGGAAAAAAATCTCCTACTGCACAGGACATCAGGCAGAACAATCATGAGGTCTCAGTAATGGAACAAAATTAGTCCTAGATAATTGCTGCGGTTCCACCTGAATAAGCATAAAAATAGCACTAAAAGTGTCAAACTATTTCCAAATAACAATGTCCCAGAATAAAATTCAAGAATACTTCTAGGAGTTGGGTGCCAGGGTGGCTCAGTCAGGTAAGTGACTGACTTTACTCAGGACACCATCTCACGGTTCATGAGTTTGAGCCCCCTGTCGGGCTCTGTGCTGACAGCTCAGAGCCTGGAGCCTGCCTCAATTCTGTGTCTCCCACTCTCTGCCCCTTCCTCACTCGCACTCTGTCTCTCTCTCAAAAATAAATGAACATTTAAAAAAACAACAACACTACTTCTAGGAATGGCTCAGTCAGTTAAGCTTCCAACTCTTGATTTCAAACCAATCTCATGGTTTTGAGATCAAGCCCCACATCAGGGTCTTTGTGGGCATGAGCCTGCTCAAGATTCTCTCTCCCCTTCCCTCCCCTCCCCCACACCCTCCCTCCCTCTCTCTCAAAAAAAAAAAAAGAGTATTTCTAGAAATAAAAAATATCCTATACATAAGGTTAAATTCACAATGTCTGGCATGTAATAAAAAATTATCAGGCATGAAAATAAATAGAAAAACATGGCCCATATGATAAGAAAAAGCAGCAATTTAAATAAACTAAGAACTGACAAATACTAGAATTAGCAAAGATATTAAGATAGATCTTATAACTGTAATCCGTATGTTGAAGGCGGCAGAGGAATGCTTGGACATGTTAAGCAGAGGTGTGGACAATATAAAAAGAATGTGAATCAAAATTTTCATCCTACCAGAGGTGAAAAATAAATGTTTGAGATGAAAAATACAATGGATGGAATTAATAGCACATTAGAAATGTTAGAATTAAAGATTAAAAACTGGAAAGCAACAACAGAAATTACCCAAAATAAGGCACAAACTAAGCCTGAAAAATAAATGATGAAAACATTAGTAACCTACACATGAACTTACATTAGTACCTACACATGAGCTTTAAGCAGTCTCATATACATGTAATTTGAGTCCTCAAGGTGAAGAATAAGTGCTATATAAAATTACCAGAGAGAGAGAGAGGAAAAGGCCTCTAAGAAAGTAAGGACTCATATTAGGATGAGATGGTATGCAAAGAGAGAACTGAAAATATTTTAAAGGAAGAAATAATAGGAATTCATGATTAGCTAAATGCTGGAAAGGAGAATGTTAAGAAGTTTAAATTTTGAAAAGGACCAAACTAAGCTTGAATCCCAGCTTTTCTATCTACTATATGACATTGGAGATGTTATTTAACATCTCTCTTAGTTTCCTCATTAGTAAACTGTAGAATATAGTAGTACCTATCTAACAGGGCTGTTTTGAGAATTAAATGAGTTAAAACATGGAAAGTACTCTGACATGCAATACATGCTTAATAAACTCTGGCTACTGCAGTCCTCAACCTCTTGGTCTCAGGACTATTTTTCACTTTAAAAAAAAATTTTTTTTTTTAATGTTTTATTTATTTCTGAGAGAGAGACAGCATGAGCAGGGGAAGGTCAGAGAGAGAGGGAGACACAGAATCGGAAACCAGGTCCAGGCTCTGAGCTAGCCGTCAGCACAGAACCCGACGCAGGGCTTGAACCCACGAAATGAGAAATCATGACCTGAGCCGAAGTCAGACACCAACTAAGCCACCCAGGTGCCCGTATTTTTCACTCTTAAAAGTTATGGAGGACCCCAAAGAATTTTGTTTATGTGGGCAGTCTATTAGTATTTACCATATTAGATATTAAAACTGAGAAAAATGTAAAGTATTGACATTTTCATTCATTAAAATTAATAAACCTATTACATGTTCACATGAATAACATTTCATTTTGTTTTTTAAAAGAAAAAACTGGTGGGAAGATAAAAACTGTTTTACATTTTTGTATAACTCTCTAACGTCTGGCTTACTAAGAGGAAGCTGGGTTCTCCTATCTGCCTCTGTCAATCTGCTGCTTATGTTGTTTTGGCTGGGAAAGACAACCAACCAAACTGTTATGCAGAAGCTAATACACCCAAGAAAGCTAAGATAGCATCTGCTGGGTAGAACAACTAAGTTTAAAAAGGGAGACAGCATAGTATTTGTTCTGTAAATCGTAAGACTGCTCAAGAGTAGAATAAGATATTAAGTATAAACTATTTTAGTCAGCTCACAAGAGAAAGAGCCAGAGAAACTATTTGTTTATTAAACTTATCCCACATGAGTTATAAGAAAAACTGCAGAAAGGAGATGGAACCACAAAGAATTCCCATATAAGATAAAAGAGATTCACAGTTCTACATGAACAGTAAGGAAATGCCTAGGCCTGAGCTGAGAGTTTGGAAAGTTCCAAGTGTAAGAAACCAGATCTCTAAAGGACACAGCGAAAAAGAGAGCAGGGCCAAGTAATAGAATCTGTGGCAGGTGGGGAAGCGGGGGGGCGGGGTGCCAGTGCTGGACAGAAGGAAAACTTAATATTCTTTTTATGGGCAAAAGATTTAAATAGATACTTCACCAGAAAAGATATGTGAATGGCAAATAAGCGCATGAAAAGGTTTTCAACATCCTTAGTTCTTAGAAATGAAAATTAAAACAACACTGAGATATCATTACATTCCCACCAGAAAAGGATACAATTTTAAAAAGACTAAACCAGAAGCAAATTTGAGAATATAGAGAAATTGGACCTTCCATACTCTGTTGGAGGTAATGCAAAAACAGTATAGCTACTTCGGGAAAGAGTTTGGTAGTTTCTTATGACCTAAACTTACTTTATGACCCAGCAATCCTACCCCTAAGTATTTGTGAGAGAAATGAAAATACATAGTCACATAACGACTCGTACATGGCTGCTCACAGCAGCTTTTTCATAATAGTCCAAACTGGAAACAATCCAAATGCCCAGTATATGCCATTCCAGTATATCCATATAATGGAATATGACTTGGCAATATAAAGGAACGCTACTCATACATGCATCAATATGGATGAAGGCACAAATGACTACATATTGTATGATTCCATTGCATGAAATTCTGGAAAAGGCAAAACTATAGTAATTATAGTGACAAAGCAGATCAGTGTTGCTGGAGGTGGAGAGAGCGGTTTGACTGAAAGGGGCACAAGGAAACTTCTTAGAGTGATAAATTTTCTATCTATCATGATTGTGGTGACAGTGTTATAGGATGACTACATTTGCCAAAACTCACCATTTGAATACTTAAAATTGGTCCATTTTCTTGCATATAAAGTTAGACCTCAATAAAACGAAGTAGGAAAAATAATGAACGCATCATCATCTTACCTGTCACTCACCAGGATTTCTTAACGGTTGACAGAAAATGGCAGCAGGTAGGGAAGTAGAGACATTGAAGTCATTGACAAGAAAGGAAAGGGAGTTGATAGGAATGATGCAGTCATACGAAGAAATAATAACGTCATTTTTATTAGGTTTCAACCATTCCAAAAATGAGAATAATCAGCTTCTATAAGGGATCTTGATCAGTCCAAAATATGTTTAATTGTAAGTTATTTCTTACATTATGTTCTAAGGGATACCTAAGTCAGAAGCATCCTAGACCTTCTCTGCCAGAAACTCTAGGTGCAGTCCCCAAATCTACCTTTTTAAATTGCCCCCAAAGAAATTATTTTGTGAGGTGCCTGGCTTAGTCAGTAGAGCATGTGACTTGATATCGGGGTTGTGAGTTTAAGCCCCATATTGGGAGTAGAGAACACTTAAAATTAAAAGATCTTGGAGTGCCCAAGTGGCTCAGTTATGTGTTGGACTCTTGATTTTGGCTCAAGGTCATGATCTCATGGTCATTAGACTGAGCCCCGTGTAGGACTTAGCCCAGAGCATGGAGTGCACTTGAGATTCATTCTCTCTCTCTCCCCCACCCACCCCTTTTCCATTTGTGCTAGCTCTCTCTCAAAATAAATAAATAAACTTAAAAAAAAAAGAACTTCTGTTCTCCTTTAAAAATTTAATATTTTAAAATATATACTTTTTTTTGAGAGAAAGNTAAACGGGCTCCATGCCCTGCAGAGCCCAACCCAGGGCTCAATCTCGCCACCATGAGATCATGACCTGAGCTAAAAATCAAGATCCCCATGCTTAACTGACTAAACCATCCAAGTGCTCCAAAATAAAAAAAAAAATCTTCAAAAAAGAGAAAAAGAAAAAGAAGGAAGAAATATTTTGCAAACTGAATCAGAGAAAACCACTGTACGAGAAGGAATGTACACATGTGCTTGCATACACACCTACATCAACTTAGGTTTGCAAAAAGCTCCAAGTCAATAGTATTAAATAGCACGTATGATTTCTTTTGCTTTTCTTAAAATTTTTAATGTTTACTTATTTTTGAGAGGCAGAGAGAGACAAAGCACAAAAAGGAGAGGGGCAGAGCAAGAGGGAGACACAGAATCCGAAGCAGGGTCCATGCTCTAAGCTGCCAACTTTACAAAGCCTGATGTGTGGCTCAAACTCACGAATGTGAGATCATGACCTGAGCTGAAGTCAGACACTTAATCAACGAGCTACCCAGGCTCCCTCACAGATAATTTCCTTATGGGAACACAGAATCATCAATAATTACTTCATAGAGATATAAGCAGTTCAAATGAGATCATCTACCAAAACCACTTATGACACTGCCAAGGTACCCAATGTATTGCCTGCCAATCACCCTGGACTTGAGCAGGGAGACAATTTCTAAGCAAAGAAAGAAAAGACCCCTGATCATACAAAGTCTGAAGTTCCATAATGCCATATTGCTTCTGTTTCACCACTATCTACTGGTTAGTAGCAGGCAACAGCCACTTTGATTTTAATTACTGTTTGTAATACCACAATATTTTCTTTAAATATGTAATTTTTAAGAAGCATATGCTATATTTTCCTCTTAACATTGTTGATTTGTTAAAGAATTTCCTATGGGCTTTCTCTGTATATTCAAGTATCTTTAAAAACACGTCAAAAGAAAATGCAATTTAACAATGAAACAAAACAATGTTAGGAACTTTCGAGAACAAAGCTGAGTGAACAGCCAAGTTCTTTACCTTCAAGAGGTGGTGTGTATGTTTTACAATATACATAAAACTGACTATTTTATCTTTCTGAATGTACAATTCAGTGATATTAAGCACATTCACAATACTGTGTAACCATTATCACCATCCCTCTCTAGAACATCTCAATCATGCCAAATTGAAACTGTACTCAATTAACATTAAATCCTCATTTCCTCCTTCCCCAGGCTCTGGTAACCACTAATTTGATTTCTTTCTCTAGTCTACGTACCTCCATACAATATTTATCCTTCCATCATGAGTTTTTTTCTACTAATTTTTATTGCATCTCTAAGTACCAAGCACTGAGGGACACAAAGACTGGCAGCATACTAATCTGCCCTCATGAAACCTGCACTTTAGTAGGGAAGTCAGGGAAGTCAGAAACAAAACCTTGCATGTCAGTGTGATAACCGCTCTAACAGACATACAAAGTACAATGGTGGCACAAAGGACTAACTAACTCTGAGGAAAGCCAAGAAAACTTCACAATGGAGGTGATGTCTCAGGACATTTTAAAATATTCACTGAATGGAAATGGTCATTTCCTCCAGAGTAATGGCATTCATTCACTCATCATTTAATGAGGGACAACACTTCGCCCAGCACTCAGCACCTAGAAGAGTCAGAGTTCCGGCTTTCCTCAAGCTAAAAGTAAATGCAGAACCATGAGATATGTATCTGAGGAAGAGTAAATAGTTCAGATTAAAAAGCAAAGTGCTTATGGAAGAATAAGATGAAACTAGGAAAGGATTTAAATATCAGATTATGGAAAAGTCATCCAGAGTTTTACTCTACACTGTAGGCTAGTTTGAGAACGTTAGAAAGAATCATTAGTGGCACTTGCAGAAGTACACATTCCTAGACAACCCCAGAGGTTTTTATTTCATATATCTGGGATGGACCTCAGGAATCTGCATTTTTTTTTAAAGATTATTTTTAAGGTTTCTTTTTGAGAGAGAGTGAGTGAGCGAGTGAGCGGGGGAGAAGCGAAGAGAGGGAGAAGGAATCCCAAGCAGGCTCTACGCTGTCAGCACAGGACCCCACATGGGGCTCAAACCCATGAACCTTAAGATCACGACATGAGATCAAGAGTCAGACACTTAACCAACTGAGCCACCGAGGTACACCAGTAATCTATATTTTTAATGAGTACCCCAGGTGATTCTAAAATAAGCATATCCATGAACTACTTTTCAGGAAATACCTCTGTAGAAAACAGGAAACTAATGATGGCTTCAAAGAGGACAATAATGTGAACAGATTATAGGTTTTATTAATTTCCCCCTTAATATAGATACATGCTTTTATATGATATAAAAGAGCCCAAAGGGGAAAAACACTACTCAAATCCATAACCTTCACATTCAGTATTTTGTTATTTCTCTAATGTTTATATTATATAAACTTTTAAACATAAGGATCATATTGTACAAACTATTTTGAAGTCTATTTTCTTCACTTAGTCTTGCATGTGAACATTTCCCCTTTCCATTCTTTCTTAAGACTTTTGATGGCTATCTGGCAGGCCACATGCATCATGTAGATATAACTACCTATCACCTTTTTTTTTTTTTTTTTTAGCACTTAGGTTATTAGCAATTTTTCACCTAGTTTCCTATACCATTGTCAATATGTCAACATTTGGATAAAATCTGGGTTTAGAAAGGTCACTCTAGTGTCATCATAAGGGCTGAATTTGAAAAGTGAATTCAGAGATTATCTGAGAGGCTACTATGATGGTCCAAGCAAAAGTACTGAGACCTCAATTAAAGTAGTAACAATAGAAATGGATAGAGAATGAATTTGACAGTCTACAATCTACATGTACAGATTTGTCATCTGTTTAAGATTATATACAAAGAAATAATTCCTCTTCTTCAATAAATATTTATCAAAGTCCTAAAACATATCAAAGAATGATTACTAAAGAAAATATATTAGGATGAGAGAATACTACACCCTTGGACTTTTATTTGTGTATATGTACATGCATAGGATCAGGATTCCAATTGCATTTAAGTAATTTAGATTCTTCCTTTTTATCAGAGGAAAAACAATTCCCTGTTCTGATCCTCCAAATGCAAAAGCAGAGCCAGAAAGTGTCACAGTTGTCAACAAAAGCTTGACCCTCTGTTCTCAAGTTATAAGCAGGGGCTGTAGGGGGAATTTTAACACACTAAACAAGAAACTGCCCATGATCAGGTTTACTTCAGTTTTTAAAAAGAATCTGCATATACTGGGGCTTTCTGCCAAAAAAGCAAATGTTTCATGCATTTGGCTCCTTGTCTTTCTTGTGGCTAGTGTCCAATATCAACTTGGAGATCTCCCCATTTCAAAATCTGCCAGCTACTGAAACATGGGTCAAACAAAACATTTTTCCTTTCTATGAAAAAGTATAATGTGTCATGACAAGGAATCTTACTAGATAAAGCTGAGATCACATGAAAATGCTTACAGTGAACCAGTTCCACCTAACATCTTTTTTTTAAAATACTAATATCCACTAAGGTTCAGATTTCAAAAGGATTTTTTGTAATTAAATATTAGATTCTTGAATCACACATATCCAAAGATTCTTTATTTAGTAAATCTGACACACCTCAATTGATGTAAATGAAAAAAATTAGCAAATCTTACTTTCCTTTTGAGATAACACCCCTTTTTAATTCATCTACCATATAATTCTTTAAAAAACTAGAAGTCTCAGTTATCACTTTTGATAATTCAAAGCATACATATATACTCAAAAAGCTTTCCCACGCTTTGAAATATCCAAGTTTTATTTATACTAGTTGGTTTATTAATTTTTAGTGATATTAAAGCTTACATCTACACTTCCAATTAACTTCCAAAACTTTCCCAATAGACCACAAAAACCAAAACATAGTGATTTCTTACATAGACTGTACCTCATGTCTGTTTAATTCTACATAATCTCCCAGGGGTGCTTGGCTGGCTCAGTCGGTACAGTATGCAACTCATGATCTCAGGTTTGTGTGTTTGAGCCCCACATTGGGGGATACTTAAAAATAAAATATTTTTATTTTATTTGAGCCCCACATTACTTAAAAATAAAATATTTTTAAAAAATTCTACATAGTCTTGGGGCGCCTGGGTGGATCAGTCAGTTGACCGTCCTACTTTGGCTCAGGTCATGATCTCCCAGTTCGTGGGTTTGAGGCCCGCATCGGGCTCTGTGCGGACAGCTCAAAGCCTTGAGCCTGCTTCGGATTCTGTACCTCCCTCTCTCTCTGACCNTATGATCTCCCAGTTCGTGGGTTTGAGGCCCGCGTCGGGCTCTGTGCGGACAGCTCAAAGCCTTGAGCCTGCTTCGGATTCTGTACCTCCCTCTCTCTCTGACCTTCCCCTGCTCACACTGTCTCTCTCTCTCAGAAATAAATAAAAACATTAAAAAAAATTCTACATAGTCTTAGAAGAGTAAGAAATAAACATATCTGGGTCTAGGTACTTCATAATATGTAGTATCAATTTTTTATTCTAAGTTAAATATGTACTATTACAATAACTGAAACAAGATTCAGAATGAAAATCCAGTGAACTTCAAGTGATTAACATAGGTAGAAATAATAGAAATATAAAACATATAATTAAAACATATTTTGGTCTCCAGGTCGTTAGAATTATTATGCTCTATCTTCATAATAATAGCCACAATCTCATGGCCCTCAGATCTAAACAGACTGTTTTTAGTTGGGACAAAATTTATTATAAACTTACATTTTTACTAATAATCTGAAAGAACTCAGGATATGCCAAAAAAGTACATGGCTTTATACTACAGAGTCACCTTCTGAAATATCAATACTTCAGGAATAGCAACAATCATTATCATCAAGGTAATTTCCCTAAAAGATACATCTCATATCAGAAAATAAAGTGGGGGAAAATTAGAAAGACCTATAACAAATCATATAAGAGCTATGAGACAGTATCTGATGATCTAACATCCACTTAACTGAAATCACACAGAGGAGATAGAAAGAATAGTTCAAAAGAAATATATGAAGAGGTAATGGCTGAGAATTTTCCGAATTAAAGATACCAAACCACAGAACCAAGCGGTTCAGAGAACACCAAGGAAAACAAATAGACAAATCATGTTCAAAAGTAAAGGGCAAATCATATGCAAAGACAAAAAAAATTTTAAAGATGGGAAAAAAAAGACACATGATATATCAAGTCAAAGGTAAGAATTACAGCAAAACTGCGGAAGCCAGACAACAGCAGAGTGGTATCTTTTAAAAGACAGATAGATAGGTAGATAGATAGATACATAGATAGATAAAAAGGCAACCCACAATTCTATACTCAGCCAAAATATCTTATAAAAATAAAGGAAAAATAAGTCTCTTTTAAAAAAATAAAAACTGAGATACTTTATTACCACTAGACCTGCACTACAATAAAATAAATGTTAAAGGAAGTTCTTCGGGCAGATGGAATAGGATACCACAGAGAAACTTGGATCCACACAAAAAAATCAGCCAACACTAGAAATGACATAAATGAAAGCCTTCATTTATTTCTTTCTTATAATTGCTCTAGAAGATAACTATCTAGAGGTACCTAGGTGGCTCAGTGGGGTAAGCGTCTGACTTTGGCTATAGTCATGGTCTCTCAGTCTGTGAATTCAAGCCCCTTGTCGGGCTCTGCTCATAGCTCAGAGCCTGGAGCCTGCTTTGGATTCTGTGTCTCCTCTCTGTCCCTCTCCAACTCATGCTGTCTCTCTCGCTCTCAAAAATAAACATCAAAAAATTTTTAAAAAGGTAACTGTCTAAAGCGAAAATAATAGCAACATATTGTGTGTTGATAGCATATATAAAAGTAAAATGTAAGACAACAAAAGCACAAAAAAAGCAGGAAGAATTGGGAATCTTTATAGTACATATAAAACTACATACTATTATGATGGAAGACTTTGCTTAGTTGCAAATGTGGATTTCAAATCCGAAAGCTGCCACTAAATTAATTTCAAAAGCTATAAATAAATAAGCAAAAAGTCGAGAGAAAGAGAATAAAAAATATCCAAAGAATCCAAAAGCAGGAAAACAAAGCAAAGAACAGAGATAATAATAGAAAACAGGTAGGACTGTGGTAGATTTTTAGTCTAACCATATTACTAATCACATTAAATGTAAACAATCTAAACACACCAATTAAAAGACAGACTACTGCACTAAATGAATAGTGCACTATATGCTATATGCTTTCTACAAGAAATCCATACAAAAGCATAAATGGGTTTAAAGTAAAAGGATAGAAAAAGATGTGTTGTGAGATGATTCTACATTGGTCTCTGTTAGGGTAGTAGTTTTTCAATCTACTTCTCTGTACTTATCTGCAACCATCTCCCATCTGCAGTCAATAAAATGAAGATCCCAGAAATCTCATGTCTACTGACACCACCTATGAAATCTGTGGCAAGTTAACTCGTTAGTTTGCGAGAAGGTAAAATTTCAAACCCTTCAATTTCTTGACATGATGTATCATGTAAACACTAATAAAAAAAAAACTGGAATGGTTATCTCAACGACAGACAAGGAAGACTTCAGAACAAGGAATATTAGCAGGGACAGAGGCCACCTCACCAAGATAACATAATAATCCTAAATATGTAAGGCCCTAACAAAGCTTCAAAATACGTGAAGCAAAAACTGAGAACTAAAGAAGTTAGACACAAGTTGAAGACTTCAACACATCTCTCTCAATATCTGACAAAACAATATGATAAATGTATGGAAAAATTCAACCTTACTAGTGACAGAAAAATATACAAACTCACAATGGGATATCATTTATACCTAGAAGAATGAATTTAAAACTTAAGTCTGACAATTCTAAATATTGGTGAAGATGTGTAACATCAGAACTCTCACATGCTGCTGGTGGAAATACAATTTGGTAGAACCACTTGAGAAAACAATTTGGCATTGCTTAGTAAAGGAGAGTTGTGCACACTCTTACCTCAGCTATTCAACCTCTAGTATAACCATATAAATTCTTATACACGTGCACTGGAAGACATGCACAACAGTTTTCATAACAGCATTGTTTGTAACTGGGGATTAAATAGGAAACAACTCAAATGTCCAAAGATAGGAGAATGAAAAAACAAAATTGTGATAATTGTCATATATAATGCAATACTATATACAGCAGTGAAAAAGAATGAATGACAGCCATATAACTCAACACGGATGATGTCTAAAAACATAATGCTGGGGGAAAAAATTGCAGAGCAAGCACATTATAAATAGCTCCAAAAAGATAAAACTAAACATATTATTTAGTGACATATACATTTGTGGTAAAACTATAAAGAAAAGGACATGATTAACCAAAGGTCAAAAACAAAATTAGATAGAAGAGGAGGCAATCAAGTACTTCAAAGATATCTATAATATTCTATTTCTCACTCTAGGTATTAAAATAGGTATTTGTTATATTCTTTAATCTATATGTATTATAAATACTCTCATACTTTTATATATTTATAATTTAAGATGCTTACAAAGAACAAGCTATACTGATTCTTTTCTGCAAATATTACAAAACAAGCCAAAAAAATATAATCACAAAATTCAAATACGTACATTAGGTCCAACTAGACCCTGAGACTCATAGGATTCAAAAAGGCCACATGGTTATACTTAACAAGATATAAAACACAACAAAACCGCCAGAAAGGCAGCATCAGGTAGTTACTCTTCATAAGAAGTCTTCACAGCAATGCAGATTCTCTCTTCTTCCGCCCTCCCCAGGAGGCAGGTGAAGGACAAGAGGATGAGATCATGAGGGCTGGGGTAGTAACCGCCCTAGCTGAGAAATATCAAATAGCAACCACTATCTCCAGTTCCACAGACTGTCTTCTGAGCCTCACAACAGACTTGCTCAATTACAAGAGTTATCAAATCCAGAGAATGTTTCACACCTAAAAATGTAACTGATGGGAGAATAGCTCTCTTCATTCTGGATGTTAAATTAGTTTCCATCACTGATGAAATCACCAAAGTCCTAAGGGCCTTTACAATCTGGAGACTCCTAAGTAATGCTCTGGTTAAAAAGAATAAAAACAAAAACACTATCTCATGTTATCCAGGAATAAGTTCTCTTCCACATGATGAAGAGGATGAGCAGTGAGAACAGAGAAAAGACTTAAACCATTAGAAAACATTCATCTAAGTGGGTTGTGCACAATTATTAATTCTGTGTATCTGGAAGGGCAATTCTATCAGCTTAGAAGTAAAAAACAAGACAATTAAGCAGATTTCCCATACTCTGCCTCCTGGCAAACACCAGGAATGAATAAATGGCCTCTTGTTCATAGATGGATAAGCATGGGACCTATATAAATGGCAGCATCAATAAAAAATCTTCTTAGATCGTCAATTGTTATGTTAGAAAACAGAAGAAACATAGAAAGTATCTGCTGGGTGTCTCAGTAAAATACAAGAAAATTAAGTTCCCATAAAATATCTTTCATAAGGAAAGATAATCCATTAAAAAGACCAAGAAGAGGGGCACTTGGGTGGCTCAGTCGGTTGAGCGTCCAACTTCGGCTCAGGTCATGATCTCATGGTTCGTGGGTTAGAGCCCTGCATCAGGCTCTGTGCTGACAGCCAGCTCAGAGCCTGGAGCCTGTTTTGTATTCTGTGTCTCCCTCTTTCTCTGACCCTCCCCTGCTCATGCTGTCTATCTCTCTCTCTCTCTCTCTCTCAGAAATAAAACATTAAAAAATTTAAAAAAATAAAAAAAAAAATAAAAAGACCAAGGAGAAATGAGAACTAAGAGATGTATGCAGACTAAGATATAAACCTATGGAACTCTAAGAAATAAGAAAAAACAAAGGAATAAAGAACAAAATTAAGCTCTGAGCTCGAGAGGAGAAAGAACAATCAATATTGCAAAAAACCTATCAGTAATGTAGAAGATGAAAATAAAAATGTTCACTGAGAATGCAAAAGACAATGTTAAAAATAAGGAAGAAAGATATAAAAAAGAAATGTGACCCAATCCACCAATAAGAGGTATTTAATTAAAAAGAAAAAAAGGCTGAACAAATGGAATGAAAGTGATATTCAAACGTATAATAGAAGACTATCCCAAAATAAAAAGCACCAGCATTTCTTCATCAGAAAGACTTTCTTGTCTCAGTCAAAAGTAAAAGATAACCAGAATAATGGCAGACAATTATAAAGGAAAAGACTGGGACACATGACTACCACATTGAGCCAGGCTTTCAATTAATACATGCGTGCAACAAAAAGCCATTTTCAGATATTCAAAGGTTTAGGAAAAGTAACCCACATGAATATCTTCTGAAAAACAGTACCTGAAAATATATTCGTGGCAACCAAAAGAAAAAATAATCTAAATTGGAGCTCAAGAATGAGTATAAGTGGTATGGTATAAATAGATTAGTGGTGGTACTCCATACCAAATTAGTATGTAGAGTTGAGTCCAAGTTGTTCTACTTAAATTTAACACATAAGCTAAATTTTCTTTTGAAAAAGAAGATATACAGTCTAAAATATTCAACATGTGTAAGTCTTAAAGATTAACTTGGGAAGCTGACAGTGTAAAAAAGCTAAAATAAGCTAAATTCCTTGTATGACATAGAGAAAATAATATTTTTGATTTGTTCTTAAATTATAGTTACAACTACATTTCTGTACATATGCTTTTAAGATGATTTCTCCAATTGTTTTTTTAAATAAAACATAAGACAGTCTATCTTGCAAAAAGCCAAGAGTAAAACAAAATTAATAAAATATACAAAATCATAGGAGTAAAAATCAAAAATATCAATTACAACAAATTTCTATTATTTAAAGCCTTTCTTTTGGAAAGATCCTCAGATGGGATTAAAAAAATGAAATCACATTAAAAAAGATGAAAAATAGTCACAGGCAATGATATTATCATGGAAATAGTAAAACTAAAGGGAAACAGGAATAACAATCTTGATTTCAGATAAGAAGTAGGATTCAAGAAGAAAAGAATTAAAGGGTCTCTTTAAACTGGAAAAACAATGTTTACGGAGCTACTCAAATCCAGTGTAGGAACTAGCTGTTTGTTACAGATCTGGTACAAGACAAGTTTAAAACTTGACAGTAAGCATTTAGTAACTCTTAGAGCAACCAGACAGGGGAACTGCATACCTGTTTAATATAATACTAAAAAAGGAAGTTTGTATTTTGCTTGGTTTTTCTTCCTTGTTTCATTTTCTAGTAATTCACTTCTAACGTATTTTAAAAGAAGTATTAGAAAGAAATTGATTCTTCACCACAAATAGTTTGAAAAGCACTGCCATAAAAAACCTATTAGTTACGAAGTTTTGTGTGTCAAATAACTTAACATCAAAATAACAAAATATACAAAGCTAAAACAATTAGAGATGCCAGGCAAAAATGAAGAACAAAATTAAGTGAGAAGCAATTTCATTCCATGACAGATTACATAAAAAAATGAGTACACAGAGGATGAAAACAAATCATGAAATGCCATTTTTTTTTAGGAAGTCATCCATTAGAAGATGTCCCATCAGCTTAATATCGACTTTTCAGAAGGGAAAATTACTGTATTAAATGTATACACTGCAAGATGTTATTGCCACCTCAGAAATGCCTAAATTTCTTTTAGTCAAGGAATAGTATGTCCACAATTTGGTATCAAACAAATGGACAACTTTTTTTTATTGACGTATAGTTGACATACAATATTATACTAG
This sequence comes from Crocuta crocuta, assembly GCF_008692635.1. NCBI lineage: Eukaryota > Metazoa > Chordata > Mammalia > Carnivora > Hyaenidae > Crocuta > Crocuta crocuta. Next base: position 7,160,223 of record NW_027532594.1, read on the forward strand.
TTTCAAGTATAAAATTGTGATTCAACAATTATATTCATTATGAAATGCTCACTAGGATTTAATTATAGTTACCATCCGGAAAACCTTTCAATTGTCAATGAAACATTTATAAAGATACTGACGATAAAACAGACCCTAAAGAACACTTAACAACTTTGAAAAATTTAAAACTAACACGTGGCAAAACTAGTTTTCTACCATTCCCCACTGTTAAGTCACTTAAAGATTCTTGTTTGTTTTTATATCCTGCTGGGTAAAATTATGTATGAAGAAAAGGTTTGACAACTTTAAAAACTTCTGAAAACTACATTAAATAACTCAAGACACACTCATCTCTACAGCCTTGTGGTTTTCTAATCCCCTTATACACAGAAGTCAAGGGGAAAAGTCAAAGTATTTCACAATGTCAGATGCCACACAGGAGGTCATAGATGGCCCTACTACCCTCTTCTATCTCCCTACAGTCTTATTAAAAATGATACTGTTTGCATAGTGGGCAGCATTACTACTTTCTCAAAAAGCCAGAGTCTGTTGTCTTTCCTCTGACCCACTGGGCAAAGGCTAGTCTAATCTAGCCACCCTATACAGGTACATGTTTGATTAGGTAAAGGCTGGCTAAATAAGTAGTTACAGGAGTTAAAGCATTGCCTCAACCACCATCATTATTTATGTATATGTTGTACACATTACACACACACACACACACACACTCACACTGAATTGGACAAGACTTAAAGCAATATTATTAAGTTATTCTAAGTAATACAAGTTTTCTCCACCTTTGCTACACAGTCTAATCATCCAAAAATAGCCCCAAAGGAGCGGTCTCACAATAGAACCAAACTTAGAAAAAAATAAATCAAATATAGGATCCTTTTCAAACTGTTCATTTTAAGTTGAGTCATAGCATTTTAAGACGTACGTTCTTTAAAGAAGAAGTGATAAAGTCAGGATCTTTTTCTTCCCCTCCCATGCGTAATGTTTTAAAACTAACTTAAACTAAATGTGATCTAAAACCTCACATAAGATATAAAAATGTCTTTATAAAATAAAAAAATATTTAAATAAAATGTTTTTGCTGTAAGAATAAACTGGGGAAAATATCTGAAAGTCAATTTATAGAGAAGAATTTTCCTATTATATGATAAGCTCCTTGGAATCAATAAGCAGAAAACCAAAACTCAAAAACAGAAAGTGGATAAAAAATAAACGTGTAGTACACCAAAAAGGAAATACAAATGGCTCTCAAGCAGATGGAAAGACACTCAATTTCACTCATAATAAAAGAAATGCAAATTAAAACTACAGTGAGATCCATGTTTTTATCTATTAGATTGGTAAAGATCAAAATACTTGAGAACATATTCTTGGTAAGGGGATGGGAGGTCTCATATTGCTGGTGGGTTAGTACAGATCAAAACAACCTCTGGGTTACATTTTTTCTTCTCTTGAAGATATTCTTGTAAGACATTTAAAAAACTTAGTACACAAGATATATTCTGCCTAGTGTAGGTTGTTTGTCATTTTCAAAAAAATTGTTATAATTGCCTTTTATAGAATTCTGTTGATATAATGAAGCAGATAGGTAGGCAAGTTTTAGAAACTTGGATGATGTGGGTGCCTGGGAAGCTTAGTCGATTAAGTGTCCAACTTCTGCACAGATCATGATCTCATGGTTCGTGGGTTCAAGCCCCTCATCAGGCTCTGTGCTGACAGTATGGAGCCTGCTTGGGATTCTCTCTCTCTGCCCCTCCCTCACTCATGCTTTCCTTCTCTCAAAATTAAACTTAATCAAAAGAAATCTGGGTGATGATCACAATAGTCTTGCTCCATCTACTGCTCACTCTATACCTTATGGTGCATCACTGGGTATTCAGAGTAAATATTTGTTGGGTAAATGGGACCAGGAATGATGCTGAGGGGTGATAAGAATGGAATAAAACAAGTAAGAACAAAGAATTAGCTAGATTTATCTGAATTGTTGAATAAATTTTTAAATACTATACTCTTTCAAGAGCAGGGCGCTGTCACACTGACAAATGTTTTCTAAAAAATGAAATCAGCCAGCAACAGTGACATAGTAGATTATTGCAAAAATGGCCTCCTAATAAGTCACACACTCTTAGGAGCCCCTTCCACACGGACTCGGCTTGGCCATGTGATATGCTCTGGACCATGGGACAAAATAAAATATATGGGGCTTGCCTTTACTTGCTGCTTCTGTAAACCCTACTGCTGCCTCCAGCTGAAGGCTAGCCTCCGGGAGACACCTGGCCCTCCACAAATCTACAGCCAGCACCAATACCCACACATATGAATAAAGCCATCCTACACCAACCAGCTGCCGGCTGAGCTCTCAGCTGACTGTGCCACATAAGCAGCCCAGCCAGCAGCAGCAGAATTGCTTAACTGAGCCCATCCCAGAATCACAGGTTAACAAGAGGCTTGTTTTATACCACTATATTTAGGGGAGGTAATATGCAAAATTCATACAAGTGGACAGGACAGGAGGATTGGCGATTAAGGAAAATTAGTTTTACCTGTTTCTGTTTGTTAAATTTCACAATAAGAGTATATTCATATACTACTTGTTTAATCAAACTAAATTTACAAAGATATTTTGTATCAGACTGATAGCAAAGTCCTACTATCACCTTGTAAAAACATATACATAAAACAGAACAATCCAATCCAAATGGGATCATGAGTTTGAGAGGAGACATTAATATTGCTCAGGGAAAAAAAGGGTCAGTATAGAGTAGCAGGGTATACTGTCATACACAAACAAAAAAGTGAGTGAGAATATATTCATAATCACTGTCATGTCTCAATGATGGTTGTCATCAAATTCCAAAGTGTCAGGACACATACATTTCAGAATTTGCTTCTTATTCCTTCTGTTTAGGCCAGTACACATTCCTCATTTTAATCCTCACATGCTATGAGGTAAATATATGCTGAATAACTTTAGGCAGAAGTTATTTAACCTCTCCAAGCCTCATTTCCTCAACTGTATCCTCAATGGGGATAACAGTACTCATTTTATAGAGCTGTTGTAAAGACTAAAACACCACAGAACTGGGCAAATAGTTAGGGGTCAATTAATAGCCTATAACCTCTGTCAGTAAAATGACATAAAAGTAACGTCTCTTGACTAACCTGAGTTCTATTTTTTTAATTATGTTTTTTAATTTTTACTTAAGAGAGAGTGTGAGCAGGGCAGGGGCAGAGAGAGAGGGAACAGAGTATCTGAAGCAGGCTCTGTCTGTATGGACAGCTAGAGAGCCCGATGCAGGACTCAAACTCATGAATAGATGAGATCATGACCTGACCCAAAGTCGATGCTTAACTGACTGAGCCATCCAGGTGCCCCTTCCTGGCTTCTACTGTAAAATCATTAAGCATCATCAAACAAGGTGTGATTCATTAAAATTAATTTGAAAATCTTTCTATGACTTCATGAAAAATTTAAAAGACAATATTACAACAAAACAAAACCTGAGAATACATATAAAAAATATGGTGACGAAACTCAAACTCTGGGCAATAATGAATTAATTCATTTGGTCTACATTCCACAATCCTACATAGGTTTAAAAATCAAAGGTTTCAATACTTTTATGTTACAAATTCACAAAAGGCAAAAACAGATGAATAAATGCTATCATCACTTTTGTGATCTTTGGCACACACACTTTGAATTCTTTCTACCATTATTTTTTTTTTTTAAAGGCATTACTGAAGACTTTGGAAAATAAGGCTCTTTCACAAGAAATAAACTTAACCTAATTTGTAGCATTGGAAAATTATAGTTACTCCTTGGATCAATGGCTTAACATTGCCCTTTTTCAAGGCAAGATCAGGCCTGGACACTTTTCTATCACTATATACATCAAGGGTTAAAAAAGAAAATAAGACCTAGTGGGTATTAAAAAAAATAGTCATTTTTTTTAAAAAAGTACTGTAAACAGGTAATTACTGAGCTTGTAGACATGAGTCAGTGACCAACTGCAAAAAGCTTTACACCACAATGTGCAGGTATTTTAGGTTGTCCTAGTGTGAGAAAGCAAGGCTATAAAAACTCCATTTGTCATTTCAATTATTTTAAAGAGTGCTTAGAATATATGAAGTAATGTGGCAGATTCTGGAATTAGAAGGGCAAAGAAAGTAACACTTACTGTTACTATTAAGCCACACATTTGCTGATTATTGTAATCATAATAATCCAATGAGATAAAAATTATTAAAACTCATCTTACAGAGGAGGAAATTAAGGCTCATAGAAGTAAAATAACTTGCCGAGGGTCTCTGAACAGAAGGCAGTGTAGGGCATACTGGGGGGGGAGGGCAGGGAGGCACACAAGGGTAGTGCCATGTGACTATCCCTACAGATGAACATGACACTCAGTGTCGGAACTCCTGTATTGGCAATGGTAAAGGGAAAACCAAGACTATGGGAAACCAAAAAGATAACGTTTTGGGAATGGGCAAAGGAGACACAAAAGGCTTTAAAAGAAGGTTAATATTTGAATTGTTACTTTAAGGATGAGTAGGATTTACCAACTTCAATGCCAAAGCTTGCCCCCAACCCCCCTCACCCCCAATATATTAACCAAAATAAATTACTTACTTGAAATTGAGAAAAACAATTTTGAGAGAAATCTTCCTCAGATATATTATTCCATAGTTTTAAAACAAATAATATGATGACAGTTTAAGTTTTAGGTTGCTTTTATGTGGCTTGTCTTGGTTTTTATTCTGAAATGAAATTTAGATTAGTCATTTTCTTGTTCTGAGAAACTAGGAGTATGCCAACATGTTTTAACTTCACATTTTTTCACATATCAACATGTATTCTTACTTACAAAATCTTTCATTTCACCATCTCAAACAAAACCTAATTTAATATATTAATTACTTTGAAGTGTAAATATATATGCAAAATAAGATTTCTTTTAATTATAATTGTACTTCCTTGGTAATTGTAATAAATGGAAGAAAAATAGAAAACTCTCGTTATACTGTTATATATTACACAAGCATTTTTGAGGTAACACGGTTTCTTTTATTCTCTGAATCATTTATATAGCAAATGCTCTCTCAACCCAAAGAAAATTAAATAACTACCCCAAGGAAATTGACCTCAAATTCTTAATATTTCCCACAACTATCATCTAAAAAGAAAATAGAATTGGACCAAAAAAAAAAAAACCTAACATTTACAATGACAATTACTGCTACTCTTTTCTCAGAATTTACTTTGCTAGGCATGTATTCAATTTCTGCTGCAGAAAACAGTCCAGTTTGCCAATACTAATTAAGTAATGAAATATTTTTCATTGAAAAAAAGTATTTAAAAAGCTACAAAGAACTAGAAGAAACACAGAAGATCATCTGAAAAAACTTAAAAGAAATGACAAAAACAAACAAAAAAACCAAAAAGCAACAACAACAGAAAAACACACCCGCACACCAAAAGGTTAAACAGACTGTTATTAAGAGGGTTTTATTTTTACTTATGACTTGTTTTGGTCTCAAAAATATATCTACTTTGTGTTTTAACAGTGGAGTTTTGTTTTAATTGCCTAAGACACCTACTCCTGCCCTATCTGGATCTCACCTGGAAACTATTAGTTAACTAACACATTTTACCCAAAGTTTATTGTACCTTAAATCTACTTCCTCTCTTATTTAGTATCACTGTGGTGTTGAAATGGTAACCAGGTACTAAAGTAACATACAACATACCATATCCCATATCTTAATAAGTTGCCAAGTATTTCTTTGAAATGTCTAAGGCTAATGACAACATTCTTTGAAATCTATTTAACCCCAATCTCCTTAAACCTGAATCAATTTTCACTCATTTTTTTACTGAACAAATTCTAATCCAACCAAAAACAAGGTGAGAGAAAATTAAAGCACCAGAGGAATTTGAAAGGTCTCCTGATACATTCTCTTTTTCTTTAGAAAACTATATACACACACCTCTAGTATCAATTTTTGTTTATGTTTGTCCTAAATTCCTCTTACTATGCTATAGCCTTTACTATTTTATTTTTAATGAAGATAACTACAGTCATCACAAAACAAATCCCACTATAACCTATTCTGCCAGAAGTTTCTAAGCACTATTGGACACTGTAGGCCCTTAAAGATTTCTGAACTGTGCACATGCGGGTCTTCTAATAATTCCTCTAGGGTTCAGTATGTTCGCCTCTCAATTATCATCAATGCCTTCCTTTCTCTAATTTCCCCTTAGGTATGGGGAGCCAGTGAGAGCTGAGAGTCAAGATCTCCAGTTTTGAGACTTAGCCCACACCAGCAACTATAGGACACTGGACAGATCTCTAAGCCTATGTACCTAGATTCCAGTTTTCTTTATATAAAATGAGAGAATTTGACCAGAACAGTGTTTCCCAATCTTTTTCACATTGTATATAATATTTGTTCGGCACACAGACCAACAGAAGAGCATCTGGAGGCATCAACATGGTGTTTTATGAAAAAATTACCACATTTCCTTTATATCATTATAGAAGAAAATTAAAATTTAAATAAGGTTTGTAGTAATATGAATTAATTTCAAGTCCAACCTTTTTCATATCAGGAATAATATTTCAAAATAACAGTGATGTTTATTTTTGCAGAACATACATGCACTATTAGCAATCATTTTGCGGCAAGCTAAATGACACATCAGATGCACGTGACAAGAAGATCCAACACAGGTAAATACAGACATTCAGGCCTAGAGCTGGGCTTCCCAGGGCAACCAACATCCCTGCTACCATCTGCTCTCATCGACAATGGGCTAAATCTTGTGCTGTGTGACACACTCCTCAGGTACCCCGAATACAAACTCCAATAGTAGCTCATGATCCCTTCTCCACAAGAGGCAGCTGCATACTCTGCAGTTAGCTGAAGTAGATTCCAAATAATAAAGTACTTCCTCTAATGCACTGAAAATATCAAAAGGAGCAGTAACTGCCGGTTGTTGCTCATCATGTTATCTGCTTCACGGAACCCCACAAGCCTTCCTTCAGATCCCTGTCCACTAGGGCCACCCTCCAGTGAGCCACATAACATCAATGGGAAGCTCTGGATTAGAAGACCTCTAGCAAAATCTAAAATTAACCAGTACTGGAGTAATCGTTTGATAACTGTTTACAATAATTACAGGCTTTTGTTTCTGTTCTTCCTTACCAATTCCTGCAAACACAACATAATTTAAAAAACTAAATTTGAATAGGTATTACATGCACATGGTAAAAAATATTCCAAAATTACCAGTCTCCCACCATTGTCCTCTAGACTACCACTTCCCCTCTCTGCAGACAACCACTGTCACCAAATTCTCATGCATCCTTTGATATACACACAGACACATATACACATACACACACACCTATTATATATATATATATTTTAAACTATACAAATGGCAACATACTAAACATGGAGTCTCATATCTTGCTTTTTTTTCTCTTAATATACCTTAGGCATGGCACCATACCAGTATACATAGTATTGCCTCATTACATTAGGGGCTGCCAAGGATTCCATTGAATAGATATACCACTATTTACTTAACCACTCCCCTACTGATCTATGTTTAGGTTGTTTCCAATTTTTTGCAATGACAAACAATGCTGCCACAAATATTTTTACATGTTCATTTAACAAATATGTAAAATATCTGAGAATGAAATCCTTAAATGAAATTGCTAGATTAAAATACATTTGTATTTTAAATTTTGAAAATGATTTCCATATTGCTTTCCATAGAAAATGAACATTTTATATCCCCACCAGCAATATGAGAATGCCTATTTCTTCATCCCCTCATCTTCCCCTAGTTATATTACGTAGTCCATCTTTTCTAATTTGATAGGAGATAAATAGTATGTTGTAGCTTTAATTTACATCTTCTTTATAAATAAAATTGCACATCTTTTCATATGAATTCTCTTTGCTTATTTTTTCTACTGTATTATTTTCTAGGAGCTCTTTGTATATTAAGAGGAAAGGAGTCCGTTGTGAAAAGTATACAAATAAGTTATTATTCATCTGTTTGTCTTTTAGCTTTAGGATTTTTTTCTCTGTATGGAATTTCATTTATATTGTAAAAGTCAGCAATCTCGCTTCGGTTCTGTTTTATACTATGAAAGGTCCTTGCCATTCCTAGATATTAAAAATAAACATCCTATGTTGTTTTGTTTTCACATTTAAAACTTCTGTCTCATCTGGAAGGCAACCTTTTTATTTTTCTAGATAATTAACTGGCTATCTCAACACTGTTTATTAAATAATTCTTTTCCATACTAATAGGTAAAGGTAGCATACATTTTGATACTGTAAGTTCTTATTTATGTTTAAGTCAGTTTCCGGCCTCCAACTCTGTTTCATTGCTGCCATGTGCCAAAACTGCATTACTTTTCAAAACATTTTTAAATTAAAATCAGTTTACATATAAATGGGTATAATTAAAAAGCCAGAAGTTACTGGCTTTTTAAATGTATGAATCATTTTGCAGTTCCTAAACTGAATTTATATAATAAGGTTCCATACTATCATTACACAATCATGCGTTCTGGTTGACACTTAGTTTGGAGCCCAATATGAACTTCAAGTCTTTCTTGCTGTATTTCTGAACGGTACCTAGAAATTCCAGTTTTTCCTTAATTTTATGCATTTTCCCCCAAAGTACACAATCAATATATAGTCTCTGTAGACAATCTAAAAACTTCAAAACACATCTCCCAGAGATAACCAACCTTTATATTTTGCTCTTTTTTTCCCCTGGATTTTAATAAATGACTATTTTGCAAACTGATTTTTTCACATAATATGCTGACATCATTGTCCCACATTATTTTCTTCTAAAATATCATTTTAATGACATGAGTCCAGTTTATGTAACCATTTCCCAATTGTTGAATATTTGAGGTTGTACCCTGTGATAACTATCATTTATTGATTAATTCTTATAAAAATGCTTGAGTTTCAAGCACTGTGGTAAGTTCTGACTGTATAATGGTGAGCAAAAGTGAACACATTACCAGCATTTATGGAGGTTATTGGGAAAAACAGACATTAATCTCCAACATATATAAATTACAACTAGAGCAAATGTTATGAAGGAGAGTTTATGGAGTTTTGAGAGTCTATGATAGGGAAGGCTTCCCTGAGGAAAGGTAAATCAGAGTCTAGGTGAAGGAAAAGGAAAAACATTCTAGGCAGAGGGAACAGCAGGTACAAAGGCCTCATTGTGGAAGGTAGCATGGCAAGAATAAGGGACTGAAATAAGGCCAATATGGCTGGAACACAAAGAGCAAGGCAAGAAGAACATGGCTCAAGCCATGGCTGGATAGAAAGGTAGGGGCCAGACTATGCAAGACCTTGTAAGACATGTAGACGCCACCACATAAGACATGTAGCTTTGTCCTTATCCTAAATGCAATAGAAAGCTACTGAAGCATATCAAGTAGTAGGGTGATATAATCAGGTTTGCATTTCGAAAAGATCCCTCTGATTACAGTGTAGAAAACAGATTAGAAGGGAACAGAGTGGATTGGGTGTAGGCCAAGATTAGGAGGCTACTGTTGTAAATGCATCAAAAAATGCAAGTAGCTGAGATTAGGGTGGTGATGGATAATGAAAAGAAGCAGATGGATTCAAAAGATAATCAGATTTTGCCAAAAGATTTACATTCATAGATTAAAATCCCTAAAACTAGAATTATTGGGTCAAAAAACGTTTCAAGGATTATGATATGCATTGCCAAGCTGCCCTGCCAAGAGCAGTTTTCTCATTCATGAATTACCTTTTATCTGTTCCTCTATCAGAATTTTAACATTCTTTTGAAATTCCTTTAAAATGACTTAATCCAAACTTCCTTCATGAAGCCTTCCCTGACTCCCCTTTTTGCCTGCTAGTTGGTCACTAACATGTTCTCCTTTCAGACCTTGCTTCCTTTTACACATTTCTGTCATACTCCAATCAAACTATGACTTATGTTTACACGTCTATCATGTCTACTACATTGTGAGAGTCTAGAGGATAAAAGTTGTTTATAATGACCACACCAAAAACAGCTCAACATACATAGTAGGTTCTCATTAGGTGTTCACTGAATGAACTGAATTACTATTCAGATTCTACTGTGTCCAGATTTAAGAGGGCCCTGCTTTATCCTCTAATTTATTGATTGTGATTTTAAATCTAATAAAATTGATACTCATGGCTTCAAATGCCTACTAAATAAAGTGACTAATTTTGTTTCTGCCAAATCACTAAATCTCAGCAGTGCTCCTGAAAAAACTTTCTAATAATTATATCAAATCGGTACTATGTGATCTTAAGGTATTTTTAGATGGTTTAAGTGGAAAAGAAAACTTTTTTAAAAGGCTGTGAACACACAAGACTATTATTAGAGAAATGATCTGTAATGCTAGTTCTCAGAATTGTACTCATCTCAAACTTAATCCACCAATTCACACACAAAAAAGGAAAGGTATTAAGCAACGACATAAACTTATATATAGCATTTCAGAATGACCAATGTCTTATGCTGAAGAACTTGATTCCATGTTAACAGTTAGTATCTAGAACAATCTATTAAAATTTTCATTATCTGGAGAGGAAGACTAGAGGGGGAGTGGCAGAGTTCCTTACAGTAATCTTAAAGACAAGCAGCTCCCTCTATAGTCTGTTTGGCCTACTTTGTTTAATTACTTGCTATGTGAACATCTCACTCACACTCTTCTATTTACTCCTACTCTGCATCTCAGCAGGGAAGCTTTTTGAGAGGATAATTCTGTTTAATTCGGTGCTGAGAAAACTGAGAGAGCTTTCTAAGCTCAACATGGAATTACATCAAGCAACTAAGCAAGAGTTGGGATATGGAAACTCAGATTCACCTGAGTCAGGTCCTCACAATGAAGCCTTAGGATTTTATTTGAAGTGAATTCCCAGAGCAGTCATACCCATAATTCAAATCCAAGTGAAAAAACACTGCCCTGTACTTTGGTTATTTATAACCTTTCTTCTCTCCATTAAAACAAGTTACCAAAACGTTAACATTGCTCAATACATTGTTACATCAAAACAAATGTTCAAGATATTTTTTAAATGGGTGAAGAAAAGCAGATTTTTTGGTTTTTTAAAAAATAATTCCATCACTCACATGAAAATTTAAGTGATTCTCTCAGGAATCAATATCCTCAGGGATTAAATCAGTCAGTATTTACCATTCAAATTTGAACATGCCACCTTTTTTAAATACCTTTTTAAATTTCAGCAACACAAGAGCTTTTAAACCTAAGACATTTATTTCTTAAATTACTCAACATATGCCCTCAAAACACAGGACAATCAGGAGTCAACTGGACTGTTTTCTAAAGCAGAAAAATACCTTTTATGCAGTAATAGAAAAATTGAACTATTAAAAACGTAAGAAATCAATCAGTTCAGAATTTATAATACAAATATGAAATGGCCTTTTTATTTGGGAGAAAATTCTATTTTTCAGGACTCATTTATAAAGTAAAATCAGTTTAAAAACAGCTTTTCTCCAAACCAAGATAAAGAATTAATCTTTATTTTAAAGACTTCCAAATTGACTATTATATATGGAAGACTTAAGTTTACAGTACTTTATATAACATACATTTATCATGTGTTACTATTTTTCATTAATTTATCTAAATATATAAACATAGTTCGTACTTTCAAACGATAAAACTGTCTTCATTAAAAATTCTAGCACTCAGACTTTTATTACTAAGATTGCCCTATCTTTTATGTAAATTATTTTCAAATTTTATTTTACTTTGTGAACTGGACTAGTTTTCTTTGGGGAGAGAATTTGGAAGCAGATAATTGTAGTTTTTGTTTATGATTAATACTAATTTTACTGGTAATTTCTAACGTGTTAAAAAATGCTGGCTTGATTTCTGAAAGCTATAAACTCTAAATGTATGCCAGTGACTTCAAATTTTTTTCACCTGTTAAAGAAACACAAAAGTTTTCAGGTTTGTAACTGAACTATATTTACAGCAAACTCAACTTGATATGCCTTTAAAAGTTTCAGTTTCTTTGTATCAAGTTTTTTATCTTTCAATGTATGTACAAAAAAGTATCTTATATTCATTGACAATATACATTTCAAAGGTTTTTTTTTAATTTTTAAGGGGGGCTGGTAATCAATTGTAAGATATCCAGGAGGGAAGAAATAAATACTTATCACAGAATAGTCCCTGTGTCTATTTATTTTATATTAAACACAAAAGTACCTCATCATCTTTATTTCTTAAAGAACGTTTTCTCGCATTATAGAGATGCTGCTAGATCACAGTAGAAATTCACCCGTTTCCACAAACACAAGTTTTCTATAAAACAGCCTGAAAATCAGTCAGGGATACATATTTAATGACTCGGGTAGAGAAAAACAAAACAACTATGTGTAGAAAAGTAATCCAAACCATACAAACTTTAATACACAGAGATGCCACAATATATCCTATTAGCATGTCACTTTACGATTTGGAAATCTGGCTGAACAGAGCTATATCAACGTCACTATCTTATTATTTCTCTGTACTTGAAGTGAGAAGAAATAGTATATTACACTGAAATCCCAATTAGAAACAAAGACAGCACCAATAAATATATAAAAGGGCAAAAAAAAATCTATCCTTCAGAAATCTAGTGCCTCTATTTTCCAGCCTCCCAAATTTCAGGTGTTCTACTTTCAACAAATTAACAGCACTCAAATTGCCAACCTTCTGAGGGTTCCTATCACCAAGATCGTTTTCATTATTTTAAAAAGGAATACGAACACCACTGACATTTTTAACAAAGAGAATTCACATTAAAAGATAACTGCTTGAAAATGCGTGCTTGTGTTTGGGAAAGTATTATCCAGGGAGTCCACAGAAACGGTAGTAACAAGAGGAATGGTGATTAGGGCAAGGAGCATCAAGTGGGAAATGCCTTCTCAAATCCCATAGGGCAATAATACATCGCTAGAGATAAGAGCATCCCTCTCTAGGAGGCAGCTCCATGATTTCATGCAGACGGTCCAAAGCATGTAGAAAACGAAAACAATTTAAAGCCCTGTAAATTTGGCCACTACTCATTTATATTATCATAAATCCCCAAGAGCTTTTGAGAATGTAGCTTCTGCTGCCTCCCCACCCCACGCGTTCAGCAAAAACAGTTTTCGTTTTAAAGGTACGTGTATTCAAAACGCAATACAACTCAGCACAGAGCATTTCCACACGTTTGTGTTGCCGAGTTTAGCTGAGGTTCATAAGGAATTCACGCTACCGACTGGGCTATTTTATGCTGGGCAACAAACATACGTTTCCTGCTTCCCTGGGTCCACGTTTCCCTCAAAGCATCGCACCTGAGGCTACTGCCCTGTCCCCAGACTCGGAGGCTTAAACTCTAAGGAGTCCCGACCTGCGCTCACAGCAGAGCCACATGGTCACTTCAATGAGAAAGATTATTTGGCCCCAGGCGCCACTCCAGAGCCCACGGCACCTCCGGAAGGGGCAGAGGAGGGCGCAGGCGAGAGGCGACGACGAAAGGCGGACTACAGAGAGCTGACACTTCCTCACTCCTCTTAAAGCCGCCGCCAGAAAGGGCACTTGGGAGACGCAGGGGGCTGTCCGCAGGCCCACGGGCGACCGACCTCCGCGCGCCGCCCCGCGAACCCGTTCCCGGAGGACATGGCGCGGCCACCTGGCCCATCCTGCAGGGCCAGAGCGCTGGTCGCGGGCGCTCGCTCCCCCTGCCCGAGACCCGGAGTGCGGAGCCGGCCCCCGGCCGCCGCACGCAGTGTAAACACTCGGCGCCCGCCACCTCCCCGCCCGGGGAGGAGGGGGCGCAGCGCTCGCGCGGACCCACATTTTTGCGCCTCTTGTCACGCACCGGGGGAAAGGCGAGGAGGGCGGAGGGGAGGGAAGAGGCGGCAGCGCTGCGCCGAG
>NW_027532594.1:7174287-7174940 GCF_008692635.1 Crocuta crocuta
GACTCGCACCACCGGCACCTTCTTGACAGGGGCCTGGGTGAGGGGGGATTGGCAGATATCCAGCCCCTGCAGCGGGCTGGCCATGTAGTAGTCGGCAGTCACTATCCTCACTGAAAACATGTTCGCCGCCGCCGCCACCGCCTTCTCTTCACGAGCGATCTGGCAGCGGCGGCAGCAGCGGCGGGGGGGGGGGGGGTTTTNGGGAGGGGCAACAGGAGAGAAGCCCTGGCGCTATCGTCGGTGCTGGTGCTGCCGCCACTGCCGCCGCCGCCGGGAATCACACGGGCTCCTCGGTCCCAGGCTGCAGCTCTTGTTGCCATGATGATGATGTCACGGACGCAACCACTGGGGGAGGGGAGACGGGGGATGTGTGTGCGGCGAAGGGAGGGCGGTGAGTAGTTGGGGGAGGGGACGCGGCGGGAAAGGGAGGGAGCAGGGCGGGCGCCCGAGCGGGACACCCAGGCGGGGGCCGAGAAGGTGTTTTCTCCCCCGCCCCCAAGGCTCGCAGCGAGGGAGGAGGCCGGTGGAAAGCGGGACTAGCGCCTGGCGCGGGGAACCGATGACTCGGCCGGTGGGCACGGCCACCTGGGCGGGGGCAGCAGGGGGGGCGCGGCGGAGCGCCGATGTCACCGATGGGCTCCAAGGGGCTTGCG
>NW_027532594.1:7174949-7200400 GCF_008692635.1 Crocuta crocuta
CTCCCGATCGTGCGGCTCGAGCCGCCGCGCCCCTTGCGGCCGTGCTGTGCTGCAGTGTCTGCGCCTGGCCACCTAAAAGGGTTTATTCACGCCCGGTTCTGCTCAGCGTTGCCAGGGGTTGGCGGATCCCGTGCACAGGGATTTCCCACCACGGGGTTTTTCTCCCGCCTCTTTCCTTCCCTCCCGCCCTAACGTATCCTTCCTTGGCTTCCTCCTTGGCCCCGCAGGCTGGGTCCCGCGCGCGCGCGCGTACAAGTACGGACTTGTCGGCGCTGGGTGACCTCCCTCCCCTTCTCCCTCCCCTGGCGGAATCCAGGATTGAGAGCCTTTCTGAGATATTTTCGGCCAAAGGAAAAGGCCCGTGAAAGTCACTGCGTTAGATGTGGACACCCAATGCTATTCGCTAACGGGTTGTGCGAGGTTTTACCATCCGAAGGCATAAAAGCAAACGGGCGTGGGGTGGGGAAGGACTGTTAAACAAAACCACTTTATCCAAAAAGAGGTCGGGAGATGGGGTGTAGTGAAATTGGGGGGGGGGAGGTACTAACAGAAGCATTTGGGTTGGCTATTATATTGGAACCGATGGGTTTTTGTCTGACTTGGTCACTAATAACCGGGTGTGACCGTGGAAAATAATTTGGTTTCTTGGAACCTCAGTTTCTTTCTCCGTGGAACGGGAGTTTCACTTACATTCAGAACGGTTTCTTCTTATTAAAGATTTAAGCAAGAGAGAGAAACCATGATTTCAAATTCGAAGTATGGCACTAAGTAAAGGGCTTTTGACAGTCATTTTCGGTGTACCCTAATTAGAGATCATGCATTCACTCTCATGTATTATACAGGTGTATTTTAATGGTTAGTAGGTTGCCATATATTTTAAGTGGTGTAAGAGATCCTCCTTTGGCACCATTGTGTTTCTTCAGATGGAAAATCCAAAGGCTCAAAGGAACAGATCACTGGTAGGAAGCTGTCTATAAATTCGATAACATAATACTGCTAGTAAGAATTTATGCTGCAAGAGATTTGAGACTGATTACGACAGTAAATTAGCCTGCAGTTTTCAACCTCAGAGCATGATTATAATAAACACAGGTAGCAAGATTTCTAATATACAGGAAATTACCTAATAATTTTATGAGGCAAATCTCTTACATTGATTTAGGTTTTAGGAGGCTTATGGAAGTGATTTAAAAATAGCACTGCCGTGATAAAATGCATATTCTGGTAAAATAAATATTTTTGTACAACCTGAATGACAGATACACCATTCTTAGTATTCTGGGCTCTTGAGTGTTCTTTAAATTTTAATATTTTGGCCTTTACAAAGTCACATTTTTAGGAATGAGGCCTGGAAATCTATTAGCAACCTCACCCACCACTCATGATTCTAAAGTAAAATAAAATCGAGAGTCCCTGTACCATATTTCAATCCAAGTACATTCATAGTATTTAAATTATACTATTCCTAGCTTAAAAAAAAAGTATCAAATTCATGGATTAGCTATTTCTAGAAAAGGGTTTCTTTCCCCCCACCTCTGGAATCAACATCCTTGACTTTAAGAAAAGGCAATTGCAACCACAATTCAAATCCTTCTAAAATGCCAAGGAAAGAATATTCACTTTGAAGAAAAACATTTGTGGCATGAAATCAAGATATTTTGTTCATTGCATGTAATTGAGTTGAAGTTGATGCTCAAATTGAAAACTTGACAGTACTTCCTTAATTAAGACAATGCTTCCCTAACTAATCACTATCAAATGTGTTTTATAAATACAGTCTCCTGACATAAGAAAGAGTTCTGGAATTTTGAGTTAGGAAATGAAAATTTTAAATCCTTTACTAGCTACATGACTTTGGAAAGATCACTATTTTTTGGAGTTTGTTTCCTCATCTATGAAATGGATAGTAGTTCCTGTTTTCTTAGGGATGGTACAGGTGCAAATGAGATAATGTATGAAAGTACTGTAAACTGTTGGCATCCAGAAGTTTAACTCCTCTAAAAGGAGTAAATAAAATCATTTGGCATGGTCTTACGTACACAGAATAAGAGAGATGCCAAAATTGAACTCTCTCTATTCTTAAAGTTATCTTTGTTGTTGTTATTACTGTGGAGTGGCTTCTATTTGCCAGGTGATTTCAGATAATAGTGAGAGATAAAACAGACATGGCCCCTGCTCTTACAGAGTTTATAGTCTAGCATCATAGAAATGTATTTTAGTCATATCAGTTGACCTATATCTCTTCTAGTCCACTGATGTATAACTCATCATGTCATGATTTTTTATTTAAAAATTTTTTTTTAATGTTTTATTTATTTTTGAGAGAGAGTACAAGCGGGGGAGGGGCAGAGAGAGAGGGAGACACAGAATGTGAAGCAGGCTCCAGGCTCTTAGCTGTCAGCACAGAGGCTGACACAGGGCCCGAACTTGCGAACTGTGAGATCATGACCTGAGCTGAAGTCAGATGCTCAGCCAACTGAGCCACCCAGGCACCCCCATGTCATGCTTTTAGTAAAAGCCTGCCAAACCTTTTTCTGTACCAATACTATTCAACATCTATGAGTATTTGGCTACTAGCACTTTATAATCTAGAACAGAAGGCAATGGATACTATAATCTTTGGTCAGGTATTATAAGATGGCTTACCCAGCACTCATCCAGCCCATCTAGCTTGTTTTTTTGTACTTCAAAAGCTACCAAGTTAAAGAACTACAGTTTCCAGACACTTGCAGCTAGAGAGTGCTGTTTGTAGATAGATGATGGTGTGCTGGTAAGTGTTTACTAACAGCTGGGGTAGAGTAACAACTCTGATTTGTTGCATTGACCAATTTTCATGGTGTAAATACTCCCAAGCTACTGAAGTGACTTCACTGAATGTGGAGTTAGTTAGAAATGATGCTAACAATCACTAGCTGGCGTCAGCATACCTGTACATATGACCTAGTTTCCAGTAATCAGATGCACCCATTCAAGACATGGGTGCCAAGGTGAGCAACATGATGCCTCAGCAGCATTCAGGGAGATGGATTTTCTGGCAAATGCCATGGTGGAGATGTCTGGTTCTTCCGGGTAGCTGAGGAAGAGCTCTCACATCATTTTTAGAGTCATAGGTGCTGACTGGCAGTTGGTGTTGGGATGGCTTTCCATTAGAAGAGTTCTATGATGTGGGATGAGTGTTCTTCCTGGTTTGGTTTTTCCTGAATGTTGTTTCTAGCTAGCTGTGTATTATCCAAGCCTGGTTCTCTTGTCCTCTCCAAGATCTCTGAGCTAAGTACTATCCTTTAATCCCTTTCTGCTTAAGCTAGCTCAGTCATGGTCAGCTACATAATTTGCTGGGCCCAGAGCAAAATGAAAAATGTGGGGCCCCTTGCTCAAAAAGCAGGAAAAAAGTGCCATCATATGTACTAAAATATAAAGCTTTTTCTTTCTTCTTTCATCTGTCCCTTGACTTATAATGATGTGTTTTATTTGCTTTTTAATGTCATTCTAAGTAAAATTAATGTCACTTTAAAATGAATGACAAAATAAATGTCATTCTAAGAAAAATTAGAATTTTAAATTATTAGAATGAATTTTCTCATTCATCTTTATTTTGTGCAATGCCATTTATAAATGCAAATATAAAAAGCATTTAACTCATACACAAAATCACTAGAAGTGCACAATTCATATCCTAGTTTTACATGTATATGCATCCTTTGCTTATCAGAATGTGTAAGTGCTGCACAAAGCCAACTCACCTGGTTTTTTTTTAATTTTTTTAAATGTTTTATTTATTTCTGAGAGAGAGACAGAGACAGAGACAGCATGAGCAGGGGAGGGTCAGAGAGAGAGGGAGACACAGAATCCGAAACAGGCTCCAGACTCTGAGCTAGCTGTCAGCACAGAGCCCAACGCGGGGCTTGAACCCACGAACCGCGAGATCATGACCTGAACTGAAGTCAGACACCCAACCGACTGAGCCACCCAGGCACCCCTCAACTAACCTGTTTTTATTTCCCTTTTTGATATGCATACATCCTACCAATTTGAGTATGGAAGGACTGAAAGGAAAGGAAACCATGAGTTGCGCTACCTCTCCCCTTCCTTCTGTGTCATCATTTTCTATGTAAATGGTAATACAGGGAAGTAATATACACTAGTAAGAAAGGAGAGGACGGGATTCTTTTGTCACTTGCATTTTTTAGGATGCCTTCCCTTCTTTTTGCATCCGAAGCAAGTTCTGGTTCAAATGGAAAGTGTAGCCTCTTGGAATAGTCCACCACATCAGCCATAGATGTAATATGCTTGCCTTATAATCACTTTGTGACTCCCTGAGTATCTGTACCTCATTAGGTCCATCAGAGTCCTGTGTTTATGAGATACCATGAAGACTATATGCAAACGGGGTGGCAAGGAAGAAAAGATGCACACGTTGCCTCCTCTGCTTGCACGTATGATCCATTGTACCGCTGGACTTCATTTATAAAACAGATGTTCAAACATACAAGTATGAAGATCTTCAAAATGGTGACTGCAGAGCACTAAACCAACCATGGTGCCCTGTAAGACTGCACAGCCTGCATGCCCATGAAATTGACCCTGAGCTCACTGTTTCTCAAGGGGGGCTTCTCCTGATGTTTTAGGTGAAACAGTTCTACGTTGTACAGGATATTTAACATCCTGGCCCTTGGGCCTCACATGCTACTGTAACAGAAATGCCCCCGAAGAGGAGTTACTGCTTTCCACTGACTTCCTGGAGTACCCTCCACTGTCCACAGCTGGGAACCAGGGTCATTACAGATCCAAGAAAGGTCATGTGCAGTTTTTGCTGGTGATTCTCAGGCAGGGAAAAGTACAAAGTTGAGTTTTAAGAATTTCATAAGTCTCATATCTGAGAGAACAGAATTATGGTGACCTTTTCCCCCATGTTAGAAAAATAATACCATCTACATTGGGATGAAACAAATATTTGGGATGACAATTTAAAGGTGGTCAGTGGGTTTTATGTGTCACGTGGATGTAAATGGTAGTTGACTCCAGATAGATCGCAATGTCTCACAGTTAAGAAAAATTGCAGAGAACTACAGAAAAGTAAGGAAAACCATCTCCCTGTCATTGTCTTCATCAGTGGGCTGAAGGGGAAAATTTTTTTAAATTCTCAAGAAAAATTAAGGAAGTTGCCATTAGAAGCTATGGTATTCTTTTTTTTTTTTAATGTTTTATTTATTTCTAGGAGAGAGAGACAGCGTGAGCAGGGGAGGGTCAGAGAGAGAGGGAGTCCCAGATTGAAACAGGCTCCAGGCTCTGAGCCGGCAGTCAGCACAGAGCCTGACGCGGGGCTCGAACCCACGAACCGCGAGATCATGACCTAAGCGAAAGTCGGACGCTTAACCGACTAAGCCACCCAGGCGCCCCAGAAGCAATGGTATTCTTAATAGAGCTTGAATTTAGTTTCGTTATGTCTGTTTTTTAAGTTTTGGTTGTTGATTTGAAAATATTAACATCATAGGGACACCTGGGTGACTCAGTTGGTTAAGCATCCAACTTAGGCTCGGCTCAGGTCATGATCTCACAGTTTGGGAGTTCAAGCCCAGTGCCAGACTCTGCACTGACAGCACAGAGCCTGCTTGGGTTTCTCTCTCTCCCTCTCTCTCCACCCCTTCCTCCCCAAATAAATAAATAAACTTTAAAAAATATTAAAATCATAGGGTATTAGAGCTGAAACAGAATATCCTAGATCATTTGTTTCCTTTATCGCCATAGTATTATTAGTCACCTGGAGATTAAAAGCTCTAGCTCTATAGACCTGGCCTTGCCTTTGCTAATGCTGAACCTCAGTTTTCTCCTCAGTAAAATGAGGATAATTTTATATTATCTTAGGTTGGAAGTCATTTCACTGAAAGCCAGTTCACTAAGAAGTAATTTTACCAAAGAGTACATTTATTCAATAAATGTAAGGTGAATTTTCTGTAAAGCAAGTATTTGGTAAATTCAACTACCTGATCATTTGGCAAATTAAGTTTTAGCAAATACCTGTTAGGCTTATTATATGGATTAAATGAGCTATTGCACACATACAGAAAGTGCTTACCAAAATGCTCACTAAGTCGTATCTATAATCCCTCTATCTATCTGACTTCAAGTCTTACCCATTCTCTCTCTGAATATTCTCCATTCCTGGCCACATAATTGGCCTTCTGTAGACTTTCACTATTTTTAGGTGGACTATTATAATAGTCATTTGATTGGCCTCTTGGCTCATTCCTCTCCAAACCCATTTTCTATACAACTGCAAGGGTGATAGATCACATAAATTTTAGATTATCATCTACAATATGGTATTTCACCTCTTCCATATATCCTTTAGCACCACTGGAGTACTTATAGTTCTCTAAATACACATTTTTTTCTGGAAAAGCATCAAATTTCTCTGCTTTTGTCTTTCTAACTAGAATGTCTTCCCCCTTCTTATCTCATGTCAAAATTTTTATTCATCTTTCAAGTTTTAGTTAAAATGCCACTTCCCTTGTAAAGGTCTCCCTCATTTCTGCAAGCAAATTTAGGTGTTCTTTCCAGGCTTCCACTGCTTTTTGTACGTGATTCTGTTGTGACTCTTAGATTACTGTGGTTTATTAGTTTGTCATTCTAATAGACTATAATCTCCTTGAAGAAAGATACCCTGTCTTTTTATCTTTTGTATACTAGCTCCATGTACAGTGACTAGAATAAGTCTTCAACATTAATGGAATTAAAAAGTTAAAAGATCTGGGACACCTGGGGGCTTAGTCAGTTGAGCATCCCACTCTTGGTTTCAGCTCAGCTCTTGATCTCATGGTTCATGGGTTTGAGCTCCACATTGGGCTCTGCATGGACGGTGCAGAGCCTGTTTGGGCTTTCTCTCTCCCCCTCTACAGCTTGCTCGCTCCCTTTCTCTCAAAAAATAAATAAACATAAAAATGTTTTAAAAAATTAAAAGATGTATTTATGACTCTACTGCCTTCCCACACCACCTCCATTTTATAGATCAGGAAACTGAGTCCCACAGAAATGAAGCTATTTATTGAGAACCCAAGTCTTCTAACTCCAGGTCCATTACTTTTACTCCTTACTGTAGAGAATCTTCTGAATAGTGTCTATATGCCAGTCCTTTCTGTTGTAGGAAACAGTCTGTCTTGTCCGTGTCTTTCCATTCACCTCTAATCTAGGGAATAAGCAGAAGGGCATAGTGATCTGGCAAAATTTATATTTTTCTTCAATTTATTTGGTTACTTTTTTTTTCCAGTAAATTCAGTGAAAGTCAAGATAAATTCTTTGTCCTCCCCACCACCAGAGGACATTTGGCAAAATGTCTGGACACATTTTTTTTTTAATCACATCGGAAAGAGTGCTACCGATATCAAGTAGGTAAGTGTCCAAGGATGCAGCTGAATATCATATCATGCATAGGACAGCCCCCATAATGGGGAATTACCTGACCCCAAACATCAGTAGTGCCAAGTTTGATCTAGCCTAGTCTAAAGGAAGTTTTTACTAAGCCCTGCATCCACTCTGTTGCCTCTGTGTAACCATGATGGAAAAGATACTCATCCCCCTCCCAAAAGGGATTTGGAAGCCCTGTATGGCAAACTCTGGAAGCAATTGCTATCAACTGCACACCTTAGAAGACTTCATGCAGGTTTCTCCAGTGGATTCATAGTGCCTGCCTGGGTATAAGATAGGCACATAAATATGTATTGCCTGAATGATTAATAAAATATATTTTAATCAGAAGAATGGGGTTTTATTTTTTCTTTTTAAAGGGAAGTCAAATTAATCATTGTGGTAAGAATTTCTGTTCTTTTTATTTCAGTTACAGGAAGAAGCAAAACTTTTTAAAAACAACTCTCAACTCACCCACTTCCATAAATTAGCAGTAATAGTTTTAAGGGAGAGACCAATGAGCCTATAAATTGAAGATGATGTTTGCAGAACAAAAAATAAAAGAAGCTTTCAGAATAGAGTAGTATTAGAACTGATGCGTGAGCTCTCCAGGACCCTCATTTAAATTATGTATCCAGAATTGAAACTGAGCATTTCTGATGGGTTACGGCTAGGCCATATGTGTGTAGGAAGAGACCAAACACACATAGACTAAGGTTAGATTACGTTCCCAATTTAACTAGTCAAGATACAGAATCCCGGAAGCAAGGTGTCTATATACAGCAGCACATCTCAGCGTAGTTTTCCCTGGTCCTAATGTCCCCACTGCACTTTTATACCTACAGTTTAAATCATATTCCAAGAAAACTTCCACTAAGAATCTTTACTAGTGACAGTGAACTCTCCTGGGTTTTGGTGGTCATTTTACATCCTCATTCCAGGGTACAGGAAAGACTATCCTCAGATGTGTAGATAAAGATCAACACTTCTATTTCTTTATTTTTCTCAATAAAATTTATTTTTCCAATCTTAAAGGTCTTAAATGCATAGTCTAGGAAAAATGGAAAACCATAAAGAACATATAGGATACTCAATCCTACCTGGAGGCAGTTATAATTAACATTTTAGTCCATTTTTCTTCTAGAAAATTTTTCTATGACTATATTACTTAGCTGAAACAACTTCCCAGGGTTTTTAAAATTTTACATTATAGTAGAATCATTTTCCATACAGATTAAAAATCTTCATATCCATTGTTTTAATGGATACAGAATATACTGCACTACGGGCATTTGATAGTTCACCATTTTCCCACTGTTGGCCAATAACAGTATTTCAGATTTTCCATTATATTAAATGTCCCACTGACCATTTGCTCCATTTTGGATCATACCCTTAATTTCTCAAGGAACTTACTTTATAGTTTATTATTTGACATGAGTATCAATTCCTGGTGCATACTACGTTCCTTCTACCTCTTTTTGCCCACTTAATTCACTTTTTAGATTTCAGGTCAAAGGCCACTTCTTTCAGGAAGTCTTCCCAAACTTTATATTTGATTATGTTTTCTGTTACATATTCTAATTGTGTTCCTTTTTTCCATAGCATTTACCTCTGGTTGTAATAATCTATTCATTTGTATGTTATTTAATTTCCCTTAGACTGCAATACATTCATTCTTTGGATAGCAGCGCTTATAAGGCTGTTATAAACACAGGCCGATTAATGGGATCTCATCCTGATCACTGACAAGATGGGTTAAAGCTTGAGACTGAAATACAATTAGTCCCGAAATACTGATGTGTCAGGCATTAGGCTAGGTGCTGGGAATATAGAAATGAGAACAACAGGCATGATTTCAGTCTTCATGGTCCTTATAGTCTAATGCAGCATTTGGCAAACTTTTCCTGTAAAGGGACAGATAATAAATATTTGGGGCTTTCAGGCTAAATGGCCTCTCTCACAACTACTCTGCCTTTGAAATGCAAAAGCAATCATCAACAATACATAAAAGAATGTTCCAAGAAAACCTGCAGTGGGGCTGGATTTGACACATAGGCTATTGTTTACTCTTGGTCTGTGGGACAAGACAGCCATTAAACAGTCATATGCAATGATGAATACTTCAAAAGAAAAGGAGGGAGGGGGCAATAAGGTCACATGGCAGAGCTGTGTAACCTAGTTTAGGGAGAAGAACAAAGACTTCCTTAAGTCTTTAGGGAAGGACTTTAAGATTTAAGGAAGAAGAGGAACTAACTGGATAAAGCAGGGGCAACAGACTCAGTAAAAGTCTGTTCAAAGTATAGAAAGAACAAGAATAGAAAAATTCATTCTGAAGCTTGGAGAGTGATAGGAAGAGGGAGATGCAATTGTGTAAGGATAAAGTATAGAGGGGAAAGACAAATTCAGAGTACTGAAAATTTCAAAACCTAATACTCTCTAGAGGAAGAGTTGCCCATAGGAAAGACTGAGAAGGAACAATCAATGAAGTGTATCAGTAGCAGGAAATTTAAGACCTTACAGACACTTGAATCTCCTCTTCCATCTGTATGTGTAGGATGTGTTGGTTGGGAGATATCAGCCTAACGGCTACGTGAACCTCAGCGAACTTCTATACCTTTTGAAAGATGGGATGCATAAAAAGAATAGAGCTGAGAGCTGAATAAGGGGTGAGGGGGAGTGATAGAGTAGAGAAGAGGTAGTAAAGGAATCAGAAGTAAAAAGGATAGGAATACAGTGCTGGTTATATAGTAGGTGCTCAATAATTTTTTATGTAAATAAATGAAAGGATAACACTATAAAATCAAAGAATCCAAGAGGGAAAGGATTTCAATAACAGTTGGTCAATTGCTTTACATACTTAGGAGAGCAATTGCTCAAGGCTAAGTTTTCTTGGCTAACTGGGAAAAGATGCAGGTATAGACACAGCCACTCTTGATGCCCTAGCGCAGGATAAACCTGACCTTCAATTTCTACCTGTAGAAAAAGCTGACCTGGTTCTTTTCTTCCCTAAAGATTTCAGTGAGTAGGAACAGGGAACTTCCTGTGTCAGTACCCGCTCAAAATAGAATAGGGACAAGATTTCTCATAGATTACAATGACACTAGCTCAACTGTTATCTCTTCTCTCAGTCACCTATGTGAAACATGTGTTTTATTACTTAATTCTAAACTTTTTGTATTATTTTGTTATTCACTTATTGATATATATAAATTCGTATGTTAGATGCTGTGAGTAACTACAACAATGTAAGACATGGCTCTGGGCTCAATTATTATGTAATTGGCCAATAAATTGTAAGCTTCTTGGTATTAGGAATCATATTTGACATTTCCTTTTTTATTCCTTGCACAGTATCAGACATATGGTTGGTACTATAGAAATAATTTGCCCCTACTCTCTGCAGTGCACCATTTGGTGACCAAATGGTGTCTATCTAGCCATTTCTGTCTGACTTGGACAAAACATGCCGCTTTCTGAGGGAATAATATTCTGAAAGCATCAGTAACAGTAATTTCAGCTTGTTGAAGGTGAAGGTTCTTTGTGTAAAGGTCAACCTGTCAGTAAATAGCCTGCCACCCTGTTCTTTCAAGATTATAAGAAACCTTTGTACGTGTATTTTTTTACCCGAAAAAAAAAAGTAGTGGGAAGCTGTACCCAGTGATCTCACCAGATGTTTTCAAATCAGAACTGGGGCAACTGAGTTGTAATTTATGTTTTAAACATTTATTTTCACAAACTTGTGAGAACAGGGAATGGAGATTTTTCTTGCCTGAATTAGCAGGTTAATTTCATTCTCTATTCAATTTTAGCAAAATACTAAGCCAGCCCTAGGATGAAAATGTGAAACACAGGTTCTTACCAAGTCTGAAAAGTGGAGCAAAGGTTAGTCTTAAGAATGAAGGGAAACAGGGGCACCTGGGTGGCTCAGTCGGTTAAGCGTCTAACTTCGACGCAGGTCATGATCTCATGGTTTGTGGGTTCGAGCCCCACGTTGGGCTCTGTGCTGACAGCTACCTCAGAGCCTGGAGCCTGTTGCAGATTCTGTGCCTCCCTCTCTCTCTGACCCTCCCCTGCTCACGCTGTCTCTCCCTCTCTCAGAAATAAATAAAACATTAAAAAAAAGAATGAAGGGAAACATTACTCATTTCTCTTAAGCTGCTGCTTACTTCTGCATTAGTATGAACTGTGTTTAGACTGAAATCTCATAGATAAGAGGGGAACAGTGCCCTTTCTAGAATATCCAGTTCCCTATCCTAAGCATGTCAAAGTCTTTCAAGACTTAAAATATTAAAGGCGGACACATGGATTACAGTCCTCTTGTTTCCCTTAACTGCTACGTTCATCCAGAGTGAATGCATCACCAAAATAGCCAGAATACCAGCCTCGAAGTTCCTTGACATCTCATCTCCAGTGATGTTCAGCCACTCGTTTCTGTTGCCACACCCTGGATCTTGTCATACACCCAGTCTGGTTCCCCTCTCACTCCGTAAGCGCAGACTTCACGTTCTCTGGCCCCAGCATTCATCCCAGCTCTCTCACTCCGTTCCTCCCAGTACGTCATTCTCAGTTCCCTGATGTCTCCAGCGTTCTTCCTCTCTCTATGGTAGCCCCTCGTCCTCAGGTTTCTCTGACATGACCCCTCTAATCCAGACTTCTCTCTTTTTTCTCCCTATCAGCCCTCTCCTGCCTTCACTCCCTTTGATTTTTTGCTGCATTCTATTTTAAATTGCCAGTCTCTTGCCAGAAGCCTCCTTTGCCCTGCTTGCTCTGCTGTCACTAACCTGGCAAAACACCAGCTCTAACCCAGGTTGCTGAGTGCACCCAGTTAGGAAAGAGTCGCACAGCTGTGTAGATTGGCCTTTAACACTGCACATCCAGGACCACAGACCAGTTAGGTCACTGTGTCCATGTTGTTGGGAAGGGAAAGTTATCCTTAGGATGCACTAGACTCTACTCCATATGCCAAAGTACAGTTGTAATAAACTCTCTTTGGTCTATCCCAAATTAGTAATAGGCTGAATAATTTCAATTGTCATTACCTTCTCCCTGACTCTCTATCATAGCTTTTGTGCTTCATTTCCTGTTTTAACTTTATAGCTTTGGATCTAGTTTATCCAGTAAGGTAAATTTCTAATGTTTTTTAAATTAATATTTGACCAGTCCAAAAGGACATGTCTTAAACATTATGGGATAAAGTAATGACTGATGGAAAATCACTCCCATAGATCATAACCCTTTTTAACAAGGCTTTTGTGAATCTAAGTAATCTCTAGGTCAGGGGCCTTAGGCTCAACTCCCTTGAGTCATTTCATTCTTGCCTTTCCCAGCTTCCCCCTTCCGTCATTTTTGATCCCACAAATTTTCTAAAAACGGACACCTCCTTTTTCAGCAAGTGACAGAGAAAACAGTGCTACTTGGGTGGAGAATAGTGGTGGGTACTGTTTTCAGGTACAGGTTACTTATTGAATGGCAGTAGCATACTGGTTAAGCGTGCACGCTCTATGGCCCAGTTTCTGTACTTACTTTCTGTAACTTTGGGCCAATTACTCTCCGTGCCTCAATTTTTCCATCTGTGATATATAGACGATAATACTAGTACCTACCTCCCAAAGTGGTTGTGAAGATTGAATTCCATATAGTAAATGAGTTAATACCTTAGAACTGGTAAGCACTCAATAACTGTAAGCTATTATTCATAATTTAGAGGCAGCTTCTCTATTTCCTAAAATACCTTTATTCATTACAAAAGAGACTAATGATGAAAGGTAGGAGCTATTAAAATCCCATTGATTGGATATAAAAGGTAGATTTTTAGAATTAAAAAAGACTCAAGAATTATTTAGGCCAATGGTTTTTAACCAATCCTATGCATCAGAATCACTTATGAAGTGTTGTAAAGCTCCAGTTACCGAGGCCCTCCCTTCTCACATCTACCAAGTCAAAATAAAATGTCCACAGGCAATCACAATGCAGGCTTCCTTGCCAGAACCACTGAAGTAATTCAAGTCTTTATATTTTATGATGAGGATACTGAGACTTTGAGAGAATAAATGACTTGCCTAAGACCTCATTTAATAGGTAGGATCAAGGTCACCTAGCTCCTGGATAAGTGCTTTTACTATTCTTCTATGTTCCCTGCCAAAATATATTAACTTTCCAAGGAACTATTATGGGAGTTTATCAGGAAGAATAATATAGGCTTGAAAAGTGTACTTTATTCATCGTTTAATTCAAAATAACAAAATTTATTTTACAATGCATGCAAAGGACTATTGCACATTTACAATAAGATTTAAAGTGAATTTTGCTGTGCTTTTCATGTGGACATTAGTCTTTGCCACAATGCTTGCTGCTAATTAGTACAAGGAAACACTGTGTGTGGCAGAGAGCTGTTCAACCCAGCCTCACAGACTGAAAGCAAACAAATGCTTTATAGGGAAAGGTTGGTGTAGGAATTAAGCTTTTTAGCATTCTCAGTAATAAAATATGCATTTTTTATAAATAGGATTTTTTTTTTGTTTTACGTTTTAAGTTATTTTTAAACCTTTGTTTAGACTTTTCTAGTCTGTGAATAGTTAGTGTAGAAAAAAATCAGTTATTAGATACAGCTTTCTTATTGGAGCTTTATTCATTGATATTTTAAAAGTCTAAAATAGTTAGCAAAAACAGGGGCGCCTGGGTGGCTCAGTCGGTTGAGCGTCCGACTTCGGCTCAGGTCATGATCTCACAGTTCGTGGGTTCGAGCCCCATGTTGGGCTCTGTGCTGACAGCAAGCTCAGAGCCTGGAGCATGCTTCAGATTCTGTGTCTCCCTCTCTCTCTCCGACCCTCCCCTGTTCATGCTGTCTCTCACTCTCTCTCAGAAATAAATAAAACATTAAAAATAAATTTAAAAATTAATAAAATATATAGCAAAAACATTCTGAGTTCTTGTGTTTGGTATTGGGTACTATGATACTATATCTCTTAAAATATATATATTTTTTACCGTATTATATGGAGGAATCAAAAAATGCATTAGAACTTGGATGTGAACTTATGCAAATGTGTGAAACAAATTAAAATGACAGGGCAGAAGCAAGAAAATGAAGCTCAAATGAAATCTACCTCTCAAAGCAGGTCTATTTATATTTCACTTCATTTGCTATTATAAATTTGTTTCCATGTATTTCTTTGCTATAAATGGTAATTGGCTGCCCACTCAACTTCTGACTCCTAGGCAACTCCATTTTGCTAATAAACCACTCATTTTATTTCCATAAATGCTCTACAAGCCCCTAAAAGAAGTCCACCATTCCAGATCCCCATCAACCTAATATTAAACCACTGTTGCTTCTACTGTGTCTTCACCCGATTCCAAATCCTGTGCTTTACACTTCAAGTCAGGTTTGGCCTTGGAACCTTTTTACTTGATGCTTATTTTTGGTTTGTTGGCCCTTGACTCTGTGCTCAATCTGATCATCTTTGGTTTAGACTCCCCTTGACTTCCAAGCTGCCAAGATTTATACCCCTTGATTCCAGCAGTTCTGGAATTCCTAGCATAGCCACTGACTGCTGCTTCAAGGAGACCAGTCCCAAATACTAGCCCATATTATAAACATCCATTTATTCATCTGCTCAACAGATTTCATTCATCACTACTATGTGTAAACCACCAGAGTAGTTTCTGGGTGAATATAGAAGATTAATTAGCGATAGAAAGCTCTTAAAATTGGGTAGGACAAATAGACAAGTATATAGTGATAATTTAAGACTGTATGTGTTCAACTCTTAGGAAGTATGTATACACCTAAGACATCAGTTAACAAAAGCTTCAAATTTCTAACCAGGGAAAGAGAGATACAGAGTACAAGGGGACAAAACCGAAAGAGCCTGGGGTGGTGGGGCATGGATTTAAAAAGACTTGAGACTACTGACGGGTTAACAGACTTTGAAGGAAGGGTAGGATAAACCCCATGGGAGAAAGGCATCCCAAAAAGTCGAACTAAACCAACAAGAACAGAAAAAGTATGTTATGTTTAAAAAACATTTATCTGGAGCAACTGACAGTATAAGTAGAAATGGAAGAAAGCCTGGAAGAACTGGTTGGAACCAGATTATTATGGCAAGCTTTGAGTACAGAGTAGTGTAGAGTTGGCAAACATATAGTGGGAAGTCAGAAGGTTTCAAGCAGGAAATGATAACTGGCTTGATGAGCAGTGGTACAGGAAGGAGTTGGCAGTGAGGAGATAGGCAGGCAGAGACTGCAGACCAGGAAATCAGGAGACTAATACAGTCATCTGAAGTAGGGGGCCCAGAGATGAAGACTTCTTCATCTCATTCAGTGCCTGCTATGAGCTAGGTGCCGGCCATGCAATGAGGATGAGTCTATGTTGTGAGGGGGTTTTCAATCTAGTGAGACGTTGATCTTTTAAAGGCTCCTAGAGGGGTCTCTATTTTGGGACCACTTCTGACCCTTGCCTGGTTACTAGGGAGTTAGGTCCTCATTTAACAGTAAAATGTATTTCCTACCTTTTAAAACTACGTTTCCATTTTATGAGTCTGCTAAGGCGGAAGTATCCCATCCACTTGCACGTAAAGAAAAGCAATTTATTACTTAAAACAAGATAAGACAGGAACACTACCAGACAAGGCAAAGAAGAAAATGACATGTGTTTTAAAGAGATAACTGAAGTTGATGTGGAGAATGAGTTGGAGGTTAGATTAGGGGCAAGAAAACCAGTTAAGAGGTTGTTGTAGTAATCCACTCGCTTGATTGTGAGGGCCTGAAGAAAGACCGTATGAAAGACGAGCAGTCTGTTGGTAGCTGCTTCCACTACTTTCTATCCCTGCCCCGGGACAACCAAGGGATGGGTAGGGACCTTTCATTTGGAATTGATTCTTGAACAGAGGGACTCAAAGAACACAAGAGACACTGTTTACTTTTTCAGATTTAGAGGAAATGCTCCTACTGTCAAGTAGTCTGTTTTCTGGTTTCCTTATTTGGAGCCTGAACCTGCCTTCACATTGTTTCTGTGAGCTCCCTGATAAATTATTGGTTTTGTTTCAGCTAGCCCAAATTGGTTCCCAGGGCTTACAATTCAAACAAACAGTAAACAAAAAAACCTAACTGACCCTGTATGTGATGTTTGAGGCAACTTTGGGTAACCAGGTGGAGAATTTCATAGGAAATATGAAATTAGAATAGTCATTCTCAAAGTCATGCATCAGCATCACCTGAGAACTTGTTAATAAGGTAAATTCTCAGGCTCCGCTCCAGACTTACTGAACATGAAACTCAGGCAGCGGGGCCCTAAAAACCTGAATCTTGGTATGCCCTTTGAGTGAATCTAATGCACACTACAGTTTGAGAACCAATTCAACCAGAGTTTGGAAGGAGATTTGGGGTGGACATAAAGATGTGTGAGTCAAATGTATGATAGTTACTGTTGGGGGAATGAATAAACATAGACCATATAATCAAAGACAGTGAGACCAGTGCAGTACAATCAGGGAGGGGGAAACTTAACAGAGGTGCCAGGTGCTATACAGAGGCCAAGGTGGATCAGGACAGAGTCAAAGCTATACGAGCGCCCATTAGGAGGTTTTCGGTGTCAATTAAGAGAAGTGGTATAGATAACAAATTAAGTGGTGAGAGAGCAGAGGCAAGGAAGGAAGGAAGAGAAAGAAAGGAAAGAAAGAAAGAAAGAAAGAAAGAAAGAAAGAAAGAAAGAAAGAAAGAAAGAAAGAAAGAAAGAAAGAAAGAAAGAAAGAAAACTTTTTGCAGCAGTTCAGGAGTGCAAGAAAGAAAAGTTAGAATCGTAAGGTCAAGAAGAGTTTTTTCAGGGTACATGTTTCAGATAGCTTTTGCTGTATAACCAACCCTCGAAAACGGTGGCTTGAGACTGTAATTATAGCTCGTGCCTGAGGGTTGGCTGGTCTTAGTGGGGCTTGCTTGTACATCTACAAGCCTACTGGGGGGGGGGGCTTTGCTCAATGCTGGACGCGATTTCACCTGTCATCCTCCTCCTTTCTGGCTTACCCTGGCATACTCTTCTCATGGAGGTGGAAAAGTTTTAAGAAGACCAGCAGAGATACACAAGACCCCTTGAAACTCAGATTCCAAACTGACATGCTGGCACTTCTGCTTCATTCTAATAACCAGATCAGATTATATGGCTACGTACAGATTCAAAGAGTGGGGAAGTAGAATTTACCTTTGTAGAGAAATTGCAGAGTGACACGGCAAAGGGCATGGGTGGGCTCATGGAGGGGTGTAGAATCCCTACTATAGTAGGGATGACCTGAGCATTCTTGAAAGTAGAAAAGAAGGACTGTGTAGAATGAAGAAGAAAGTGAACTAAGGAGAGAGACCAATACCATAGCTCAGAGAATTAACCTTTGAAAAAAGGAAGGGTACTAGGAATGGAAAGAAGGAAATTTGATTGGATTGGGTTTAGCAAATTAAAATATATGATGCCAAGTAAAATTTTATGTTCAGATAAACAATGAACAAATTTTTAGTATTAAAATTGAGTATTAATATGTTCTGTACAATATTTGGTAGGCTCTCAGTACATAGTTTGCTGAGGTTTTTTTTATTTTACATGCCATTTAAATATTTCTATAATGCAATATTTGGTACATACTTATACTAAAATATGATTCCTTGTTTATTTGGAACTCATTTAACTGGGCATCCTATATTTTATCTGGCAACTCTACTTTGGATGAGTTTGAAGTAAATCCATAGTAAGATAATCTACAAAGGGATAGATAGGTGCGTTTGGGGATTTAATTCTGGAAGAAGTTGGGAACAGCTGCTGTGGATGCTATAAAGTGTCAACAAAAGGATTGCCGAGCAGCAGTGAAGGCCCACTTAGCAACAGGAAGCGTGACTCTTTCTTGGATTAAATCAGCAGTAATGTTTCACTGTTAGGAAGCAGTAGTAACAGAGATTGCTGGTACAGGCCACCACCTTGGTTTGACTTCAGTAGGAGAGGCCAGGGCAGGAGTCTGGGGGTATAAATGAAATGACTAGGGGTCCAAGTTGTATGTGGAAGCAGGTGAAACCAGAAGGTGAATTGGGAAGCAGAAGGTGAACAGTGAGTCAAAGAGGTATTAGGAGGTGGAAGTTCACAAGGAAATGGAATTTCTGTAGAAGAATAGTTGGAAGAGTAGTTCTGTGTGATAATAAGGTTTAAAATACAACTTCAGGGGCACTTGGGTGGCTCAGTCAGTTAAGCAACTGACGCTTGATTTCAGCTCAGATCGTGATCACGCAGTTCATGGGTTCAAGCTCTTCCTCTCTCTCTCTCTGCCCCTCCCTCCCCCAAAGTAAGTAAACATTTTAAAATAAAATAAAGTGTTTGTTTATTTTCAGAGAGAGATTGATAGAGCATGTGAATGGGGAAGGGCCAGAGAGAGGAGAAAATCCCAAGCAGGCTCCACGCTGTCAGCATAGAATCTGACACAGGGTGGGGCGCCTGGGTGGCTTAGTCGGTTAAGCGTCCGACTTTCGCTTGGGTCATGATCTCGCGGTTCGTGGGTTCGAGCCCCGCGTCGGGCTCTGTGCTGACTGCCAGCTCAGAGCCTGGAGCCTGTTTCAGCCTGTGACTCCCTCTCTCTCTGACCCTCCCCTGCTCACGCTGTCTCTCTCTCTCTCCTAAAAATAAATAAAACATTAAAAAAAATTAAAAAAAAAAGAATCTGACACAGGGTAAACTTTTTTTTTTTTTAAAGTAAAAATAGAGGCACCTGGGTGGCTCAGTCGGTTAAGCATCAGACTTCGGCTCAGGGCGTGATCTCACAGTTCGTGGATTCAAG
This sequence comes from Crocuta crocuta, assembly GCF_008692635.1. Classification (NCBI taxonomy): domain Eukaryota; kingdom Metazoa; phylum Chordata; class Mammalia; order Carnivora; family Hyaenidae; genus Crocuta; species Crocuta crocuta. The sequence continues at coordinate 7,194,158 of NW_027532594.1, forward strand.
CCCCGTGTCGGGCTCTGTGCTAACAGCTTAGAGCCTAGAGCCTGCTTTGGATTCTGTGTCTTCCTCCCTCCCTGCCTCTACCCCACTCACACTCTGTCTCTCTCCATCTCTCTCTCTCTCTCAAAAATAAACATTTAAAAAATGTAAAAATAAAATCCAGTTTCACATTACAGCACTGGCACTAAATGAAAAGCAAGAGCTCTGCAGACAAGGTAACTAGTTTTGCGTTCTGTCTGTGTAATCTTTAACTTTTCTATGCCTTAGCTCTCCGTACAATAGAAATAATAATAGTTCTTACCTCTCAGGGATCTTGTGGGGATTAAGTAAAAAACCATATGAAGAACCTAGAAGAGTATGTCTGATACACAGTAAACCTTCAAATGTTGGCTGTGTTTTATTACTTTACATACTACTTACATGCATCTATAATCAGTAAATATGAGTGCTCTAGAGATATCATTTTAAAGACAAATGGCAATCATACGTAGTATGTTTTCCACCATAGCTAACAAATTCTATGTTTGGTAAATACACAGTTAGCTACTTATTGAAGTTGGGGCCCACAAAAAACCTTTACCATTTACAGTTGTTGTTGTTGTTTTACTGTTACTACAAGAAAATAATTACCATGCTCAAATTATATCTCTCTCCTCATTTCCCTATAGGTGACCATGCTTTGGGATTTTCATAGTTTGAGTTAATTCCTCTGGGCTCCGCCACCCAGCGAGTTAAACAGGACAAGATTCCTCCCAGGGGCTTGTGGTTCTGGGAATGTGAGCAGCTTGTTTTCATGAGATCTGCACCCTGACTTGGCCTACTGTTAGGAGTTGTTGTGTTGGTGGTTGTGTTGTTTTTAGCTGTTTCTTCCATCTTACACAGTTATTTGTATATAAACACTTTTGAAAAGTAAATGTTTTATGGGGATGTTTTGCTTATACAAAGATAAATTAAAACTGTTTTAAAGTAATTACATGTGTCATATTTTTCTCTTTTGAAATAAATGAAAGTATTAATTCATATTGTCTGAAAAGAAAATGAAGACGGAGGAAACGGCCATGCTCCTAATGTTTTAAAGGAAGGTAATTTTATTCTCTGTTTGAATGGAGCCTTCTAAGGAATGACGAGAGCCTCATACACAGTCGACTTACATGCATTCTTTATCTTTAAAAGGAAGCAGAATAGGATCATTGAGTAAGTCACATGTGTTCACAGCCTTGTCTGGTGTAATCATATACTACACAAACACATTATTCTCTAGTCAGAAGGGTAAGGGGACATTTGAAACAGGACCTGCCCTTGTGAAGACCTTTTTTTGTTTAAACAATAGCGCAGTGAGAGACCACACAGTAGAAGATAACAGAAAATATCTTCCATGCCTTCCTTCACCTTTTACTTTCTCATTCTCTTTTGTTCTCTAAGGACGTCTGTTGTAACGATTATTCTGTAAAACTCATAGGTACATAGCAGAAGGCATATCATATTTCATGTATTATTTTGTCTACTATAATTATTGCTCTTTTATATCATGCCATTATAGGTCTTTAAAATATTTTGTTTATAAAAGTATGAAAGGATGTTACAGAAAATTTGTTAGTTGACTGCAGATATCTAAAGAGTAAATATTTTAACTCTGAATTTAATAAAATTTTATCTTAGGAAGTCTAATAGACTTTTATTAAGCTACATTTTAAAGAGATAAATGTGATAAGAGAGAGATGCTTATATCTGAATTTAATTTTCCTTTTTATATTAATTATAATGGATCTTTAAAAATGTCATACTTAGGCATTTGAAAGATATTGTTAATTATAAACAAAAGTGACGTGAGATTTTGGAGGCTTTAAAATAGGTCCACATTTGAAATAGTTTCAATGTTTTGATAGCTGGTTTGCTGTCTATGTAATGGATGCAATTAGAAATTCAAGTTTAAAAAAATTTCTTTTTAATTATTTTAATTCAAGTTTTTACCTTTTGTTTAATGTTTATTTATTTATTTTGAGAGAGCACGTGCATGTGCACACATGTGGGCCTGGGGCAGAGAGAGAATCCAAGCAGGTGCCTCACTGTCAGTGCAGACAGAGCCTGGGTCAGGGCTCAAGCTAACAAATCACGGTGAAATCATGACCTGAGCCAAAATCAAGAGTCAGATACTTAACTGACTGAGCCACCCCAGCGCCCCACATTTTTACTTCTTATTAGGGGTTTTAATATTGCCTCCTAATTTTGCCCTAGGTTAATCCTTTGAGAATTTTGAAATGTATATTCCGAAAGGTTTTTTTTTAAATCCTTTTTACTATAAAAAATTTCAAACATATGCAAAAGTAGAGCAAATAGTATATGAACCCCCAAGTTATATTTGAGCTTTAAGTGATATATTAATATAGGTACCACGTTTATTAATGCAACAGATGTTCAGGAACTCAAGAAATGATTGTGGCCTAATGCACCCTTGAAAGATTTGTATAAATCAAATTTTTAAAAAATACCCAACCATTTTCCGACCTATGACAGATTGTATTTCAAATGTTTGTTGATGGTCAGCCAATTTTTGGACCTCCAAATATGATTCTCATAGAAATAATCTAAAATGGCTATTTGCTTTTCAGGCCAACTCTCAGTAATTCATCTAATTTACCTTAAGGGAAGCCCATGTACCTCTTTTAACATTGTTTCAATGTGAAAATACTTCCTTTGCAATTGGAATGCTACAGAGCACTGCCACCCATCTTCCCTTCTGCTGAGTATGGGGGATAGGAAAGTGGGGAGTCAAGTGCCTGGGGTGGAGATTCATGTCCATGTGGGTTCTTGATTCTCGCCACAAAACCAGTGGGAACTCTGAGAAGGTAGGAGGGTGTGGGGGTGAGAGTGCACTCTATACATACCATTCTGAATTTACTTACCTTTTTTTCTGCTAGTGGAGTTTGTGCTTTTTTTTTTAAAGGACTTTTATTTTTAAAAAATTAAAAAGAAACCTTCCTTTATAAAATGAATATTTCCGTGTTGTATCTAAAGTTTATATTTTACAGACTTTTAAAACTAGGCTTCTGGGGCGCCTGGGTGGCTTAGTCGGTTAAGCGTCCGACTTTCGCTTAGGTCATGATCTCGCGGTTCGTGGGTCCGAGCCCGGCGTCCGGCTCTGTGCTGACTGCCAGCTCTGAGCCTGGAGCCTGTTTCGGAGTCTGTGACTCCCTCTCTCTCTGACCCTTCCCTGCTCACGCTGTCTCTCTCTCTCTCTCTCCCTCTGTCTCTCTCTCTCCTAGAGAAATAAATAAATAAATAAATAAATAAATAAATAAAACATTAAAAAAATTAATTAAAACTAGGCTTCTGATTACTTCCTTGTTTCTGACAGAGGAAAACTATTTTCACTGCTGAGATATACCTAAGACAACAAGAAAAGTTTCCTGACTACTAGAACAGAAAAGTGGAATACAAACATAAGCATCAAATTGTCAATAAGCTAAAATCAGGTTGTTGGAATAATGTTTATAGTGAACCTATTGAGGAGCCTGAAATTAAGTCCTCCATTAGAAACAACCTCAGGCTGCATATAGTCCAGTCCAGGAAAAGCCTCAGCTGAAGCCACTCTTGGACCGCCCTCGGATCTGCCAATCAAAAGAAATGTGTAACATTCCTGTAGTCTTGGAGACGAGTCAGGGCTGGGAACTGCAGGTAGTTACTTTGTACAAAATAGCCAGTCATTCGCCACTTGCATAAGCCCCACGTAGATCCTCTGAGCCCACCTCATAATTGGTCATTTTCAAAAGACTCTCAAAGGTCATAATTGGGTCCCACCAAAAGTAACTGACGCCTCGCAGATACTGAATAGTCAAAACTGTTACTATGAGTATTGTACAATTATGATTGGTGCTTATGTAATGATGCAAAACGTACAACGTGTGCACGGTAACACCCCCACCCTTACCCCATAAAATCCCTGCTCCCCACTGTTCGGGGCTCCACTTCGCTGCGGCTGCGTCGGGAGACGGGTGAATCCCTGCTCGAGCTTGTAATAAAGACCCTTTTGTACTTGCATCGGTGCCGGCTCCTTGGAAGTCTCTGGTGACTCGCAATTCGGGCAAAACACTATAAGTAGTAGTAAGTTTTAGAGTATCTGGAAATGACAGACAAAGCAGAAAGATGGGCTCTGATGCTTTCATCGTGCCAACCTATACTCACTCTTCTGCAAATTGACCTTAAATTCTTATTCTTCCAAAACACTTCTCTAAGCAAGAACTTGGAGCCACAGAACTGTGCTCATCAACTTCTCCTCCTTTTGTACACAATATGAAATAAGAAGGGAAATGGAGCGGGCGCCTGGGTGGCTCAGTCGGGTAAGCATCCATCTGACTCTTGATTTCAGGCCAAGTCATGATCTCACAGTTTGTAAGTTCGAGCCCTGTGTCGAGCTCCATAGTGACAGTGTGGAGCCTGCTTGGGATTCTCTCTCCCTCTTTCTCTCTCTCTCTGCCCCTCCCTCTCTGAAAATAAACTTTTTTTTAAAAAAGAGAAATATAGAGCAAGTGCTTTATAAATAGAGCAACAGAGTCAAGATCCAACAAGTGTGGAATAGCTGAAGACAAGACCAGCTCAGAGTTAGGAGCTCCAAACCTGACAATGTTCCCTAAGCCTGAGACAGTCGTTTAACCTCCCAAGATAGTAAAATGAATGACTGGAAAGAATCAGCCCTATTATCTGGAAGTCCCATCTGTGAATTGTCACTCTAGACCCTGTAGAGTCTTTAAATGCTAGCATGGTGTGACTGTTATCCCATCAGCTAAGTTAGGCTCCATGTGTATACTAGTGAGCGCTTGACAGCAGGCCCCGAAAGCTAGCTAGCCTCATTTCCAGAGGGAGGAATGTCAGTGCTTTTAAGTACAAAAAGAACCTGGCATACTTTGTGATGCATCCACTGAAGGTCTCACAGCAGGATATAGCATAGCTTCACCATTGACCCATTCTCCCATCAGATAAAGGGGGCCTACTGTGTGTTAAGTACTGCAGTATTGAGGCACTTTACTTATGTTACTATATTAATCCCCACAGTAACCCTGAGGATGAGGGTATTGTCCTCATTTTACAGATGAGGAAATTTCCTAGGAACATTGGCGATGGAGCTAGTGAATGGTAAAACTGCATTCAACCCTGGAATGAGGGGAATGAACTATAGGTCCTTTATTTAAACCTGCCCACTAAGGGGGTACCTGGGTGGCTCAGTTGGTTAAGCATCCGACTTCAGCTCAGGTCATGATCTCACGGTTTGTGGGTTCAAGCCCCGTGTTGGGCTCTGTGCTGACAGCTCAGAGCCTGGAGCCTGCTTCAGATTCTGTGTCTCCCTCTCTCTCTGACCCTCCCCTGTTCACGCTGTCTCTCTCTCTCTCAGAAATAAAGCATTAAAAATTTTTTAAAAAAAATAAATAAACCTGCCCGCTAAGGTAGCTAAGGAGAGAAAACCAAGGAAGTTTCTATGCAGTTAGTTTTACACTCACCAGCAACTCCAAGAACTCTGGCTCCACTGCCTGTGAGACCTGGACCCTTGCAGCGCCCAGAGCTGGCTCATTTCTCCAAGGCCTCCCCACCCACAGACAAATTCAGGGTAAGCCTGTCCTCTCCCAGCCCTTCTGAAGTCCCAGGAGAATGGTCTGCAGCTTTCACAAGGCTCCTGCCACAAGAAACCCAGTCCCGTCTAACCCAGATGAGGAAACTCGGGAGCTTGGTATTAAGATGCCGTTCCAGAAGAACCCATCAAGTGTGAAGCCCCTCCCTGCCTACCGGGGGTACTGAGAGTGCCGGAGGACAAATTCCCCTTCAACCAGGGAAAAGCCTGCTTGAAGGTGGTAGCTCACGAGGAATAGCAATAAAATGCTAGGATCTGGAGTTGTCAGACTTCTGCATCAGTAACTTCTCCAGTGACTTCAAGGATGGTTACTTCTAGATCTCTGAATTACTAACTGCTGATGAAGGAGGGTACAAATTTAAGGTATCAGGGTCAGAAACTCCCCAAAATAGCAGAGAGCTGTTCTCAAGGTGTGTTTCTGGGATCAGCAGTGTTAGCCTCACCTGGGAACTTGTTAAAAATACAAATTATTGGGCCCCATCTCAGACCTCCTGAGTCAGAAGTGGGAGCTAAGAATCTGTGTTTTAACAAACCATCCAGATAATCCTGATAGACACTAAAGTTTGAAAACTATTGGCCTAAGAAGATGAAGGAGAATATCTAGGTCTCCACATTAACCAAGAATT
>NW_027532594.1:7201105-7248095 GCF_008692635.1 Crocuta crocuta
CTCCCAACCAAGACTACTATCTAGTTGCTCATTATTTTCCTTGAAAGCTCCTAGGAAAATTTTGGGCAGAGAGCAGATGATCAGTAATGACTGAATTGAAATTTTAAAACATTATTTATAATAGGGAAATTGAAAATAAATGTCTATTATAGAGATTTGATTAAAAACAAATTCTGGGCACCTGGGTGGCTCAGTTGATTAAGTGTCGAACTTCAGCTCAGGTCATGATCCCATGGTTCATGAGTTCCAGCCCAGTGTCAGGCTCTCTGCTGTCAGTGCAGAGGCTTCTTCGGATTCTGTGGCCCTCCCCCTCCCCCCACCCCTCACTGCTTCCACACACACTCTCTCTCTCTCTCTCTCAAAAATAAATAAAGGTTAAAAAAATTCTATGAGGATTGAGTCCAACACTGACCCATGCTACGTTCACTATATTCTTACTGCCTAATACAATGTATATATTCAGTATTTGTTGACTGAATGAATATATTTTCATATGCATTCAATTCCTAAAGTACAATGTGGTTTAAAAAAAAAGGTATTTTCTAATAGCAATCCCACTCCTGCATATTTACCCCAAGACCTGGAAGTCAATGTTTATAGCAATTCTATTCATAATTGCCCAAACAACAAAGAATCCAAATGGTCTTCACCTGATGAGTGAATCAGGGAGGGACTGCATTTTGGGAAGTAATTAAAGGGACCTTATTTTATATGCTACTGTTTGAATCATTTTTCTTTTTTTGAGAGAAAGAAAAAGAGAACATGAGTTGGGGAGGGGCAGAGAGACTCTTTTAAGCGGGATCCACACCCAGTGTAGAGCCCTACACAGGGCTCTATCCCACCACCATGAGATCGTGACCCGGGCCAAATTCAAGACTCAGACACTTAACCGACTTAGCCACCCAGGTGCCCTGTGAATATTTTAAATAATTTATTTATGTATTATACAATTAAGAAATAAACAACGTTTTAGAGACTGAAAGGATAAACACCCAAAATGTTAATAGTAGTTATCTCTGGTTGGTGAGATGACAAGTGGTTTTTGTTTTCCTTCTTCTTGTTTGTAGTTTCTAACTTTTCAGTATAAACAAGTTATGCTTTTGTACCTAGAAAAAAACAAGTTACTTCTAAAAATGGGAGAAGGGGGTGCCTGGGTGACTCAGTCGGTTAAGCATCCCACTCTTTATTTCAGCTCAGGTCATGATCTCACAGTTCATGAGATCCAGCTCTGCATCAGGCCTTGTGCTGACAGCACAGATCCTACTTGGGATTCTCTCTCTCTCTCTCTCTCTCTCTCTCTCTGCCTTCCCTTCCCCCTGCTCACTTGCTCTCTAAATACATACATACATACATACATACCTTTTTTTAAAATAGGAGTTGAGGGAGACCCGGAAGCATACTGACTCTTAAAAAAAATGTATACACAGGGCACCTGGGTGGCTCAGTCAGTTAAGCGTCTGACTTCGGCTCAGGTCATGATCTCATGGTTTGTGGGTTCGAGCCTCGCATCAGGCTCTGTGCTGACAGCCAGCTCAGAGCCTGGAGCCTGTTTCAGATTCTGTACCTCCCTCTCTCTCTGACCCTCCCCTGCTCACGCTGTCTCTTTCTCAGAAATAAATAAAAACATTTTTAAAAATGTATACAAATGAGAAATGTGAATATTGTAAGAATATTCAAAAGTAAGTATCACTGAAAAAAGAATTTGGAGAAATGTGAATATTGTAAGAGTATTCAAAAGTAAGTATCACTGAAAAAAGAATTTGGATATACCTTCTAGAACAGTGCTTCTTAAAGTCCACACATATCACCCATAGTGCTTGCTGGGATGCAGATTCTCATTCCAAGAATCTGTGTTTCTAACAAGCTCCCACATGATTCCACTGCTCCTGGTCCACAGAGGACTTTGAGTATCAAGGCTCTAAAACTTACTGCCAAGAAAGCAGCCACTAATTAGCCATATGTGGCTATTAATTCTTTGAAATGTGGCTAGTCAGAATTGAGATGTACAAATGTAAAATACGCACTGGCTTTTGAAGACTTAACACATACGCAAAAAGACTGTGAAACACCTTAACAATTATTTTATATTAAGTATATGTTGAAACGATTTTTTGGACCTATGGTGTTAAATAAATAGATCATTAAAATTAATTTCACGTTTCTTTTTATCATTTGAATGGCTACTAGAAAATTTTAAATTACGTTTGTGGTTTGTATTTTTGTCTTGTATTATATTTTTATTGGCTAGCACTGATCTAGAATAACTATTAACAGGATTTTACCACACTCTTGGTCTAAATAATAGACAAAATAAATAGACATATAAAAAAAAGCACTTCGGTGAATTATGAAAATTCTTGTTTAAGAGGTAGTATGGGCAGAAAATATAAATAACCCTTAATTTTTTTTAATTAAAATCTGAGTCTTCCCCTGCCCTCCTGCCGTGTTTCAACCATTTACAGTATAGTATTAAAGGAATCCAGGTTACCTTGGAATGTATTCTTAGCCTGTCCCTCATTACATGCACAGACCCAATGGCCCATGTGATCATGGGTTGGATCTAATCTGAACATTTGTATTATTCATTTTCAACTAATATTTTTTAAATTGCCCATCTGGAAGAAGTCAAACCTACCTGCGAATGGCCGGATGGGCCTTGCCCAAGAGTGAAAAACTGCCTAAAGCCATTCAAAACTAAAACTTGAACTAAGCAGAATAAATAGTTCTGCCTAAAAATTATAACTGCTTTCCTCTTAGAGTAATTGAAACAGTATTTCTAGAACCTTAAATGTTCACTAGCAAGCAGTGAGTTTGTTTTGTTGATTTTGCTTCATTCGTGCCAAAAAGTAGAATATATTGAGCCTTCGGTTGGCTTTGAATATTCCTAATGATATTATAAACATCTCATTCCCAAGCATGAGCAGTAAATTATTTATAGGAAGTGGCCTAATTTTTTAAAAATAATAATCTGCCATCCTCCCATCCCGCCACGCACAAAAGGAAAACTCATCACTTCCCTGTTAAAAATTCGTCAGTTGTAAAGATATGTGTTCTTTGGATCCCTCGATGCAGGGTGCAGGTGATTCTTGTCTTGGAATGCTGTCATAAAGATCCCCTAATGGGGGGGTTGGGGATGATCAGACATTTACAAAAGGTTTAGATTCTGGGAAAATATGTACATGTAAGTTTAGTCCAATAATGTAATTTAAGTGTGATTCCCCCCTCCCCCCCCCCAAATACAGAGTGTTAGGAGGGTAAGATGTAAAGGAGAATCAACACACTGCTCAGGTCTTGTAAAACACCAGGACTGCCTTTCTATTTTCCTGAGTTGCATCAATAGAAAAAAATATAAAATGATAATTAGTCTTCTTGTCACCCCATCACAGGTTTTCTAGATTTATAATTTTGATGTATAGCATATTTATGACACAACTTAACACCCTTATTTATTTTGAGATACATTATTAGATGCTATCTGCAGGCTGTGAAAAAATGACCACTTATTTTTTTTCTAAGCTTTCCATGTTAGCTGGCCATTAGAAAACTTCAGGGCCTTTTTGAAAAAATTTCTAAACCAGCCCTGTAAGCATTTTCCCCTCTACGACATTAATTTCTCCTTCAAGTGCTTGCTTCAGTTATAATTTTAGGGGAAATGGGAAGTATAATAATAAGTGCATTTACATTTTTAATACGCTGATTCTCTTTTGAAAGGAGTCTTGTAATAAAGAAGGAATTCAAAACAGAAACTCAATCTAGTTTCTGCAAAAGTATGAGAAAGCTACAAATCTGCCAGCATTCCATTCACATTTAGCTATACATCTCTGAGGGCAGAATTTTCCCTCTCTCTCCAGAGTAGAATAGGCATAATAAAGATGATAGACACTGATAATTACTTGGCTTCAAAGTGATGCTTTCTTCACGTCCATAGATTTAGGAGCACAATGTTTAGAGAACCATTTCAAATGTATGTTGGGTTGAAAAGACCGACCATGGCAAATCCAAACTACTAGTTTTCTTACTCTTCGTTGGGTCATACCTTTTCCGCCTCAGGCCAACATTCCCTCCTCCGCCGTCTTCTTTGTCAGCCCTTGCTTCCTATCTCCCTGAGAAATAGGAGTAATCCAAAAAGAACTTTCACAGACCCCACCACCAGGGCCACAGTCACCTACTGGCACCGGCGTCCATGTTCTCCACCCGTCTTGTTCGTTACTCTGAATGAGACACTCCTAGCTCCACATCTCTGCGGCTTGTACGCCAGATCCCACCCCTCGCTCTGCTCCAAGACGGTGAATCTGTAACTCTCTCCTCTCCCATAGTTATCATTCCCTCCCCTTCTACTGGATCCTTGCCATTTGCACAACTGTTGGTGGAAGCAGTTATCATCTCTCTCCTGGGTTCTTGCAGGAGCCTCCTAACAGGCCTCCTTCTTTCAGCCTCTGCTCCCCTTCAGTCTGTACGCCACACCACAGCCAGCATGCTTCTGCAGAAATCCAAGGAGATCCTGTCACCCGTTTGCTCAAAACCCTCCCGTGGCTTCCCGTGTCATGAGTATAAAAGCTGGAGTCCCTACAATGGTGTTTAGGGATAAAGGGGCTCCCCCTCCCTCCATCACTTGGACTTCATCTCCCGCTCCTCTCCCAGGGCTCTTCCGGCACCCAACCACACCGATACTACAGACCTCTTGTGCCACATTTTCACACGGATTGTTCCCTTCCTTTCTTACTTATTTTTTTAATGTTTATTCATTTTTCAGAGACAGAGAGAGACAGAGCACCAGCAGGGGAGGGGCAGAGAGAGAAGGAGACACAATCTGAAGCAGGCTCAGGCACCAATCTGTCAGCACAGAGCCGGACGCGGGGCCTGAACTTCTAAGCCGTGAGATTATGACCTAAACCAAAGTCAGACACGTAACCGGCTGAGCCATCCAGGTGCCCCGTCCCTTCCTTACTGTTGATCTTTCCTCAAATATCACCTTCCTACAGTCTTTTCTGCTCACTCTTGAAAATTAGAACTCCCCCTACCTCCCCAGCTCTATGTTTCATCTCTCTTCATGTGGTGAAATACTATATATTTTCACTTGTTAAGTATTGTTTATACTTATATATAGTCTGTTTGCCCCTAACCTTCACCCCAACTCAAATCCATGAGTGGTTGGGACTACTTTTCCCCTTTATACCCCCTTTCCCTATTACTGGTATGGTATACTGAACATAGTAAATTCTCAATAAATATCTGTTGAAAGAATTTATCTCTCTTTTTAAAAATAAGTTTACTTATTTATTTTTGAGAGAGAGAGAGAGCGAGCTGGGGAGGGGTGGAGAGAGGAAGAGAATCCCAAGCAGGCTCTACACTATCAGCGCAGGGCCCAATGTGGGGCTCAATACCATGAGCCATGAGATCATAACCTGAGCTGAAATCAGGAGTTGGATACTTAACCAACTGAGCCACCCAGGTGCCCCAGGAAAGAATCTGTCTTTATGAAAGAGTAACTGGAAAATAGCTTGAGTGTAACATAAGCCCTGAGATGGTTCTTTTTGTTTTTCATGTTTTGCGGTGTTTTTGTTTTTGTTTTTGCAAGTGCCTGATCTAAGCTTTGATTGCATCCGGTTCGAAGATGGCTATCTCCAACAAATACATTGCCAGCCACACTACTAGACATAGATAGACCCAGGTCACCTCCCCAACGTGAGGTTCCTTTGTGTTAGACTTCTTGATTGATCTTGATATCTGACCATTTGGGCCACTTGTTTTTCTTCCTCTTTCCAGGCTTCAAATGCCTGCTTTTACATTTTAAACTCACCAATGAAGCATGAGCATGAAACTTTATACTCCTACCCTGACCCCCAATAAAAGCAGAACCCCAGGCCCCTGCACACAGCGTGCTCTCTTCCTTTCTACCCATGATCTTGCTATGTGGCTCCAAGGGTGCTATGTAATTTCCAGTTCCTCTAAGTAATAAACCTTTATTATTTTTCTTAAAGTTTCCCGATAGTTATTGCTGAAGGGCACCTAGTACTGATCAGAACCACAAGGACCGCTGTGGCCACAACACTGGTTATTGACCGGTTGAAGCCAATACACAATTGGCATAGTTGGAGGGATTGAGGGATTGCCCTTGCAATTAACTGAGGGAAATGCCTTTATTGCTTACTGACTGCCAGACTCAGGTGGGTAACACCATCTGAGAAAGAAGCACCACAAGCTGGGGGTCTGTCATGCTGCTATATGCTTTCACATATTGCCTCTGTCGTGTGTTGCCTATAGTATCCAGTGCAAAAGGTCAGGGCTGCCATAAGAATCCAACAATCTTCCCAGAGCAGTGTGATCAAGTCCCTACGGTATAACAAGATGATTAGAACACTAGTTACAAAGGCCTTAAGTGACTATTAGTGTGCTTAAGGGTCCTCCACACCAAGGAGTGGTAAGGAGGGTGGAATAGATTGCAAGGCTGTTGTCACGGCCCAAGGTGGGCTCTGGGCTAAAGGCACAAAAAAAGATTCCTGTAAGCGACCTCTGCCTGTGACCACTGGGTCGGTGGCTTGTGCTCGGACTGCATGTTGTAACCCGGAAGAATGTTGTAGCTGGAAGCCAATAGCATCACAGAAGGAAACTACAACAGAGGCCTAAAGTCTCTGTGTCACCACATCACTACTATTGGTCTTGTCTCCTGACCCAATGAGATATTTTTGTGGGGTCAATTCCTTGGTATGGTGTTGCTAAAAAAAAAAAATCAGTGAACAAATATCCTGAACATCTGGAGCCAGCACCTCCTAAGAACCCTGCGGAGGTATACCAGCTCCTTGATGAACGTGAAACCCCATGGATGCTTCCCGGGTATTATTCAAGGTCAAGCACACCAACATGTCAAGACTCTAGTTTATGCCCCAGAGAGGCCTAGGGACTTTCTCCCAACACCCTGTGCATATCACGCTACTGAAGACACTCCAATCCTGGAGATGTCTCTTGGGACACCCTGGGAAAGGAAGCAACCACCTATGAAGAGGGTTGACAGTGATGTCATCCAAAATTTTCTGATGACAACACGTTAGGTTAAGGTAACAGGAGAAAAACAAGTAGAAACTGAGATCAAAAGCTGTACCTTAATGAAACTCAAGTCTTCCTTAAAGATTTTATGCAGCATGAAGGATAGAAGAGAGCTAATTGTCTATTGCGGGTTTTCTTGTTTGTTTGGAACAGGCTCTAAATTCCTCACAGTGGCCAAAATGCATTAACAGGCAAGTATCTCAAGACCCTAAAATCCGTAACTTTCTCAGAGATCCGTCTGGGCTATATTGTCATTCCTTCTGAGATACCACAGATCCTGAGCCCCCTTGGCTTTCCACTGAACAGCTTTCCACTAGAAGCATGCCTCATGAGGTGTCCCTTCCACCAGGGGAAGAGCTGACAGGGTTATGGAGGCCTCTCCTGAGGAGGAAGAGGGAACTGGGAAGGCAAAGGCCCCTACAGCTACTGATACCACAGCCGAGCCCTCCCTCTCGTCACCCATCCTTGCATCCTTCCATCACTGTGATTACTGCTAAGGCTCACAGAGGAAGCCCATCTCCTGCTGCCCAAAATTCCCGTGGTCCAATGGGTTCATCATTCTCATGACCACAGTGACCCGGATGACCCCTTCTTCATTTCCAACCTGAAGAGGCCCCGTTTGACCCTGAGATATTTTTACAGGGCACTCGCCCTAACTACAGTAGGGCAGGACTACATTTTGTGGGGACTGTGAAACCATCCAGAAGGCACTGGAACTCCCAGGAGAAAACTTACATTCTTTCTCTGTCCCTTGAAGATGTAAATCTTACCATGTCTTTGTAATATAAACACCCCAGGAGGGAACTAAAACTCTGCCTGGGATTGCAGAAAAAAGGGGGGCAGAGGTAAGAGGCCTTTTATAATACAAACTGCTATGAAAGGTCTCTTGTCCAAACTCTAACCCATGGCCTCCCTAAGATTACTTGTCAAGGGCAAATACAAAGACTTAAAAAGTCTCCTCTACAAATAGTAAAAAACTTTAGCCACGGGCGTAGGTAACTGTAACTCTTTCGGAAGCAGTTTGGATTCAACTGTTTTTTATAAACAGTGAAATTTTACTTTGTATCTGACCCATGGCTAGAATTTTGACATGGAAGCTTATAGGGTCTCTGTTTATATTTGTGTATTTATGTGTGTCTGTGGATGTAAGTTATGGACATAATTTCTTGTTCTTTTCTTTCTCTCTAACTCTGGATGGTATTGCCAAAATTAATTTGTAAAAGAGCTCTATTTAATTGACTTAAAAAGAGACGGTTATGTATTAAGTATTTCTAAAACTCAGAAATACGGAAACTAACCCAAATGTTTTTCAAATTCGTGCAATCTGGCATAATCTTTGGTAAATAAAGGCTAGTTTAAGTTCGGGTGTCTTCAGAGTTGTCAGCATTAAATATCATGCAGACAAACAAATTTTATTCTACCTGGGTTTGCCAGTCAAATAAATTTATGTTCTTTCTATTACAAAATTTGTCAGCTAGAAACGTAGCTTGCTATGAGGACTGACTTTGTCTAGAGTCTAATGAAGTTTTCATGGGTGGTCTACACATGATGGCCTGGAGCAAATAATTTAGACAGATGTGAGTGGGATAAGTGAACTTTTCAGCAATCATTCTGTTGTGTATACTTAAAAATAGTCCCTTCCCTGCTCCCCACGCCAAAATAACTTCCCAAACTTTGGTAACTTCCAACCTTAGAATTTTGCTAGGTTCACTTAAATGATGGGAATTCATTGAATGTCTAAATCATTTCCATATAAGATAAAATACTAAAACATTAATTGCTAAACAAGCCTAAATTTGCCTACGTTTGACCTCTTACTGCAGAGGAAATGAAGATATTTGGGTCTGTTACTAAACATGTGTTGTGCCGCATTAAAAAGAATACTTTGAGGAAATGTGTGTTTCTAGAAATACTGAAATGTATTCATCAGTTTGCCAGTCTAAAGAGTACTGATGTAACAGTTTACAATTTCTACTTCTTAGTTTTCACTAGAAATTAAGTTTTCTAAGTATTAAGGATTCTAATGTATGTAATTAAAGCTACTAGAAATTATACAGAAAATAATTCTGTATGTAAGAAAAGTATTGTTTTGTTTTCTTCCTTTTTTTGTTAGAAAAGGTATGAGATATGGAGATGCATTCTTGTTGAGGGCAATGAAAGGGATTTTGTTCTAAAATAACGCTGGTTATTTCAGAATGAGAAAGGAGAAAATGAAGGACAAACTATGTACATAGAAAAAGGGAAGGATGGAGGGAAGAGGTTGGGGGGAGAGGGAGAATCTTGTGTGTTCGAGTTGGCTAAAAATGGAATTCTTGTTTACAAGGATTTTAAAATTAAGCTTTAATACCAGTAGTGTGCTTCTGTAAAACTAATTCTTATTTCATCTGCCAAAGGACAGGTTTCTTAGATTATTGGTCTGCTTTCAACACAAAATTTAAACAAAGGCTTTTCTTTACCTTTTAAGTAATCAGCTTGGAAAGCCAAGATTTTGTGTCTTATCAACTATGCATCACTGTCTTTCTTGGGTCTTTGATTACTTAAACCAAGTCTTTTCTATTAAAAGGGCTAAGTTTTGCTCAGAACCATGTAACTTTCTATATTTGCTTTTGAAATCTTTTTGTCACTTTTTTTCAAAATGTTTTTTTATTTATTTCTAGGAGAGAGAGAGAGAGAGAGACAGCATGAGCAGGGGAGGGTCAGAGAGAGAGGGAGACACAGACTCTGAAATAGGCTCCAGGCTCTGAGCTGGCAGTCAGCACAGAGCCCGACTCGGGGCTCGAACCCACGAACCGCGAGATCATGACCTAAGCGAAAGTCGGACGCTTAACCGACTAAGCCACCCAGGTGCCCCTCTTTTTGTCACTTTAAATGGATAATTAAGTATTGCATCCAAGCCTCTCTGATATTTTGACAAATCTTATAAAATTCAAATTCTAAATGAATTATTTTTTAGTTCATACTAACTTGGGACTTTTTGAAAAATTTCTCTTTTTTTAAGTTAATTCATTTTATTATTTCTGAGAGAGAGTGAGCACAAACAGGGGAGGGACAGAGAGAGAGAGGGAGACACAGAATCAGAAGCAGGTTCGAGGCTCTGAGCTGTCAGCACAGAGCCTGATGCCGGGCTCGAACTCACAGACTGCAAAATTGTGACCTGAGCTGAAGCTGGACCTTTAACCCACTGAGCTACCCAGGCAACCCCCTATTTCTCTTAAGACTTTTAGAGAGTCCCTGGGACATGTCAAAAGATTTGTTCTCTCTCTCTCATATTGATATTTTAAATTACATGGGAAACAAAATCAAATGAGTGATGATAAACTTTCTTAGGTTATATTACATGGGCAAATGTTATTAACATAACCATTCTAGAAATTCTATAAAATTCCAAGAAATCTGATATGTCCTACCAAAAATTTTGGGAACTATTTTTTCAGGGGACATAATATAACATAATGTGCTGAAAAGTTCACCTAAAAACACTTACAATTCTAGTTACTATCTTACAATGTTTGTCCCAGAAAAAACCAAATTTCTCTGCCAGTACCATAATGAACTCTCATCATATCTTAAACGTGGGGATTTTTAAGGCTTTTGTCACTTACAGACATTGTTGTTTTACTCTGATGCTTTTGCAAAAGTAGTCCATCTTCAAGGAGATTCAAGAAAAGGATTTTGACAAGTACAGGGTCCTGATAATTTTCAGATCATACACTGAACAGGATAAGAATTTACAGAACTCTAAGGAAAAACAGAATTCATACAACTGCTAACAAAAGATCAAGGTCAAGAATTAATTACAGGGGCTCCTAGGTGGCTCAGTCGGTCAAGCGCCTGACTCTTGATTTTGGCTCAGGTCATGATCTTGGTGGTATCCAGTCCCAGTCAGACTCCGTGGACAGTGCGGAGCCTGCTTGGGATTCTCTCTTCCTCTTTCTGCCCCTCCCCTGCTTGTGCACACGCTCTCACTCAAAATAAATGAGTAAACTTTTAAAAAAAAGTTTTAAAAAATAAAAATAATAAAGAATTAATTACATAGGACTGACTAAGCCGATGAGAATGGTTCTAATTTTATAGGATTTTTGTTTGAAACATTGCTGGTTCTTTAATCTTTTGTTTTCTAGATTTAAGGAAATTTTTTTTAACTTTAAAAATTATTTGTTATTATGTTTTTAGCTAACTATGACTCACAGCAGTTTGATACGTTACCTCTGAGAACAAAGATGGAATAATTACTTTTTTCCCTCACCTGATCTTTTCAGGATTCAGAAACTCAGTGAATGTTCTTATTTTCATGGCAATATAGTTGTTTGCAAAAGCTCAATGAGAATCTGTTCTCTTTGTAATAGGACATACTTGGAAACATTGGTTATATCACCAAGCTTTGATTTTATTGTCGTATTTGAGAGAGGTATGTAGAGACACAGATATTGTCTGACAGCTTTAAGGAACTAAGGTTGGGGCGCCTGCGTGGCTTAGTCGGTTAAGCGTCCGACTTTCGCTTAGGTCATGATCTCGTGGTTCGTGGGTTCGAGCCCCGCGTCGGGCCCTGTGCTGACTGCCAGCTCAGAGCCTGGAGCTTATTTCGGAGTCTGTGTCTCCCTCTCTCTCTGACCCTCCCCTGCTCACGCTGTCTCTCTCTCTCTCTCCCTCTCTCTCTGCTAGAAATAAGTAAAAATAAAAAAATAAAAATAAAAATAAAAAAAAAGGAACTAAGGTTGATTTTTATGGAGCCAATAAAGCCCCTTGGAAAAATTTGCCCGGTATCTTGATTATACTGTTCCCAGCCATCTTGCAAGGTGAGTAAGGAAGGTCACTTCCTGGTAGGTGCAGGAACCTTAAGATATTTGGGGGGACCCCAAAAAGAGAGGAATTCACCCAAATCTATAGATATTGCAGGCAATGTCTGATGATGAGTCCTTGGCTTGGCTTCCTAGACTTGAGAGGCTTTTTGAAAGTTCAACCTGAGATTCCTTATGGAAAGTTCCAGCAAAGCAGACTAAGGACCTATATGGTCCATAACTATTTTTGTTGCACTTCTGTAAATAATCAGGCCAGGTTTATTGAAACCACACTTAGTTTTCAAAAAAATAGTCTTACTCCAATTCTCTTTGATAGGAATGAGGGTGATTGTAAAGAGAAAAGTTATGTTTCAGTAGAATAATACATACTCGTGGATATTAGATTCTAGTTCTGTTAATTGTCTTTGAGGTTCTGTTTTCTACTGGATCCTGGATTCTTCTCATTTCCTCAAATACTTGGCTATAACTCTTCAAACTGATATTTCTATTTTTTCCTCCCACCCTTTTGGCTTGGAATCTTCGAGAACTAAAACTGCCCTTTTTCCCAAACAAACAAAAGTGGGACAACTTGATGTAAACTTAAGAGAAATCACAACAGCTGAGGTATGGACAAATTTTGGGGCCACTCAGAGGGAGTCACCAGAGACATTCAAACTGCAAACCAGGGCATCTGTTAGATTGCTACGGTCTGCCCTCACTCTATCTGAAGATGCTAAAAGCCTGACATCTAGAAATCTCAACTGGCTGCCTTCCAGACTCAGAAACCAGATTACCATCCTCTCCGATCATTAACGTTTATTTTTTTCTTTTGTTTCCATAGAAATGGGATTTCTTGGATCCATGAGTTTTAAGTTCTCACCTACTTTAGGAACATTTCAACTTTTATTTCTTCAGATACGTTTTTCTGCCATACTCTCTCTCTCTTCTTCTGAACCATACTCTTCAGTATTCCTCCTAACCGAGGCTCTATCCTTCCCACATTTCTCCTCTGTGCTTCAGGTCATTTAATTCCCATTTCCCTTTTTTTTTTTTTTAATGTTTTATTTATTTCTAGGAGAGAGAGAGGGAGAGAGAGAGAGAGACAGCGTGAGCAGGGGAGGGTCAGAGAGAGAGGGAGTCACAGACTGAAACAGGCTCCAGGCTCTGAGCTGGCAGTCAGCACAGAGCCCGACGCCGGGCTCGGGCCCGCGAACCGCGAGATCATGACCTAAGCGAAAGTCGGACGCTTAACCGACTAAGCCACCCAGGCGCCCCAGCCATTTCCCATTTTTTAGGTCCACGGATCTTCTGTAGTATATAATCTGCTGCTGTTAAGCCCATTCAATGAAATTAAACATTTTTTTTTAAGTAATGTATCTTTATCTCTAAAAGTTATATATAGTCCTTTTAAAAAATTCTTTTGCTGTCTCTATTGAGATACCTGATTTGTTTCCAAATTAGTTCATGTTTTCCATTGTATCTTTGAACATACTTAAAAGAACTGTTTTAAAGTCGTTTTCTATTAATTCTACCATCTGTCAATTCGGAGTCTGTTTCTATTGACTGATTTCATCCTGGTTATGAGTTACATTTCCTTGCTTCTTTACATGGCTCATAATTTTTTATTGGTGCTGAACACTCTGATGACCATGCTGTTGAATTTCTAGAATTTTATTTTTTTTTAATGTTTTGTTTATTTCTGAGAGAGAGAAACAGCGTGAGCAGGGGAGGGTCAGAGAGAGAGGGAGATACAGAATCTGAAACAGGCTCCAGGCTCTGAGCTGGCAGTCAGCATAGAGCCCGACGCGGGGCTTGAACCCACGAACTGTGTGATCATGACCTGAGCCAAAGTTGGATGCTAAGGTGCCCCAAATTTCTAGAATTAAAAAAAAAATTTTATAGTTTTTTAAATTTATTTTTGAAACTGAGAGACACAGAGCATGAGCAAGGGAGGGGCAGAGAGAGAGGGAGACACAGAATCAGAAACAGGCTCCAGGCTCTGAGCTGCCTGCACAGAACCCAATGTGGGGCTGTACCCACAAACCGCAAGATCATGACCTGAGCCGAAGTTGGGGCGCTTAACCGACTGAGCCACCCATGCACCTGAATTTCTAGATTTGCCTTCTTTTCAAAAGTATATTGTTTCAGCCAGCAGTTAATTTATTTGCACATCAGCTTGATCCTTTCAAGTCATATTTTAAAGCTTTGTTAAAATGGTTCTAAAGTAGAAGCAGACAATGTTTTTCTTTATAGGGCCAGATAGTAAGTATTTTAGGCTCTACAGGCTATATACAGCCTCTTGCATATTCTTGGTTGTTTTTTTATTTTTTTATATCCTTTTAAAAATGTAAAAAAAAAAGAAAGAAATATTCTTTGCTCAAAAGCTATACAAAATCCGGCTGTGGGTTAGATTTAGCTTGTGGGCCAGATGGCCTTTCTAAGGTCTCTATTAAATGCCTGTTGTCAAGTCAGGGGCTATTTGGTGTCTGAAATTTTACCCTACTTGCAAGCCTGTAATGGTTGCCTAGATGCTGGCAGAAGACATGAGACTTCTAGGTCAGTGTCAAAGGACTTTATTACAGCATAGCAGGCAGCATGAGCTCCACGTTCTATTGGTTTCCCTTGTCCCTCAAACCTCATGGAGGCAAATGCAGAGTGGGTCCAGGTGGATGTTACATACACAGTGGGCGTCCGAAGCATAGCTGAGGAATTCGGAGCTTAGAAAACTTCTCATTTTGGGAGTGCCTGGGTGGCTTAGTCCGTTAAGCGTCCGACTTTCGCTTAGGTCATGATCTCGTGGTTCGTGGGTTCGAGCCCCGCGTCGGGNGCAAGGAGGCATTTTCTATTATCTTGGTCAGGAAACAAATTTGCCCTGACACCACACTTTCCAAAGGCTATTGACTGTACAAACATCCTTGGCAATATAGGGACAAAAGTTGTCAGAAGACATGGAGAAACATCATGGGAGATTCTCCCTTAGCTCCCCATTTTTATGAAGACTCTCCACTGGTTGGAACTCAAGTGGTTGCCAGGCTGTGAAAGTGTTACCCAAGTCTCAGGTCCCCAGTAATTCTTTCTCTGAGTGTCATTCTTCTCCCAGTAGTTGCTTTGCCTGGCTTTATGGGGTCCTAGCTTATGCCTATGCTTCTTAATATTCAAACAAACACTCAAGGTGACCCTTATGCAGATTTCTGGAACTCTGTGAATATCTTTCTCCTTTCCGGTACCCTGTTACTCAAATCGTGGTCACTTTCCTGAGTTCCAATCACTCTTAAATACAGCAAAACCACTGTGTGTGCTTGAGTTCTGCCTTTCTGTATGTTGACCCACAGAGAGCCTCCAGGCAGAAAGCCGGACACTCATGGAACTCATTTGTTTTGTTTTCTCCCAGGGATCACAGTCCCATAGTGCTTGTGGGTTCAACTTCTGAAAATGGTTGTTATATATATAGCCTATTTTTATAACTTTTTATAGCAGAAACACTGGTCCAGTGCCACGTACTCCACTATCGCCCAACTGTCTTTTGAAGCATTAACTTCTTTATATGTATTGGAATTTTGATTTGCACAATCACTTTGAGTGAGGGATATTTCTGTCATCCTTTCTTATCTGATCTCCAATTTGATGAATATTTCCCACCTGCCCTTATCTCCATTCCATGCCCCAGTCTAGAACAAGACCTTAAAATGGCTTCCAAGACCACTGATGTTCCTTGTCCATATTAGGAATATGGCTGATCTAGTAGCTAAGCCAACTGGTATCTCAGTTCATTTGCTGTAGTGATGTTTGTCTTTTGTCCTTTTGCTTTCGTGGGTCCACTGCTTCCCTTAAATCCACAGCTCCGGGCAGTCTGTTGGCAGTAGTTTTATTCAGTTTCTTATCACGGAGCTAGGGAAAGTCAAGTGACCAATCATCGCTATTTGCCTAGAACTAAGGTGTTATTCTGGGAGTTGGGATTTTCAGGGCTAACCCAGGGAAAGTCCTGGGAAAACCAGGATGGTTGGTCTGCTCCAGCTCCTGGCTCTCGGTAACAATGCTGGCTTTGGTCTCCATCTTGAGTAGAGCATCTTAGCCCCAGTGTTCCACCAGAGCTGAATTTCCAGTTGCCACTAGCGGCTTGAAGACTCAGAGCCTGATAGGCTGCAGCATTAGCCCAGCTCACTGCTTTGCATGTCTGTTGCATTTCTGGTCCACAAAGATGTTTATTTTGCTTTTTTTTTTTTTTTTGAGCCCAGCAATGACCTTTTGGTTTTCTCTTTTTCTGTTGTATCTGTCATTACTGTGTGTTTAGAGCATACAGGATGAATTGAAGCATGAATTTACTGTGCCACCTTGATAGGAAGTTCTGCTGATTCTTCTTCACTTTGATACTGTCTTAGTTTAGGAAATTACGTAATGTAACAGCCTGTTTTATTACTGGATTAAACAGTTTTTGAAAATAAGGGTTTTTACATTTTAAACCCGTGTCTAAATTTTTATGCAAAACAGGATGCCTGGCTGGCTTAGTCCCAGGAGCGTGTGACTCTTGATCTCTGGGTTGTGAGTTCCAGCCCCACATTAGAGATTTCTTAAATAAATAAACCTAAAAAAATAAATTATTATGCACACCAAGCTTCTGCATCAGTATATAGTACAGTAGCAAAAATACTTCCTAGAGCAAAATAGTAGTTCACAGGAACCATTTTACCTCTACGTAGAAAAATATTCTCATCACTCAGCTTTGGTCTTCTGTTTTTATTATTATCTTTTAGTTTATTTACTTATTTTTAGTAATCTCTGTAACCAATATGGAGCTTGAACTCACAATCCTGAGATCAAGAGTCTCATGCTCTTCTGATTGAGGCAGCCAGGGGTCCCAGTTTTCTATTTTTAATTAAAGTGGTAAAAATGTATATGTGACCATGCTAATTGAAACATTTAAAAACTAGGATTGCAGGCTCCTGGATCGCTTAGTTGGTTAAGCGTCCGACTCCTGATTTCAGCTTCAGTCATGATCTCATCTCATGGTATGGGAGTTAGAGCCTCACATCGAGCTCTGCACTGACATTGCAGAGCCTGGGATTCTGTCCCTTCCTCTCTGTCTGCCCTTTCTCTGCTCACACTTCCTCTCTCTCTCAAAATAAATAAATATTTACAAAAAATAAAAACTAGGATTGCACGGTATCATCTTTAAGAGCCAGTCTATTTTTAGCAAAAATAAATATCACTCAGCTATCAAAAAGAATGAAATCTTGCTATTTGCAACAACGTGGATGGAACCAGATTGTATTATGCTAAGCAAAATAAGTCAATCAGAGAAAGACAAATATATGATTTCATTCATATGTGGAATTTAAGAAGCAAATCAGATGAACATAGGGGAAAGAAAGATAAAATAAGATAAAAGCAGAGATGGGGGTGCCTGGGTGACTCAGTCGGTTAAGCAACTGATTCTTTTTTTTTAACTTTTAATTTTTATTTTATTATGTTTTTTAAATTTAAATTTTATTTTAATTTAAATCAGTAGTTTAATAATGATTTCAGGAATAGAATCTAGTGATTCGTCTCTTACATACAACACCCAGTGCTCATCCCAACAAGTGCCCTCCTTAATACCTATCACCCATTTAGTCCATCCCCCCCGCCCTTAACCCCACCAGCAACCCTCGGTTTGTTCTCTGTATTTAAGAGTCTCTTATGGTTTATCTCCCACTCTTTATATTATTTTTGCTTCCCTTCCCTTATGTTCATCCATTTTGTATCTTAAATTCCACATATGAGTGAAATCATGTATTTGTCTTTCTCTAGCTTATTTCACTTAGTATAATACACTCTAGTTCCATCCACATTGTTGCAAATGGCAAGATTTCATTCTTTTTGATTGCTGAGTAATATTCCAGTGTGTGTGTGTGTGTGTGTGTGTGTGTGTGTGCGTGCACACTACATACCACATCTTCTTTATCCATTCATCAGGTGATGGACATTTGGGCTCTTCCCATACTTTGGCTATTGTTGATAATGCTGCTATAAACAATGGGGTGCATGTGCCCCCTTGAATCAGCATTTGGTTTCCTTTGGATAAATACTTAGTAATGTAATTGCTGGATTGTAGGGCAGTTCTATTTTTAAGTTTTTGAGGGACTTCCATATTGTTATCCAGAGTGGCTGCACCAGTTTACATTCCCACCAACAGTGCAAAAGGGTTCCTCTTTCTCCACATCCTCACCAACATCTGTTGTTGCCTGAATTGTTAATGTTAGTCATTCTGACAGGTGTGAGGTGGTCTCTCACTGTGGTTTTGCTCTGTATTTCCCCGAGGATGAGATATATTGAGCATTTTTTCATGTGTCAGCCATCTGGATGTCTTTTTTGGAAAAGTTTCTATTTGTGTCTTTTGCCCATTTCTTCACTGTATTATTTGTTTTTTGGGTGTTGAGTTTGATAAGTTCTTTATAGATTTTGGATACTAACTCTTTATCTGATATGCCATTTGCAAATATCTTCTCCCATTCCTTTGGTTGCCTTTTAGTCTTGCTGATTGTTTCCTTTGCTGTACAGAAGCTTTTTATCTTGATGGAGTCCTAATAGTTCCTTTTTGCTTTTCTTTCCCTTGCCTCTGGAGATGTATTGAGTAAGAAGTTGCTGTGACTGAGGTCAAAGATTTTGCTAGCTTCTTGTCTTACATGTAGGTCTTCCATCCATCTTGAGTTTATTTTTGTGTATGGTGTAAGAAAATGGTCCAAGTTCATTCTTCTGCATGTTGCTGTCCAGTTTTCACAACACTGGACAATTTGCTCAAGAGACTATCTTTCTTCCATTGGATATTTTTTCCTTTTAAGCAACCAATCTTGATTTCAGCTCAGGTCATGATCTCACGGTTCATGAGATCAAGCCCCCGCATCAGGTTCTGTACTGACAGCATGGATCCTGCTTGGAATTCTTTCCCTTTCTCTCTGCCCCTCCCCTGCTCACTCTCTGTCTCTATCTCTCAAAATAAATAAATAAACTTTAAAAAAAACAACAACAACAGAGAAGGAGGCAAATCATAAGAGACTCTTAAATAAAGAGAACCAAGGGTTGATGGAGGGGAGGTAGATGGAGACTGGGCTAAATGGGTGATGGGCATTAAGGAAGGCACTTGTTGGGTTGAGCCCTGGGTGTTGTATGTAAATGATGAATCACTAAATTCTACTCCTGAAACCAGTACTATATTATGTGTTAGTCAACTTGAATATAAATTAAAAAAATAATAAAGTAAATATGTGAGCTAACCGCTCACATTATGGTATTAAATATTTTCTGGGAAGTAATGTAGTAAAAACTAAATGATGCATTGTTTTATTTGTTTGTTTCTTTGTTAAAGAAACTAGTTGGGAAAACACCTTGTTTTGGTATTTAAAAATATCTCCATATGTAGCTGATGTATGATTCCTGACTGGTGGTATGTACAAGTTACAAAATGAAATGAAGAGCCATCATTTAGTGAGTAAGAACACACTTTGCTTATTTAACTAGGACTAAGTACTGTTGGAGCAAGTTCATTGCTAAAATTAGACATTGGGGGAGGTCCAATAGCAGCACAAGTTATAATCCTTTAGAAATCATAGTCTCTTGGTTCAAATCAGGACACTGCAATGTGAGAATATAATCACTTATGCCATGTTCTTATGAAACCATTATACCATGGCTGTCTCCATTACAGAACAGTAGAGGTTACAAAGCTAGAATCATTTCTACCTGAAGCTTGGGTTTTATTTTTGTTTTTCTTTTTTTCTTTTCTTTTATATATTCCAAGACGCCTTGAGAATGATATTTAATTTCCTATTGTTCTGGCTCCATGACCCCTCACAAATAAAATATATATACGTTGGGAAGCACATATTAGGTGAGCATTGTCGACTGCATACTGGAACCTAGAGGCTGTAGAAAACTAATGGGAAAGGTAATGTGATAGAGTGGAAAGAGAATAGGTCTTGGGGCCAGATACACCTGCCTGTGAATCCCATCTCCACCATACTCTCTATAACCTTGGAGAAATCACTTACTTTCTAAGGGCCTCCACTTTCTTATCTGGTTTTTAATTTTTTTTAATATTTTATTTTATTTTTGAGAGAGAGAGAGAGACAGAGTGTGAGCAGGGGAGGGCAGCGAGAGAGAGGAAGATGAAGAATCTGAAGCAGGCTCCAGGCTCTGAGCTGTCAGCACACAGCCTGATGCAGAGCTGGAACTCACAAATCACGAGATCATGACCTGAGCTGAAGTTGGACACTTAACTGACTGGGCCACCTAGGCACCTCTCTTTTCTGTTTTTTTTTTTTTTTTAAAAAAAAAAAAAAACAAAAACAAAAAACCAAACACACAAAAACACCAAAAACCCCCCACAAAAACCCAAAGCAGAAAGTGTCAGGTCCTAAGAAAACATCTCCCCTGTTCCCCTACTACACCATCTCTATTAGGAGAATTTAAATAGATAGCTAGATAGACAGCATTTTATTAACTTAGCCTTTCTTATGTGCCAGGCATTGTGCTACACATTCTCTTATTTACTTGTACACACCCATGAAGTCCTGGAGCTCACAAAGGCCTTACATATGTCTCTAAGTTGCTTGCCTACAGGTATGTGGCCAGCAAGTGACCAAACCAAGACTAGAACTCAGTGCTCTTAACCACTACACTTCAGCCTCGCAAAAATCACAATCTCTTAGAGGTTTTGTAATTCCCCTTGTAATGACAGACCATTAGCTTCTCACCATGTTTAATTTTTTTTTTAACAAATTTATTTTTGATGCATGTATTAGTTAGTTAGGGCTGCCCTAACAAAATACCACAGACTGAGTGGCTTAAACAATGGGAGATTATTTTCTCACGGTTCTGGAGGCTGGAAGTCTGAGATCAAGGTGTTGCCAGGTTTGGTTTCTTCTGAGGCCTCTCTCCTGGGCTTGCAGATGATTGTCTTCTTTCTGTGTCCTCACATGGTCTTCTCTCCCTCTGTGTTGTCTACGTCCTAATCTCCACTTCTTACAAGAACACTAGGCACTTGGGGTTAATGACCCCATTCTAACTTAATTACCTCTTTAAAGACCCTACCGGGATGCCTGGGTGGCTCAGTTGGTTAAGCAACTGACTTCGGCTCAGGTCATGATCTCACAGTCCATGACTTCGAACCCCGCATTGGGCTCTGTGCTGACAGCTCAGAGCCTGGAGCCTGCTTTGGATTCTGTGTCGTCCCTCTCTCTGCCAACCCCCCGCCCCCACCACCGCTTGCACTCTGTCTCTCTCTCTCAAAAATAAATCAACATTAAAAAAATTTTTTTAAAGACCCTATCTCCAAATATAGTTACATTTTGAGACCCTGAGGGGTAGGGCTTCAACATATGAATTTGGGGAGACAGTTCAGCCCATAATGATGCATTTGTAGCATAAACCACGTGATACCAAATACAAAAGAAAGTAACCCCTATATACTGTTTACTATGTGCTAAATACTGTGTAAACCACTTTACACACGTTCATGTAATCCATATGAGGTAGGAACTATTCTTACCGTATTTGTTACTGAGAGGTTAAGGAGTTGGTCCAGAGTCACATATTAAGTAAGTGGTAGGACAGGATTTGAATCCACATAGTCTGATGCCAGAGTCTGGACTCATCCACTATATTCTACTGTTCCTCCCAACAAAAAGCATCCCATTTGGAACAAAGAAACAGAAAACACAGTAATCTGTACTTGAGGTAAACTTATGACTATCTTCAAAAGTCTGTATATGTTTAAATCGCAATCACTAAGCTATGATATATGAAAAATAATGAAGCAGCTTTAATTTATTCTTCTGTTACGGCGCAAGTAATAAATCAGAGACGCTTAGAAAATTGCAAAGAGACTTCTCACATTCTACTTGGTATAACGAAGAGTTAATTAATACAAAGTTACTTTCTACTAAGTCTTCAAAAGCAAATAGTATGCGCATGAAGTATTAATATTTGAAGACCTAGGACACATATGCCTCACTTGTGGTTTTTCTCCTAAGTGGGCATCATTCCTGCTTTAGCCCATTTTACAAAGCACAAAAAGGGAACTGAGTTCCATATCTGGAGATGTTGCGTTCAGAGAGAGCAATACACTCGTTCCAGCCGCTGAACTAAGTCTACAGAAGGCAAGAACTAGGAGCCAGAGGTGACTAGGAAAAAAACTGTAAACTACCCCCACCCCCTTCCAGAATCCCCAACAGGAAGGAACACTGGGCTCCCACTGCACAAAGGAATGGGACTTGAGCCAATGTAGTTGTCTCTCAAAGGACGGCATTCCTCAGCTCCCATCTGGTTTAAACCCAAAGTAAGAAAAAGAATAGATCTGAGGTTAGGAAACACTGCTGTGGTGCTTGCTCTGCCAGTTCTTTTAGTGTGTCAACAGATGCTTACAGTTGGGCAACTGGCAGAATTTCCAAAGATGAACCAATCAAAGTTTACAGAGCCCTCACAGCCATGTTCTAAGATGGACATAATCAAACATGAAAATGAACAGCGGAGATTCTGTGATGGCTGATCGGGGTTGTAGAGGCCACTGCTGCCTAGAGTTATCACGGCAAATTCAACAGAGAAAAGGTGGGTTTGATAGGGGCCTTGAGAGATGGGGTAGGATTTGCTGGGTGGGGCAATGTCAAGGCGTTTTAGCCTGAGGATTTAACAGCGACTGGGGCAGGGAGGCTGGAATGAGGGAAGCATGTGGGAACCACAGAGAGACATCCTCTCTTGGAACAGACAGATTTGAGGGGCTAATGGGACAGATTTTAGGCTCAGACAGGGACCCAGTTTATGAATTTGGCTTCTCAGCGTTATTATTCTGGTAGTTGATCTGTGCATCAAAGTTATCTCATTTCTCTAAGCATGTTTATAGGAACACATCTCAACAGAACTAAGTGCTTTGCATTTAGTAGCATGTTTGTTATCTTTGAGGCTGCTCAGACCACAAGAGCATACTTCGAGGACGGCTGTCCATTCTGGAGTCGCATCATGCCTCATTAAGCTGGGGGTCAAGCAGCTGTCGGTCCTAGGCCCCCCTAGACTCAGGCCTGGCTGGACAACCCGGAGCGAGCTTGTGTGGTTCTAAGTGCCTGATTGGAGCAGAGAGGACAGCACCCTGCCTGCAAAGGCAGACAGTATGAGGAATGCTTCACCTTTCAGAATCAGTGACATACTCCCTCTCTGTCTGCATTTTATAAACCCTGTGAAGGAAGAGCTCTATAGAATTTTGAGAACACCCCCCCCACCGGCCGTCTATGGTAGTAGAAATAAGTTTCGGTGTCTCACAGACCTTTATTTGACTTCTGACCCTCCTGTGTGACTTTGATTACTAAGCTTTATAAGATTTTTATTCAAAAAAAAGTTTTTTTGAAAGAGAGAATGAGTGCACACACTAGTGGGGGAGGGGCAGAGAGAGAAAGAGAGACACAGAATCTGAAGCAGGCTCCAGGCTCCAAGCTGTCAGCATAGAGCCCGACGCAGGGCTTGAACCCATGAACTATGAGATCATAACCTGAGCCAAAGTCACCTGACTGAGCCACCCAAGCACCCCATTACTTTCATTTTTTTAATCTGTAAAACAGCCCAGTAACTAAGAAATTACTGTTAACTCTCCTACTCCTCTTTTGTGACTTCGCAGTCCCTGGCATTCTTGAGGAACATCCTTTTCTGATTGTAAATGCTCTCTGCTTTCAAGAAGGCGAAAACTCTGTTGTTTAGGATGCCTGTGATCCTGACGAAAACACGGGGGTGGATGGAGTTGGCCTGACCCTGTCCTCCTATCCCTGTGTTTATTTCCTCAAGGATAAGATTTCAACCACAGCTGGTCCTTAGGATAGTCCAAGGGGCCCAGAGCTCTTGGAAATCATCTCAGCGGGCTCAGCTACCCTTATTTGTATTGAGTTTAAGCAAAAAATAATGGCTTAAAGCCATTATGTGTCCCAAAGCATATGAAAATTAAAGCTACATGTGACAAGCATTTTATGAGTTCAGAAACAGTCGGCCAAGGCCATAAACTATCCTGTCACTACATTGCTACCATTTCAAATGTTCAAAGCTCCAACTACAAGCTTGTCCTTAGAAATTGCTGTGTAACTTGGGTGCACCCGATTGTGCTTGCACCTAAGAAGTACCTAGAGTTTGCTCGTTAGTATTTTGCCTATATTTGAATCCTAAAAACAACCACCGCAGGAGAACAGAGTGAGCTTTGTGAAGAATATATTCCAGTTGGTAAGAAATGGAAGGTACGTTTTTCCTATCCCCTCTTGCCTTTCATTTCTAAACACATTTGCCTCTACTCTGAAGCAGAGGAGGCTGTTAGAGCAGCTGCAGTAAGCAGCTGTAAAATCTTCTGTGTCATCTGCTCCCCTGCTTTGCAGACTCTCCCATCCTCCGCCCCCAGTTGTCCTTTCAAAATGGCGCACCGCCCTCTTCCGCCCAGTGCCCCACCTGAGTCCCGGCTCTGTCCCTGCCGTGATTGTGATTTCAGGGGATTTTACCCCGTGTCCCCTTGCCTTTACCATTCTTTACGGTAAAAGAAATCATTCATGAAAACATTTCTGTCACATGAAAAATGGTGGAAGGAAAAAACAAAGTCCATCAGCCAATACATAGCCGCTTGCTGCTGCCCTCTGAGCTCTGCTTGTCATTTCTGGTGGTGCTTTTCTCAGTGTTCTACCATATCAGTTTACTCTACAGCTACAATCCTGCATGTGCGCGCAGAGGCCAGATGATTATGACTCTTTGAGGGGAAGCCCTCTACAGGGTTACCTGGAGAGAAAAGATTTATTAATCCCATGCACGTAAACAGCTATACCAGAGGCTGGTCCCTGTAACTTTGCACAGAGTGCTTGGGGACCATCTGAGCCTCCGCCAGCATTGCTCTTAATGCATAATAAACTGTTATAACCAGCAGCTACGGAACTTCTATTTTTTCAGTGTGTAGTTGAGCATAAGCTTCTAAGGTAGACTATGGGAGCTGGTGCGGGACAAGTTCCTTTGCATACTATGTTAAAATAATTTATGTTCCATGGCTTTTCGGGAAGAGCCAGTTCATTTTGACTGGTCCTTTTAATGTTGTTTGATTTTGAACACTTAGAAAATGGGCTTGCATTCTTTCTCTCTTTTTGAAAAAAGCTATTATGTAGTTTTAAAACATACATATTTTAGACCTCAGGTAATATATTATCCAAATAGTAATTTAAAACAAAATATTTTTAATACAGTTGATTTATAACACATTACATGCACCGAGCATAGGAAGCAGGTAAAAACAAATTATATGTTTTATTTTACTACGTTGGCAACAGAATAGTCTGCCTTAGAAAACAATATAAATCATCTTTTACCACTGTTCTCTGAAAGTAATTTGAGGTTAACAAAATCTAAATTGCACCTGTCAGAACTGCCAGTAATATCTTCAATTTTCACTGACTATACTCTCCCTTCTCTCCATATCCTTAGACTTAATGGAGAGCTGGAACAGTTTCCACAAAGAAAAACAAAGGTGAAAGAAAGGAAGGGATGGGAAGACTTTATAAAGTTTATTTTGGGTATGTAAGAGGATGGACGCTAGTGTGAACAGGGTGTAAGTCCACAGGTGAAATATACCTGAAATAGGTCAGTGTCCACGCACCAGGCTAGATAGGTGGGTGTGGCGTGTGCTCGTGCCAAGCCACCCATCTTCTCACGTAAATATAGCAGTTTCACTACCTATATATTATGCTTTATGGGGGCAAAAAAACCTCCCATTAAATTGCCTTCTTAAATATCACACCACACAATACGTTTTTCTTTGCTTAGAAATGTTAAGAGGGGTGCCTGCGTGACTCAGTCGGTTAATCATCTGACTCTTGATTTCCGCTCAAGTCTTGATCTTGTGGTTTGTGGGTTCAAGCCCCACACTGGGCTCCATGCTGAAAGTCTGAGGCCTGGTTGGGATTCTCTGTGTCTCTCTACCCCTCCTCCATGCATGTTCTCTCTCTCTCTCGCTTTCAAAATAAATAAATGAACTTCTTAAAAAACTAATAAAAAATTAAGAAAAGAAATGTAAAAATAATGGGCTTGCAAATGTGAATTAACTAGAACTGAGAATAAATACTTTATGAAGAATAGATAGCACACTAGAACAATTAGGCCTTGGTTGGCCTGGGCCAACTGTGAAAATACAGAAGCTCTGAGCTGGAAGGATTTGATTAGGGCTCTATAAACCAAATCGTATATCGCCTTAATAACATCCCAGTAAAGTGGTCATTCTACCCTTGTTTTAAATACTTAAGTGTAGGGATACCCAGAACTTATCAGCACAACCAACCTCAAGTTCTCATTTATGGAAATATACTTAACTGTGCCGGTACCTTCATTTGATTCTTATTCTTCTCCTTCATCCCACACAGCATATCTAATCCCTCCTACAACCTTAAAATTATTTGAAGACAATCATCATGACTTAAAGTGTTCCTTAACTGAACCGTCACTAACCAAGACTTGTCTCCTAAACCAGTCACAGTAGGAACAGTATCCACCCACAGCCCTCAGCCTCTGAAAGAGCCTCGTCCCTAGAGAAGATTGGTGGTGGTGCTTCTCAGTTGATGAGTCTGTGATGTGGTTGTGTTGGTGAGTTGCTGCCGAGGACACTGGAGCCAGACAGGGGGGATCCTAAGCCTTGAGAGCTCAGGAAGAGCCCAGAATTTTAATTAAGTTGATGGCAACAAAGGCAGGCACTGTAATGTCCCACCTTTGCCAAAAAACAGATCCAAAGCCATTAATTCACGTCACTGACATTCAACCAAGCCTATAATTTGGAGGTTAGGGCCTTGAGCTCCAGCTCTGCCACTGGCCAGTTGCGTGGCCTTAGGCAATCCTCTCAACCATTTTGGAGTTCCCTCTGTGATGTGCAAAGGCCTATGCCTGCTTTTCTGCCTAGAAAGTGGCCCGTTCTGGGATTCCTGGCCTCAGCTCAGATGTCATTTCTCCAGGAGCCATAGCCTGACTCACAGCCCTTCCCCATCCTGAGACTAAGCCTGTTTGCCCTTGTCCCCTCTGCTCAGCTCTATTATAGTTCTTACTTCATTGTGTGTTAGTAACTTGCTTACTTGCATCTAGTGTACTGGAAATTCTTTAAGACTGAGGACTTGGTGGGGTGCCTGGGTGGCTCAGTTGGTTAAGCATCCAACTTTGGCCCAGGTCGTGATCTCACAGCTCACAGGTTTGAGCCCCATGTCAGGCCTCGCATCCGGCTCTGTGCTGACAGCTCAGAGCCTGAAATCTGCTTTGGATTCTATGTCTCCCTCTCTCTCTGCTCCTCCCCTGCTTGCACTCTGTCTCTCTCTCTCAAAAAAAAATAAACATTTAAAAAAAGTTTTTGTTGAAAAAGGAAGAAAGGAAAGAGGAGATAGGAAAGGAGAAGAGAAAATGAGCAGGTTGGAGTATATTATATACATAGACTTGTACAGCTAAAAATCTACAATTTCTTGTTCTTAAGTTCCATCCTTAGTGTCAGCCTCAGATTTATAGAAATTCAGATTTTCTCTAGTAAAGGGATGTTTGAAGTGGTTACACCAAATTAGAAAAACTATAAATCTATATTCATACATATAATACAATTTTAGGACTGATATTTAGAATTCACTTAATGAGCCCAAACCTTATTTTAGATATGAGGAAACTGAGGCACAATGAGATTAAGTTATCTGCCTAAACACACCTGGTTAGTGGGAAGACCAGATTTCAAGTCCTGATCTCTTTTATCCCTGAGCCAGGATAGCTGGTCTTTTCCCTTTTTGAAAAAGCTGCTACCAACTTGTCTACAAATGGCAGCGACAGACGTTTTCCCTTTTATGTGATGGCTATATCAATCCACAACTTTCTGGTTATAAATTAAACTTTGAGAAACGCCCTTCTCGGCGCCTAGACAAACTCCTGAAAATCATTCCTCTTTTCTCCCAGAAATGTCAGAGGGTGCTATAGCGCTACACCAGAGGACTCCTGTAGGTTGTTTGCTAAACAGAGCTGCAATCATGTGAATTGCTTTCAGCCAGGTTGGATCTTGAGGCTCAGTGCTCTGGTGTTAAGCCATGGAGTAGTGCTGCCATGAGACCAGCTTCTTGGCAAAGAGCCCCGAGGTGCAGCTGTAAGGTGACCCAATGCAGGCTTGAGGCCAAGGCCCAGTGCTCGGTGCCAGAAACCTGAGCCAAACATTGGAGCTAATTCCCAGGGCACTGAATTGGCCTCAATTAAAATTTTAGATGAAAAGATTTTTTGTTTATCCCAAAGAACCACTTCAATTTATAAGCTCACAGGAAAACTGAGGGTTTTGCATGATACTCAGAATACTTTCTAGAAGCCAAACCTTTAAAAGCAGATGATGATGATGATGACAACTTTAGATTATTTAAGAAGTCATAAAAATATTTTTCGAAAGCAACATCTTTTATAAGCTGTGCTGACTGGAGAAATTTTATTTTTCTAGGTCTTTGAATATGGTCTGTGAGTTGTAAATCTTCAAACATAAAGCGGTGTTGGAGTGGAAATGGTAGAAAGCATGGTCAAAGTGATGGGGACAATTGAACCAAACTCCGAACCCATCCAGATATGAGTTCGGAACCCAAGTCCACTACTTACAAGCAGCTGATCTTGGGTAGAGTACTATAGTGTAAGTATGGAGACCTGGTGACTGTGTTATATATTGGAGTTTTCAATCTGCCTGTGATAGAATCACCTAGATACTTTTAAATAGTATCCCTGTCTGGGCCCCAAACATGACCAATTAAATTAGACTCTCTGGTGGGATCCAGCATGAATACCTTTGGAATGTTCCCTGGTGAGTCTAATGTTAGGGACCAATGACATAATGACTAAAACTTTGGCTCTAGAGTCAAATTGCTTGGGTTCTCGCTACAAGACATGCCACATCATGGTATTTGACCTTGGATAATATACTTAACCTGTCTGAGGCTCAATATTCTCAATTGTAGAGTGTATTAATAAGAGTTTAATGTAGGGCACTGAGGTGGCTCAATCACTTGAGTGGCCGACTTGGACTCAGGTCATGATCTCACAGTTTGTGAGTATGAGCCCCGCATTGGGCTCACTGCTGTCAACGCAGAGCTGACTTCAGATCCTCTGTCCCTCCCCACCCAACCTCACCCCACCCCCCATCAGTGCCCTTCCCCCGCTCACACTTTATCTCTCAAAAATAAATAAGCGTTTAAAAAATAAAAGAGTTTAATGTAGGGGGACCTAGCTGGCTAAGTTGGTAGAGCATGTGACTCTTGATCTCAAGGTGGTGAGTTCGAACCCCACGTTGGGTGTAGAGGTTACCAAAAAATAAATAAATGAACTTTAAAACGAGTTTAATGTAGGGTGGTTAGAGAATTAAGTAAGTCATATAAAATATAGCACAGTGCCTCTGATGTAGTGAGTGTTCAATTATAGCTGCTATTTTTATCTTTATTATCCATGACTCCTTTAATTCACCTGGTTTTAAGGCCCAACTTGATCCTGTTTACAGTCCTACAGAGAAGACTAAAAAAATCAGAAGTACCTTACTAATGAAGATGAAAATAAGTGGACAATTCTATAGGGATAAATATCTCTGTGTAATCTTCTTGTAAGATTTTGAGTGAGAGGATAAAGTTCAGGGTCTTCACTGACTCGAGCCCCAGTGGGAAGCTAGTATTTATCATTTCTCTACCCACAGCCTCTTGTATAGAAAACAAGACAAAACAGAAAACCTTCTGCATTAAAAGAAAAAAAAAAGAGGAAGAAAAGAAAATTTTTTAAAAAGCCCAGTGGTAAATATGTAAACACAGAGGCTATCAAAGGAGATACATTTTGGAAGGTAGGCAATGGAGGCTGGAGACACCCAGCTAGGAAGATATTTCATAGTTCAACAGTGCGGCTCATTAGCTGTCACACTTTAATATCAGAGGATCATCTGGATGCCTGTGAAAACACAGATTACTGGGCTGCATCTGAAATGGGACTTAAGAATCTGCTTCTCTAACAAGTTCCCAGGTGATGCTGATGCTACTGGTCTGGGGACCACACTTTGAGAACCCTTGGTGGCTAGACCTATAGCTCTTGGTAATCTGGGTGTTCTTAGACCCTGTTGGCTGTTTAGGTTCCTTTCCCATCTGCACCTGTGCTGAGCTGGTGGACACCCCCAAATCTCTCCCTCCTGATGACCTATGTACTGGCATCAAACAATGTTGGTTTTCTGTTCAGTAGTCTTCTTTGAGCCTCGAGTTTTGAACTGCTCTTTCCTCTGCCCCCTTGGAGACTGCTCGCTGTGTCGTCTTAAGGTCCCACAGTAGAGTTCCATAGTTCTTTTCAGAGAAGGGGGGGGGAGGAGTTTTGTCTTTGCCCGCTGGCCAGCCACAGCCCACCTCATCCCCAATTGCCCCCGGGCTCTTGCATATCAAAACAGAGCCCAGACCCAGCAGCACAGAATGAGTGTTCTTCCGCAGAGGCCACTCACTCCTACCTAGCACCCGTCAAACTAGAGACTCTGGGATTTTTGGTTACAGTGTCAACTTCTTTTATTTAAAGGACATCTTTTATTTTATTTAAATACAGGCAAATTCAAATCACTATCTCCCAAGGCACATATACAGACCAAACTCTGTAGCAATCCTGGGTCGTGTATGTTATCAGAAACTTGGGATGATAAAGGACGGTAACTCCCTATGCCCACACTGAATCTTGCCTCAAGACCCTCTTATGTTTCCAATTTCACAATTTCTTTCATATCGCTTTTACCATAGTTACTCAAATTTGGGCATAATGATTCCTAATGTTTGTTGGGTACTTAATCCTCACAACAACCATATAAATGAATACTGTCTTATCTACTTTATGTATGAGGAAACTAGAGCTTAGCAAGGTTAAGATGTAACTAGAGTATATGCTTCAGGATCTTTGTCAATTGTATTCCCTGATATAGCCCAAGTGCCAAGAACAATGCCCGGCCCAAACCGGTGTTCAATCAATACTTATTGAATGAATGGGTCATACAACAGTCACGTGGGATCTGGGATTTGAAACCAGATTGACTTAACCACTACGCCACACTTCTTGCCTCAACTTTGACTTTCCTTTTGTCACCACGTGAACTTATCCCCCAAATCAGTTATGAGTTTATGCCCGTATCATGCATTTGCCCTCCTTTTTCCATTTCTGTGGCCACCAACCTAGTTAAATGATTGCTATTTATTTCCTGAACTATTGCTATTCTGTCCCCACTGCAATCTCTGCATGACCCTGTGCTGCCTACACCGCTTTTACCGGATATTTTTTTTCTTACAGCACGTTCCATTCACGTTGTAGAAGGTAGTGTGGTATACTGGAAAACTAAGCAACTAAAAAGCCAGGGCTCTGGTCTCAATTCTATGACCTTGACCATGTCACATATCCGTGCTAGGCTTCATTCTCCTCATTAGTAGCATTAGAAAGTTGAACTGGGTATCTTTTCCCACGCCAACGTTGCCTGGTGGTTGGCTGCAGGGGGTATTACACCCCATCAATGGAATCCTATCTGGCATCAGGTAGGAGGGATGGTTGTGCCCATAAAGGGGTTTAGAATAAGATGAACACATACATTTTTATCAAACAAAGCAGAGCAGTGTAAGTGCCATCAAAGAAGTGAAATGAGGGGGTGCCTGGCTTAACTGGCTCAGTCAGTTAAGCATCGGACTCTTGATTTCGGTTCAGGTCATAATCTCATGGTTTGTGAGTTCGAGCCCCAAGGTGGGCTCTGTGCTGACAGCATGGAGCCTGCTTGGGATTCTCTCTCTGCCCCTCTGCTTCTAGTGTGTGCTCTTTCTCTCTCTCTCTCTCTCTCTCCCCACTCTCTCAAAAATAAATAAACATTTAAAAAAAGAAGTAAAATGCAGAGGGAGAGATCACACCTACCTACTAATGGAGGGCACGGACGGGCACAGACGCTGCTCTTCCTCTGACGTCAGCTGGTCTCTGGGGTCCACGTCCTCGCCTCACTAATGAGAAGAGAAGCTGCTGAGACCCCCATAACTTTAAGCTGCCGCAGAAATCTATCACAAAAATCCAGTACTCTCTAATTCAGAAGTTGTTGGCTCAAGACACACCAATTGGTCTAATGCCTAAGAAACTGCTTATAGGGGCAAAGAGGAAATGAAAGTGGTTGTCATGTTTCTGATAAATGCTCCATGTCTGGCTCTGCCACTTACTAGTCAGGTGACCTTGAGCAGGTCTCTGTTCTCTCTGAGCCTTGGTTCCACCTCAGTGCCTCGTCTAGAGTTTGGGGGTCATGGTATCAGCCTCACAGGATTGTGGTGCGGGAATAAATCAGATGTAGTATGTGAAGCACCTAGTGTAAGGTCTGGAGCACAGTAGGCATTCAGGAAATCTCATGCTTCCTCTTACTTCCTGACGCCCTAAACAGGTCAATATTTAGCAACACTTAATTTATTTATTTTTTTTAATCTTTAGTTTTGAGACAGAGAGACAGACAGAGCATGAGCAGGGCAGGGGCAGGGAGGCACAGAATCTGAAGCAGGCTCCAGGCTCTGAGCTGTCAACACAGAGCCTGACATGGGGCTTGAACTCACGGACAGCGAGATCGTGACGTGAGCCGAAGTCATACGCTTAACTGACTAAGCCACCCAGGCGCCTCTAGCAACGCCTTTTTAAAAACCCCTTGATGGGGGGTGGGGTATGAGGGAGGAATAGAGAGAGAGAGGGAGAAAGGGAGAGAGCGGGAGAGAGAAAACTCAGTATTTTATATACTCTGTCCTTGCATACGTTCAGATTTTGGAAATTATGTGCCGTGTTTACTTAAGAAGATTCCTTCCATTTTATCTAGTAAAGGACAAGGTAGCAAGGGCAAACCAGACGCTGTCCCCAGTTTGTGGATAAAGGACTGGGAAATAGGGAGGTACAGCAAGCAGCATTATTTCTGCCCCCAGGTGAGCTGGTAAAGACTTAGAAAAGTAGCTGCACCAGGGCCAGGGTGGCCTAACCTGGCTCTTTCACTGTCGTTAGGTAGTCATCAGGCCTTTAAGGAGTGCCTGTTGCTGTATCGATGGCTGACAGTCATACGAACAGCCAAGAACAACTTAGGTGGCAAAAAAAAATTACATTTCCTTAAACTTTGAAGTGAGGAAATATATGTGTAGGATAGAATTATTATTATTATTATAAGTTTAATTTTTTTTTTTAGTATCTCCACATCCAACGTGGGGCTCAAACTCACGACCCCGAGATCAAGTCGCATGCTCCTCCAACTGAGCCAGCCAGGGGCCCCTAAAATTACTTTTTAGAAATGAAGGGATATCCTTCATTCATTCAGCCTTCAAATATTTATTGATAGCTACTATTGTGACAAACCCATTGCTAGGCGCTGGGGATGCGGCAGTGACTGGAAAAAAGTGCCTGCAACAACTTTGAAGGCAGGGGAACAGGGGCCATCCTGGGATGGGAGGGTGCCCAGTGTGTCTGTGTTTGAGGAACAGCCAGGAGGCCAGCGTGTGAGCTGAGGGGGCGGGGGAGCAGTTGGAGATCAGGTCATAGAGAAAACAAGCTGGGTGTGTCACGGTTTAGAGTACACGGTAAGGTCTTTGGCTTTCGCTCAGAGTAAGAAAAGAAACCACCAGGGAGTTTGGGTAGAGGAATGATAAGGTATAATATAACCCATATTTATTGAGTGCTTACTCTGTTGATTCTATTTTAAATACTTTATTGGGGCGCCTGGGAGGCTCTTTCGGTTGTACATCCACCCCTTGATTTCAGCTCAGGTCATGATCCCAGGGCTGTGGGATTGAGCCTTGTGTTGGCTCAAGATATTCTTTCTCTCTCTCTCTCTCTCTCTCTCTCCTGGTGCCCTTCTCCCCCTCTCATGCTCTCTCTCTCTCTTTCTCAAATTAAAAAAAAAGTTTGAAAAATAAATGCTTTATTTGTAATCTACACAAATAGCCTTGTGATGGAGAACGCGTTATCTTTCCCATTTTACAGCTGAGGAAACAGAGGCTCAAAGAGGTTAAGTAACTTGCCTGAGGTCACTCAGCTAGCAGGGACTTGGCCAAAATTTAGAACCAGGTCACTCTTAACCACCTCATTGTCCTGACTTCACAAGTGCTTAAGAGATTGAGACCAAGTTCTTTTTTGATACTTGTATTTCCACAGCACACTGACAATGAAATTCCTTCATAGTCATCCATAAACACAGAACTTCCTCACTTAAACTGATGAATATGCCCAGTATTCTGCTTTGTGATTTCAAGGTTTTTTTTAAAGCCCTCAGATTAGCATATTAACAAGCATGCTGACATGTTGCTCTTTAATTATGCAGACAGCTATTTCTTTTTTGCTCCTAATATAGAGGTTGATTGGGAAAATTTTTATTTTATTGCTTACAACCTTACCCTGGTGCTACCTAAATCACTACTATATGATTTGGCATCTATAATTTATCAATTTTCTCTGCTATTAGATGAAATGCCCTTTAAAGCATTCCACAGCAAGGTGAACACAAGTCAAGCTTGCAAAGTTCTAAGAAAAAAAATTGCAAAGAGTCATTAAAGAATAATGAAAGTTGATTTATATAGCATACAATATCAGGGCTGCCCAGTTTAACAAATATAATTATTCCAAGTCATTTTCAGAAGGCACCTCCATTTCAGCACCTAATGTTCATGATCTTTTAAGGAATAACAACAAAAATACCCTATTTTTATAAAGACTCGAAAAGCAAAATCTTTCATTTATTCTCTGGATTTCACTAGAGCTCAGGCTGAAACAACAGACAATTTAAAATATAGAAAACCCAGATTCCTTTTACCGTTGTGTGGATTTAACATTCTACTGCTGTAGCCAAGAGTCCTTGGCTTCTGGGCCAACTGCCTTTTGCATGCTGATTTTCCAGAGAGAGTCTCTCAGGAGTTATTACTTTTGAGTACTATCTACCATGACTTCAGTCCCTATAGGCAGCGGGAGTAGCAGAGTTTGAGAATGAAAACACAGGGAAAAATTTCTCCCGGTAGAATCATCAGCTCAGTCTCATTTTAGGCTGCAGCCAGACCACTTAGCTGTCCCTCCAGCTGCCTAGGAACCTATGCCTCTCAGGTGCCCATCATTGAAGGACTACAGCCAGGACCTAAAGAAAAATAATAAACCTTTCTATCATAATATTTTTCGGTATAATAGGTAACGTGTGAGGACGTATGGGGGTGCGCGCATACAAGCACGCAAACCACGTGTGTGCACGTCCCAGTACTTGTGACATTCAGAACAAGGGAGATGGTCTCAAAGGGTTTCCTTCTAGTTTTCACAAACTCTATTTAATTTTTCCTTCCAACCCCTCAGAACCAAAAGGACTATAAAAGTCCTGGGCTCAAGACCTCAGAAAGCATGTTACTGAGTTACGTGAACCAGGAACACAGGACGTTTTTAGGTACTGATTTTAACGTGGAAGCTATTTTGACACTGAAATAGCAAAATCAGATCCAACAAAGGTCTTTTGAGAAGAAATGGTTAGAAGGGCACGTTTTGTGGCCAGGAAAACCACAGCAAAGTATTCCAATTAGGAATAAATTAAAGAGTGCTATACTTTTCTGGAAGGGTCAGGAAGTCAAACTCTTGGCCTTAAGCTGCCTCTCACCCTCACCCCTGATGACCCTGAGAACAAGTCACTCCCGTCTCTTTGTGAACAGGACAGTTGCTGCCAAGTCTGCCACCCCTCTGTGGAAAAGAGCCAGGGATTTTCAACAGTGCCTGCCAGCCTGCATCCAAGTCAGAAGGGGGTAGCTGAGGTGCCAGGGGGCTTTCTGTAGTGCCCCAATGCCAGCTTTCTGTCCACAAAGGAAAATTCACTGAACTCGCTAGCGCCAAAGCTGACATATTTAAAGGTCTCCAAAAGAAGTTTCGTAAGCTGTTTTTTCTACTAGAAGAATAAGCTCTCATTTTTTAGATTATGTTTTCTATTTTTCTTATATTCAGCAACAGTTTTAGTTTTTTAAATGTTTGTTTTTGAGAGACACAGAGCGTGGGTCGGGGGAGGGGCAGAGAAAGAGGGAGACCCAGAATCCGAAGCGGGATTCTGTCTGTGAGCTGTCACCACAGAGCCTGATGCAGGGCTCAAACTCATGAACCTCGAGATCATGACCTGAACTAAAGTAGA
Organism: Crocuta crocuta; assembly: GCF_008692635.1. Taxonomy (NCBI): domain Eukaryota; kingdom Metazoa; phylum Chordata; class Mammalia; order Carnivora; family Hyaenidae; genus Crocuta; species Crocuta crocuta. The sequence continues at coordinate 7,237,079 of NW_027532594.1, forward strand.
CACGCAACCTACTGAGCCACCCAGGCACCCCTCAGCAGCATTTTAAATCCATGACACCCATTGGTATACAAAAGAATTCTGCTATCTTCATGATAAATTTAAATCTTACAGCTGTGACATCTTGGTACTCTGTATCACGATTAACTGCCTTACACTAACATCTGATGGCTATTTTTTATTTTATTTTAGAGAGAGAGAGAGAAGCACCAAATGGGAGAGGGGCAGAAGGAGAGAGAAGAGAGGGGGCAGAAGAGAGAGAAGAGAGAAGACAGAAAGAGAGAGAGAGACAGAGAATCTTAGGCAGGCTCCACACTCAGTGCAGAACCCTACACAGGGCTCAATCCCATGACCCTGGGATCATGACATGAGCCAATATCGAATCAGATGCTCAACTAACTGAGCCTCCCAGGTGCCCCTGATGAACATTTCTTTTTAGTCTCTTTTTACCTATTTTGAGAGAGCGATAGAGAGCAAGCAGAGGAAGGGCAGAGAGAAGGGAAGACAGAATCCCAAGCAGGCTCCACCTGTCCACACAGAGCCCAATGCGCAGCTTGAACTCACGAACCGTGAGATCATGGTTCAGGTCATGACCTGAGCTGAAGTCAAGAGTTGGAAGCTTAACCAACTGAGCCACCCAGGTGCCCCTGACTATTTTTTAATAACGTTCTTTAGGTAACCTGTACACCTGATGTGTCGTTGGTTGAGAAACTGGGGCTGTGAAGCAAGGTGCCCCCAAACAGCTGAATTCGATCAAGATGTCATGCCCTCTTGACCTCTTTACAATACAGTATTTTGCTCTTCTACAGCCTCTGAAACCTGCCTGTTCCACCAGGTCTAGTTCAGTTCCTGCCTCCAGCCCGGAGCCTTGCTTGAAAACTTAAGTTCTCACTGAGATCTTCCCTCCGAGACCATCTGAAGCTCTATTATTATGCAGCTGTTATGGCATTTATTTGGATATGTCATCATACACCGTCATTTAAATTCACTGACTTTTTCCAAGTCAAAGGCCACATACCCTCTTCAGCTGCCCGCACAACACCCAGCATAGTGGTGAACACGTGTGAACGCTTTGTGGGAGAAGGGAATTAAACTGACATAGCCTTTTTCATCATTTCTTCTATTATCCTATTGAAAGCTAGAATTTGCATTATTGTTTTCTATTTCTCCATTACCTACATGTCCCTCGGTGACCCAGAAGCATCCAGAGTGAGCTGCAAGTTGGGTCACTCTTGGGTAGGCTCATCACTTGCATTTTTTGGCTTGGACATCACCATTCTGGACCAACCATGGAAAATGGGAGACAAATTACATCCCTTATGATTGCAGTCATTAGGGAATTACCAATGAGTATAAAAATAAGAGAGGAAAAAATAAGTAATGGAACAGAGAAAGAAGATGTAGAAAAGGACGAGAGGAAAAGAGACAAGGAAGAGGCCAATAAAATAAAAACCAACTTCACAAAAACAATGCACCAATCCTACTCTCTGATGTAAATAATATTTCTCTTTTTAAAAAATATATATTTATTGTTGAGAGAGAGACAGAGAATGAGCAGGGGAGGGGCAGAGAGAGAGGAAGACACAGAATCCGAAGCAGGCTCCAGGCTCTGAAATGCCAGAGCCCAATGCGGGGCTCGAACACACAGACCGCGAGCTCATGACCTGAGCCTAAGTCAGATGCTTAACAAACTGAGCCACCTAGGTGCCCCAATATTTCCCTTTTTAATGACACAACATAAAGTCTCCTTGCCTGTGCATTTAGTAGATGGTGATATACACATCCTAATAACGTCAGCTTTTTAGGGAATTGTATGAGGAAAGAAGTGCCTTTCCAGGGTGAATCAGGAACAAGCTGGCCAGGCAGCGACTTTGGGGGAAAGTAAAAGCAAAAGCCTAGCAACACTGGTGCATTGTGTGCGGCAGTAAGAAATGACAGCTCAGAATGAGGCAGGCTTCTCTCTCATGTGATCAGCTCGCTATGCCCTCAATGAGGCCATGAGATTTCGCGTTTTATAGGTTGAGCTTCCCACTGGCAGCAGCTGAAGCAGTTCATTATGCACATCTGTCACGTGATCCACTTCATCAACCAAATGGAACTGGAAGAATAAGTCACCCTAACAAGATCCTTCAGTACACTCTTAAAAACTACTTACAGATGTACTCTTCCTCTGAAGGGATACAATGAGTTTCCTTGTGCTGTGCCACATGATACAGGAAATGCATTATCCCCATCCAAATTCAGACATACCAGGAGGAAGCACGTGAAAAGAAAGCAGCTCACAAAAGCACACACAGCTATTGCAAAAGTCCTAAGAGGGGCTCACACACCAATTTATGATAACGGCGGATAAAATCCCAGCCCTCTGAAGCTCGGTTCATTACAAATGCTAATGTCCACACAGGGAAAGGAAACCGCATCAGTATTCAGCGTCGACACAAACACTGCTAATGCGTTTTATTTATGGTTGTCACCGAGTCCCCTCAGCAGTATGCCAGACCTCCATTTGTGTAGTAACTTTAGCTACTTTATGGGCTTTCATGACCGGCTATGTTACGTACCCACAGGCGATTTGTGCTTTCAAACTGTGTCTGGTGAGATAAGCAGCCACACTTTTGATCTCGAATCAGGGCAGTTTCATTCACATTCGGAGCAGGTGCAATGAATGTTTTCGTAGATGAGTTCTGGATTGGATTCACCTGCCATTGTTAAATCTTCCTATTTCAGTTGGTGTGATCAATTTATCATTCATTTGGTCAGCCGACACATATTTATTGGTTACCTACCATGTGCCAAGGTCTGTGCCAGGCACGGGAGATATAACAGCAAACAGAGTCCTACCATCATAAAATGTACATTCTCGAGGGGGAGGGAAGGCAGTAAACAAATAAATATGTACTATATCAGAGAGTATGTCAGGATACCCTAGCTATTTGGGGCCAATAATCAACCCAATATATCAGTGGCCTAAAACAACAGTTTGTTTCTCACTTATACTGCGTGTTTGTTGCATGGCAGCTGGGGGCTCTGCACACCTTTACTCTGGAGCCCAGGCTGCCTGGAGATCCATCAGCTGGAGAATGGCTAGACTCCAGGAGAGAGGGGAAAAGATAGAATGGCGAATTACACACCAGATCTTAAAGCTTACGCCTGAAAGTGACACATGGCACTTCTCACATGTCCCTGGACAAGGCAAGTCACATGGCTGCATCCAACTCCAAAAGGTGAGGGAGTGTCATCATACTATGTGTTTGGGGAAATCAGACACGCTTTGTGGCCAGAACTGTCCCCAATGATAACAGTTGCTGTGAAGAAAAGAAAACAAGGTAGGGAGATTGTGTACGGGTAGGTGGTTTCTGCTTGACATAGAGGGTCAGGAAGGGTCTGTCTGATAAGGTGACATTTGAGGAAAGGTCTTAGGGAGAGAGAGGGGGCCATTTGGATGGGGGTGGGGACTACTTCCTGCAGAGGATACACCAAGGGCAGAGTGTGCCTGGCATGTGTGAGGAATTGCAAGTGCAGGTGGCTCGTGTGGAGCGAGAAAGGGGAAAGCTGTAGAGGTCATAGAGCTGTTGGACACTAGGTAGCTCCTTATAACATGGGCTGTGACCATTGCAATTTTTTGTGTAAAAACATGGTCTGAATTAGGTTTCAAAAGGATTCTTGTGGCTCCTGTTTGCGGCTAAGCAAGGAGTAGTTAAGAGGCTCTTTCAATAATCCAAGTGAGGTAAAGGGGGGGTAGGTGATGGTCAGATTCTGGACATAGTCTGAAGGTAGAACCAACAGAATTTGCCAAAGAGAAAGAGATGATTCCAGGATGACTTTAGAGGTTTGTCTCTTCTGGTAATCCTTGGATAAACAGGATTACCTGGTACAGTTTTTTAGAATCCTCAAATTTGGCAAGATCACTAGCATGCGTAACCTCCTCCATAAAGGAGTTGAGAGTTGCACAGCCAAGTGGAGATGTGGATCTTGGACAGTGAGCTTGGGCCATGCACCAGCTAAGAGACTTCTCTCCCCACTGGCCTTGTATCTGCTGTCCCTTAATGTTTATGATCCCAGTTCATTTGTAAAATCAGAGAAATGAGCTTCATAATTAGAGGCAAAGAAGGAGCTTATGACTGAGTCATTCCACCTTATCCCGCCCCTCCATTCCACTGTGAACCTTAGATGTTCACAACCCACCTATTACAACCCGAGGTCTCTCCTCAACGGACACTCGTATAGTAGTGTCACTTCCTCCGAGGAATAGTTTGAATAGGAAGCTTAATAACACAACATTGGGATGTTCTGCATCGTGTGTCCCTCCGTCTGCTCATGCTACCTTCCTGGAACACGGCTCTCCATCTCACCACCACCCAGTAAGCCGCACTAGACCTCCTCTCTCCCGTCCCTGGGCCTCCTCTTCCGTCTTCCCCAGAGGCAGAGAGCAGAGGTTGAATGCACAGTTTGCCAACTAGTATGAGGGAATGAATAAGTAAAAGTCAACGTTATTTTGAAAAACTATATTTTTGGAATATTTGTACTCAAAAGCATTTATTCATTCAACAAATCTTCCTGAACTCCTCTGTGTGTGCCAGCGCTGCTTAAGTTGTAAGCACTGAGGACACAGCTGTGAATAGAATATGTAAGTAATTCGTATTGTTGAAAACTGGGAATGTGTAGAAAAATATTTTTAAAAGATAAAATTTCCACTAACACATAACTGCTATTAATATTTTGGTGCCCTGTCTTTTTCTAGGCATGCATGTCCTTCCTATCTGCTATTTTTGAAAAAAAATTTACAACTCTGGACTTATATATAGTGCATTAAAATTGTTTTTTCTTAAAAAAATAAATCATACCAGATGCTCGGAATTTGTCGAATGAATTAATTATAGAAATAAAGTATCGTGAAGCAAAAACTTAAAAATGAAAGCCACCAATAATGCCACTACTAAAAAGATAACATCACTATCAATAGTTTGGGTTGTTCAATATGGTTTTGAATAATCAGCACATTTTTACAACATTGGTCCCCAATAAATGATTTCTTTTTTAAATGAAAGCATTATCTTTGTTTCTAAAAAAGCAACATGCCGTTGTAGATTTTTTGCAAAATACTGAAACCGACAAAGGGAAAAACTAAAAGTCATTCATAGTCCCACAGCCCAGATACTTCTGCTTTGAACATTTTCCAATCATCAGGAAGCAAGAATGCCTGTTGCCTTCCAGGGTCCTTCTAGCTGGACTAAGAATCAAATTGATATGAGACAGGTTAATAAGAGAAAATCAAATTTAAGAGCGTACGTACGGGGAATCCACATACACGTGGAAATTCCAAGGACAGGCAAAATGAGGTATATATATCTGAACTATGGAGAAGGGGAGAGGGGTCTGGAACTTCAGAGGAAAGGAATGTACTTTGCTGGGTGATAAGGAGAGATGATAATTAGATGATAGTTAGATGATCGATGTTTGCCCTGCCACCCAGGTGGGTCACTCAGATAAAATTTATCTCTGTTAATAATGCTTACTCTGGGAAAGACCAATTTAGGCTCTTCCATGTAGTTAAGGAAGGGGCAGAAGTTTCTCTTGAGACTGTAGGGGCTTAACTGCCCTCAGCTCAGAATGATCTTCATGCCAAAGAGGCCCATCATGGGGTTAGCATGCCCTTAGTCCCTACGCAATCTTTTGGGAAATTTTTCCCAATCCTTTCTCTGACCAGTACACCAGGCTAGTTAAGAGCCTGGGAAAGTTACTTAACCTCTCTGAGCCTCAGATTCCTCATCTATGAAACAAAACTAGCAACACCCACTTTGTAAGGTTGGTATGAAATTTAAATGAGATAAAACATTCGAACTACTCCCCCCCTCGCCGTATCTGACACATAATCAATGCTCACTATGAGAACTCGTACTATTTTGCAGAATATTTCTGCATAATTGGTTGTACTTTATACATTCATTTTTATCCTTTTTTAAACTTAACATCGTGTCATTTAATTTTAGGTTTTGAGACAATTTCAAATTTTCGGAAAAAGTTGCAAGTAAGGTACAAAGCCCATGTGGGCTCTGAAAATGCCATGCTGGGCTGAGTGCATCTAACAACCTGCACTCAGCCTACTTCGATTCAGACGCCGAGCAGTGCCAACCCTCTGCAGGAATGCCTCGTTTGTCTTGCTTGGGCCCAACACCCTGCACCAAGACTCCCTCACATGTAGATGTCCTCCTCACCCCAATTTTATGCTGTCTTTTAAGTTTTTAAGATTTTTTAAAAATGTTTATTCATTTTTGAGAGAGACGGAGCATGAGCAGGGGAGGGTCAGAGAGAGGGAGACACAGAATCTGAAGCAGGGTCCAGCAGTGTTCTTTAAATTCTTTAAAGATTTGAGGGTGCCTGGGTGGCTTGGTTGAGTGTCCGACTCCAGCTCAGGTCATGATCTCACAGCTTGTGAGTTTGAGCCCCACCTGGGGCTGGCTGCTATCAGTGTGGAGCCCGCTTCAGATCTTCTATTGCCCTCTCTTTTCTGCCCCTCCCCTCTCATGCTTTCTCTCTCCCAAAAATAAACACTAAAAAAATTATTTAAAGATTTGTATTATCTCTCCATATATCAGTTTTCCCTCACGCTAGAGAAGTCTCTATGTATTATTGATGGTCCATCAAACAATGTTTTCATTTCAACAACGATCTAAAAACTCTTCAATAATAAAATATAAGCTTATTTGGTTCAACTGGGATGTTTATTTTATAGCCACATACTCTCAGTGTCTGTGCTTTATGTTTAAAATTGGGTTGGCACCGCGTGATCATTAGTGTGTCAATATTCAACTTTAAATGTGGTGGTGATCTTTAGATGGGCGTTCACGGCATCAAAATTACAAAAACCGTTTTGCTTTCCGTTTGATAAAAATCATACTGAGTTATCCTACCGATCAGAAAGCTAAAGTTGCTCTTTTTCAGTAACAAGATGCAATTAAGTTTAGTCTCTTAATGTATTTAATAAATTAACTTTGCTTTTCCATCATGAAAATAACCGGGCTACTTTAATTGTCACAGGCTAATGAGAAAAGAAATGGGCTGACTGAACACACAGATGATGCGTTCATGCAAAGCAAAGGCCAAAGACCTCGTGGCATCAGCAGAAATGAAGTTTCACAGTTGTTCAAAGAGAGAAATATGGAGAGCAAATTGAGTCATTACAGGTCTCATGGTAGCACGGGTTGGATTCAAAAGAAACGAGGCAAAGCGGTCACTTAGTTCAGATTATAAGCAGATGTGTTGGTTTGAGTCTGTGTGTTTATGGCATACCAGCTTGCAAATATTCTCCATGAAGAACTTTTTTTTTGTTAAGAGTTTCTTTAAGAAAGGTGATCTATCAGTATCACATTTTGGAGAGAACCATTTAAAAGTATTTTTTAATGTTTTATTTATTTATTTTGAGAGAGACAGCGTGAGCAGGGGAGGGTCAGAGAGAGAGGGAGACACAGAATTAGAAGCAGGCTCCAGGCTCTTAGCTAGCTGTCGGCACAGAGCCCGACACGGGGCTCGAACCCACGAACCGTGAGATCATGACCTGAGCCGATGCAGGATGCTTAACTGACTGAGCCACCCAGGCACCCCGAGAGAACCATTTTAAAATCAGTTGGACCAATTAAAATAATCAGCTGATAGTTTCAAATGAGTAACGGGAGGGGCGCCCGGGTGACTCAGCTGGATAAGCGTGGGGCTTCAACTCAGGTCTTGATCTTGCAGTTTGTGGGTTTGAGCCCCATTTCGGGCTCTGTGCTGACAATTCAGAGACCGGAGCCTGCTTCGGATTCTGTGTCTCCCTCTCTCTCTGCCCCACCCCAACTCATACTCTGTCTCTCCCTCTCTTTCTCTCTCTCTCAAAAATAAACATTAAAAAAAAAAAAAGAGTAACCTGATGGTAGGAAAAATTGTGGTGATGACAATGATTGTGAGCCAAAGACTGTCCATCATGTTCCACATCAAATATTTAAGTCAACAACTGAAAGATAAAATGCATAAAAGCATCTCCTTATGCTTTATAATTACATGTATAAATTAAACCTACCATTGGTTAGTTTCAGCAAAATGTTACCCCTTTCATACTAAATTATTGGTTTTTTTATTTGAATGTATCTGGTGATGTCATTTTTATTTAATTTGGAAGCTTAGTTTGCTCTTATGGGTTTTTTTAATTGTAAAAACCACGTAACATAAAATTCACCATCTTGACCATTTTCAAGTGCACAGTTTGGTTATGTTAAGTATATTCACATTGTTGTGCAACAGATCTCTAGAACGTTTTCATTTTGTGTTTTTATAGCATTTAGTGAGCTACAAGGATGAAGCATTTATGCCTAATTATATATTGGTACATATTTAAGGAACCGTATAATGAAAATTACTTAAGCGGACATGGGGGAAGTTCCAAGAGAACTTTTTCCTTTGAGGAGAAAAAAAAAAGGTTTGAGAAATGCCAGTCAATATGGTAACTATGTTTCAATTTAAATGTTTGCTTAACCAACCCTCCCCTCTTCTCCTTCCAGGCTAGATAGCTGAGAGTGGGCTGTTCTGGAGGGGACAGTGATACCTCATTTCTTTAAAAAAGCAAAGCCAGGGGAGAGCAGTGGTTTTCCCAACCTGAATTCAAAATTGCCTTTTTAATAATAGGTATAATATGAACACAATACTGCCTTTCAGATTCCTTTTCAAAATAGTTTCAAATCCATTATTCTATTTTCGAGGCCCCCATTGTGAATCTCTAAAGTCAGTTTCCTTTAAAGTCAAACATCATTGCCAGGTTTGATATGTCACACCTTTAATCGTCCTAGCCGCCGCTACTGTGAGTCTTGCTCCTCAGCAACCCGCCAGAGGGAAGAGGGTGGTCTCCAGATGCTGCGATTGTTGTGGGCGTCCACTGTGGTCCAGGCCTCAGTAAGAAAACAAACTAATGCTGATGAGCTCCTCTGGAAAACTAGATACAAGTGTTTTTAGCTTCAAAGCTCCTATGCTGACCTCTCCTAAAGCTTCATTTTTAAAATGAAAGCTTTTTTTTTTTTTTGTTAGAATGTGCTGTTCTACTTTTTGGAAATAAGAAAATATTCAAAGTCCCTATAAATAATCAGTGGTTATGTGGGAGAAAGCAAGAAAGAAAGGACAAAAAAGGGCAAGAAAGGAACATTTACTGAGTACTTATGACCTGCCAGGCACTATTCTAGAAGATTTGTATCATCCCCCTTACCTATCCGTTAAAAAATTTTTTTAATGTTTATTTTTGAGAGAGAGAGAGAGAGCAGGGGAGGGGGATAGAGAGACGAAGACACAATCCAAAGTAGGCTCCAGGCTCTGAGCTGTCAGCACAGAGCCCGATATTGGGACTTGAACNTAGGATCTGTCCTCTTCTTTTTACAGCTGAAACTCCGAAAGTAACTTGCCTAAGGCCACACAACTTATAAATGAACGGGGACTCAGGTTTGTCTGATTACAAAGCTACTCAGCATGTGCAAGTGAGAAACTTGTTAAAACACTTGTTAAACTTGTTAAAACAGATTCCGCTTGGTCAGTGCTTTCTGCCACATATTTGGCTTGGGATAACTGGACAATGCCAATATTCATTCATGAGGGGAGTTTCCTTGCCCATTCCAGCAAATTATCATTTTCTGCTTTCTCAATCAGTTATTTGTAGATTTAGCTGACAGACTCAGCTTCAGATGTTCCCCACTCCCTACTTAGCAGGGTATAGAAGAAACCCATTTGCTCTCTCCCCGTGGATTCCATCACCGGCCAGGTCTCTGCCTTCCGAGATCATCGGAGGGTGCAGTGTAAAAAGCACCTCCCCACCTTCCCTCTCGCCACAGTGTGGTCTGGCCCTTCTTGCCGGATGGATCTAGGCTGTCTTTAGAGAGGGCTGATTTAGAGATTTAGAGATTTAGAGAAGGCTGATGTATGCCCTGCAGGCTGCATTGTCATTTATTGGTTTAATTACATAACACTCTGCAGTGCTTTTCCATACTTTCCTGTTCTTACATTGTGTCTCCTTTTTTTATGTTTATTTATTTATTTTGAGGGAGAGAGAGAGTGAGAGGAAAAGAATCCCAAGCAGGCTCCACACTCAGTGCAGAGCCCGATGCAGGGCTCAGTCTCGTGAACCATGAGATCATGACCTGAGCCAAAATCAGGAGTTGGATGCTTAACTGATTGAGCCACCCCAGGCGTCCCTTGCATCGTGTCTCCTAATGTTGGATGCCATGCACATAGTGATATGTAGGGATTTTGAATAGTATCATCTCAAAGGTGTATGTGGGGAGGAAGAGTGAACAAGTCTTCTGTTTATTAGGAAAAATATCCAGTCATCTGCTTCTGGGAGGATCTGACCTTGAAACTGCATAAATGTGGGCTCAGTCCTGGGTCCTAGCAAGGGTCACAGAAAAGAGAGTAGCTGCCCTTGCTTAGCCTCTACTGAGTGCTGCCTTGATTCAGCCTTTTCACGTGGCTCGTCCCCTCCTAGGTTTGATATAAGTTTATCCACATCCCTAGATTTGAAATAATTAGAAGGCAAGGACATGGATCATCTTCGTGCCAAAAATAGTACCTTGCACACAGTAGGCATTTAATAACTAATTGTAGACTGGTTGCTGACCTCTAGCTACTGCTTAGTTCCCACCCCTTGACTTTCGAGGATTACCTTTTGAATGACCGGCTCAACAGAAATGGTAGCATGATGGCATCTGAACTTCAGGCTCACACCAGGGTGTCAGGGACTTCTGCCTCACGTGCCTTTTCAACAAACAGCCATATGCTGGTATCCAGAGACCTGGTTTAGAATCTTGAATTTGAAAAACCTGGATGTGGAATGGTGCTGCCCACCCTCCTTCCCATGAGAGTCACCTCACCGCACGGTTTAACGCCTGAACTTTGTGACACTATTTCACTTGGGAAGACTAGTGCATGAAACTTTTTCCTCCACTGACACCAGAGCTTAAATTAGTTTTTCAGCCATTCTTTTTTTTTTTTTTTTTTTTTTTTGGGGTAA